>NC_081419.1:141812249-142112249 GCF_949786415.1 Peromyscus eremicus | reverse complement strand
TCTACAAGCTTTCCTGTGCTGGTCTCCCGAATGCAAGAGGCTTCTCCAGGTTGTGTGTTCATGGGTACATGACTGGGTCATGGAACATCTATTGTCAGATTTGTGTGCTGCAACTCCAAAGCTCTCCTTTTTTTTATTTTTATTTTTTTTAATTTTTTCAAGACAAGGTCTCTCTGTGTAGCTCTGGATCTCACTCTGTAGACCAGGCTGTCCTCGAACTTACAGAGATCCGCCTGGCTCTGCCTCCCAAGTGCTGGGATTAAAGGGGTGCGCCACCACCATCACCCTGCTTGCTCTTTCTTTTCTTTTCTTTTTTTTTAAAGTATAAAATCAATCTGTGCTACCTGGGATATTGTCCTGTGAAAAGTGAGTTCTGTCTGTAGACCTTCTTAGTTGACCTTGGTCAGCTCTGTCAACAAGAGCTGTGTGAGTGTGTCTCCAGGTCCTTCCCTCCCTCCTTCCCTCCCTCCCTCCCTCCCTCCCTTCCTCCCTTCTCTCTCTCTTACTCTCGGAGACAGGATTTCTCTGTTTAGTCCTGGCTGTTCTGGAACTCACTCTGTAGACCAGGCTGGCCTCAAATTCAGAGATCCACCTGCCTCTGCCTCCCAAGTGCTGGGATTAAAGGTGTGTGCCAACACTGCCTCTCTCGATAATCACTGGAGTTGTGCTTTTCCTCTGTCTGTCTGTCTGTCTCTTTCTCTCTCTCGATAATCACTGGAGTTGTGCTTTTCCTCTGTCTGTCTGTCTGTCTGTCTGTCTCCTTCTCTCTCTCAATAATCACTGGAGTTGTGCTTTTCCTCTGTCTGTCTGTCTGTCTGTCTCTTTCTCTCCCTCGATAATCACTGGAGTTGTGCTTTTCATCGTATTTATTTTCGCATTGCTCTGTTCTCTAACATTTTATTTTTATTTGCATGTGCTGATTACACGTATTAGTTGGTTTCATTATGGCATCTTTACATTTATACAGTGTGTTTTTATCACATCCACCCTCGCTGCCTCCTCCTGTCCCTTTTCCCACTTGATCTCCTCCTACTTTCACATCCCTTTATTTGCTTACGTATTTTGATGACCCGGTGTCATTAGTGCTGTGCCATGGAGCATGGGCACCTTATAGAGTCTACACTGTTGAAGAAGTGTCTCTCCTTCCCCAACTACCGCTAGCCTCCTGCAGATACTCAGAGGAACCTGCCGCCATGAGTCTCTCCCTGTAGCCTGGCAATGAGTCCTGAGGGCGGTTGGGGGGAGGGTCTTCAGGTTGTTCTCTGTTTTCACTTTCCCAACCCTTTGTCAGTGATTAAGACTGTTCTATATTGTTTCTGTGGCTGCTTAAAAGTCATATATATATATATATATATATATATATATATATGTATTAATATTTATATGTATAATTTTGTGCATTTGAGTATTTTGCCTGTATCTACCACATGTGTACCTGGTACCTGTGGAGGCCAGAAGACAGCATGGGATCCCTTGGAACTGGAGTTACAGATGGTTGTGAGCCTTCATGTGATGCTGGGAATCGAACCTGCGTCCTCTGTAAGAGCAGACAGTACCTTTAACTGCTGAGCCCTCTCATCCAGCCCCTTAGAGGAGATCCCTGTGACCTGTTGGAACAGCTGCTCGGTTGGACACCAAGGCTGCTTCTGGTCACACAGCCGTCCAGGCCACACAGTAACCCCACACTCTTTCACTGGCCACGTGCTCCTCTGATCTTCTCCGATGGTCAGACTGGAGCAGCCTGCCCCCCCCCCCAAAAAAAAAATAAGAAGAAAGAAAGAAAGATTATTTTGTTCTTCCCTCAGCTCCATGGCTACATGGAGAACAAGCCCCTGGGCCTTCAGATCTTCATTGGGACAGCTGATGAGAGGATCCTTAAGCCGCATGCCTTCTATCAAGTACACAGGATCACCGGCAAAACCGTTACTACCACCAGCTATGAGAAGATTGTGGGCAACACCAAGGTCCTGGAGATCCCGCTGGAGCCAAAGAACAATATGAGAGCCACGTAAGGCGGCACAGGGGCGGGGCTTCCTGAGAGAGTAAAGCAGGGGCTGAGTGATAGATGGGGGCATCTCTGTGTGGGTACCACAACAGCCATTGCTGGGACTGTCTGAGCTGGGGGCCACCCATCTGATTCTTCTATTTAAGAAGTGTTCCGTGAAAGCTGGCCATGGCAGCACACACCGTTATCCTAGCACTTGGGAGTGTGGATGGAGGCAGGAAGCTCTGGAGTTTGTAGCTAAAACCATCTTTTGCTACATATTGAGTCCCAGACCAGCCCTGGCTACATGAGACCCTCCCTCAAAAAATAGAACAAAACCAAAGATCGGTGGACCTAAAGAAACTTTTCAGTGACAACACAGGTGGCAGAGCTGGCACGTGGCGCAAACAAGTTAGCATCAAAGAACCTTTATGAGGAAATAAACTCGAGCCTACAGAAATGCTGTGGCAGGGAGGGCATGCGATCTCAGGGCACTAATTGTGCTGTCCCCACCACTAACAGGGTTCACATTCCCTAGTCCTCGCCTTCATCTCTCCTGCCATGGCCCTGAGTCCTTTGAGAGGTGGTTGATCACGCCTTGGCTTTTAGAGACCTTGGTGTACATTTCCAAAGACCAAGTGTGTTTTCTTGTTTGGTAAATTCAAGAGACCTCAATACTCTGATACTTGTGGAATAGCCCTGGCCAGTTCCACCAGCTGCCTACTTGAGTTTTCCGGGTGCTTTTGAGAATAGAAACATGGATGAGAAAATTTTCCCTAGAGGAAGTCTCTACTCAGGAGATGATCTATGTACTCTGTAAAGCTTTTTCTTTTTCTTCCTTTTTTTCTTTTTCTTTTTTCTTTTTTTTTTTTTTTTTTAAATTTGACCTCTCGGTGTACCATTCTGGTTATAATACCTGGGGGAATACTGCAATTTCCCGCTGTGGCTATTGGGAGGATGCACTTGGTTAACTACCTTAGGTGGGTTTGTGGGTGATCTTTTCTGCTCAGTGAGACAGTTCTTATGACCGGGGCTCTCCTCTGTGCAGCATCGACTGTGCAGGCATCCTGAAGCTCCGAAACGCTGACATCGAGCTGCGGAAGGGCGAGACAGACATCGGCAGAAAGAACACACGAGTTCGCCTGGTGTTCCGAGTGCACGTCCCGGAGCCCAGCGGCCGCATCATCTCCCTGCAGGCCGCGTCCAACCCCATTGAGTGCTGTAAGTCAGACCTGGGGCTGGGTCCTTCTGGGGAAAGGGGCCACACATGAGTGTCCACCCTGGGCAGGTGGCCTTCAGGAATCACGGGACTTGCGAAGACATACAGTTGGTCTGTGGTGACCAGAAGGGCAGAAACTATACCGAGAGAGGTACTGGTCTCTGCTTCTATTTGCTTTTGTGAAGACTTTTGTGGCTTCATGGGAAATAAAAAGTAAGGACAGCTAAGGGAGCTGAGAGGAACTGATGGCTTTGTTTAGAAGATTCAAATAGTTTAAATATTGCGTTGGTCTTCTGAAGTGCAGACGCATTTGCAATTAAGTCCCTGGAACATACATCCCCTTCTTTCCTTTCGTCCTCTGAACAAGGCTCACAATCGTGGCTTTGCTCTGTGGCCCTGCAGATGCTGTGGGAAGCACCTGGCCATGTTCTCATAGCAGCCTCGGGTCCCTGGCTGGGGCCATTATACCCATTTTACAGGTTTGAAGGCTGAGTATCCAGTGCCCATGCCCAGAAGAGGTGGGGCTGGGACTGGAACCCCAGAACCTTGCAGGTAGTAGTGGTGCTCCAGCCTTCCTCCTGTCCCTGCCTGCTGACAGAGGCCTCTCTAAAGTCAAGGTCAGGGGTCATGCCAAGTGTGGGGCATTCCCAAAGCAGTAAGACATTTTCTGTGCCCAAGAAGCTTATAGTCTAGTGAGGATGAGGGCCCACCCCCAAAGATGGTTGTAAAGTTAGAGAAAAAATTACAAGCCTGGTATGGACGTCCTAAGAACTTTGGGAAAGATGCTGAGCACAGCACGTGGCTGGGCTCTGCCAGGCTTCACGTGTGCATGTGTGCAGTACTGGAGACTGAACCCAGAACCTCATGCGTGCTCGGCAAGTGCTCTACCACCAGGCTCCTTCTCCAACAGGTGTTGTTTTTTCCTTTGAGACAGGATTCCTATGTGTAGCCTTGGCTATCCTGGAACTCAATCTGTAGACCAGGCTGGCCTCGAACTCACAGAGATCCGTCTACCTCCTAAGTGCTGGGATTAAAGGCGTGCGCCGCCACCACTTGGCTCATCTCCAACAGTTTCAAAACATTTTTTTTTTTTAAATGAAGAGAGGGTCTTGCTAAGTTTCCCAGGCTGGATTTGAACTCTCAACCCTCTTGCCTCAGCCTCCGGAGCAGCTGGGATTATAGAAGTCTATGCCAAGGGGCCAGATATCTCTTATGTTTTTGAAAGTTCAGTTTTTTTGTTTTTTTGGTTTTTTTTAACAAAGAATAAAGGAGAGGAAAGTAACATTGTTTCAGGGATAAAAACTGTTTATTAAGCTCTTCAGACTGTCTTTAAGGTAACTTGGTGTTACAGTCATGTTTCAGGTTACACTGCTTTCAAGACCTCTCATTTGTTACTTTACTATGCGTCCTGAAAGCTGACTTCTCTGTTAGCTGTCAGTGGAACCGAGAGAAGTGGCCGAGTGGGAGCAGACAGGAGGGTGCAGTGGAGACTGGGGACCAGAGGGGACCCTGTCCTTCTCAGCAGGCAGCTATGAGCTGACAGCAGCCCATTTTCTCACATGGAAACAGGGTCTGTATGGGCAATTCCGGTTTTAAAAGAGTAAACTGGAAGAAGAAAAAATTCCTGGCTTAAACCGGCAATTGGGGAAGGCTAAAACTCCAAGGTAGAGTCTGCCCTTAGCACACAGAAAGCCCTAGGTTCTGGCTTCCTCGGAACATTCACGGGCAGTATGGATTAAAAATGGCTGTAAATTCAAGATACTCAGAGAGCCAGGCAGAACTGTCAAGAGGCTTTTACTTATCTGGGTGGTCTTGAGCCGTGAATGGACAGAGGGGAGTGCAGGACCATGCACTGTAAGAAAGTACAGAAGGACTGACCACCAGGGCCAGAAGCAAGGTCAGAGGGCACGGGCAGTACTAATGGGAACTGGGGAAGGACCAGCAGGAGCCTGCAGCTTGGCCAGGCAAAGCTGGGGTGCTGTAGAACCTTACTCAGAGCTGGGAGACAAGAGCCACCAGCAGGGAAGGAGAGACCCAGGGTGACAGCCACCTTCTCACCCCTGTTCTCTGGTCTCAGGAGCCACCCCTATCCTGTTTGGTTTCGAATGTCTCAGGATTGTTCTAGAAGGAAACACAGACTCTTCCTTCCTGACTTTTGGAGGTGCTGAGCAGACAAGGCTCTCCTCTTTCAGGCAGGCCGCTCCCCTTCAGGGTGGGACTGTGGTCGGCTGCAGGGTAGGGGGCAGAGGATGTCCATCAGTCCCCCGCCCCCTTCTCTGGCCTCCTGAAGTCAGTGTGTCTGATATCACTCGGTGACCCACACGTGCCTTCAGGAAAGTTGTTAACGTATCCAAAAATCCTTCGAACTTTGCAAATCTGTTGGTTCCCCATGGGTTTCAGCCGCCTCATCTTCCTCCTCCTGACAGATAAGGAGACCCAGCCTTTCTTGGTAAAGTGAGTCACCATTTTACTCAGTAGCAAAGCTGGAGTTCCAAACTTTCTAGTTCCGTAAACTACCTTCTCTTGGCTTCTAGGATGCAGTTTTCCTGGTGGAGCCGCCCTCAGCTGCTGGCCAGCCACTGTCCTTCTGGTCCTCTCTTGGCTCTGTTGCTGGCTTTGTTCTAGTTTTGACCCCTGGAAAGGCGCTCGGTGCGTGTTAGTTTGGCTGATTGGCTTGGTTTATAGCCTGTAGGGAGATAATGAATACATATTGACAATTAGTGACTCACACCTGGGGACACAGACGGGGAGGATAAATATTTATTGTCTAATTGACTTTACACTGCTGGGGAGGATGAGCTGGTAAGGAAAACAGTGGGCTGCTCTGTATTCACAAGGCTAACGTATTTATTTTGGAAAGGTGCCCCCGTGCCCCAGCTCAGGGAACAAGCGCGTGTTTGTGAACATGCCGGTGGACACCGCCGTTTGGACGGTGGTCTTGTGGCCTGTTGTGGTTCTTCCTGCCCGACCCCAGCCTCGGGGGCCGCAGCTCCCTGCTGCGCAGCCTGGCAGCTGTGTTTCACAGCTTCAGGGCATTTCCCAGGCTCCTGCTCAGTGGTCTCAGCTGTGACTCCACCTCTGCAGTAGGGAAGCATGGCTTCTCCCTAGACCAGCTCCTTGGGCTGTCTGAGCGGTTGGCACGCAGCAGCTTAAGCCTCAGACATTTGTGCTTCCCTAGATGTGGGGCCAGAGCGTGCCGTGAGGTGACTGCTGGGTTGGGGGGGGGGGGTCGCACCTCACACATGTCTCTGCAGTTCCCTCTGTAGGTGCATGGCTCAGGTTTCTGCCTCCGTCTCCTTGGGGTCCTGTCTGTCCTCGGGTGTCCTCAGGTCTGTCACTGATGAGGACTTGGGCCCCACCCCAGCCCTGGATCTGGTCTCACCCCGTTTTTAACTTGCTTACATGTAAAGACCCCACTTCTGAATAAGCCCATTCTGGGCTGTCAGGTGAGGCCTGGGGTGGGGATGGGTAGTCACTGTTTAGCCCTTTCTGATGTGGTCCTCCACTTCCAGATGCTCCACAGTTCCCAAGGGGCCGAGTCTTCCTCCTCTTCCTCATGGTTTGTTTGCTGACTGCTCCACACAGGCAGGTGCTCAGGCTTAACTCGTGTGGGTCAAAAATGCATGTACACATGCATACATACGTATATACAAACACCATACATATGCATGCACAAATAACACACATAATATACACACATAAATAACACATGTGCACACATGCATGTATGTATATTCACATACATATACAAACAATACTAATGCATAAACATATTATAAAGACCTACATATACTTAATACACATATGTGCATATACATACATAACACATGCATGCTTGTACATGTGCATATACATATAAACACATGTATATATATTTACACATGCCCACACGTACACTCATATACACATGCACATACATATACACATATAAACAACCATGTATATATACATGTATTTATGCATGCACACACACTTGAGTACTTACATATATACATGTACATGCTTACACACATTCACACACAAATGCATATATACATATGCATGTGTACACATACATAAATACACACATTTACATGTATACACATGCACACATAAACATTTACATATACACACGTGCACACACAAGCACGAATAAATATGTGTACATATGCACACACATAAAAACACACATTTACATGTGTACATATACACACATAAAAATACATAAAATGTACATGTGCACACACATACGTGTGTGTGTGTGTGTGTGTGCATAAATACATGTATATATGCATACATACACCACACCATTAGGGTGTGGTCTTAGAATGCGGATGTAGGGAGGCCCCCAAGAGTCTGAAGAGGGTGCAGAGAACCCGTGACCTTCCCGGCTAACTCCTCACTCACGGGCTCCTGGTGGAAAAAGGGTCGCTGAGCCCAGAGGCCTCGGAGCTCCGGTGAGCACCGACTGCCACCCTCCTCCATGTCCATCCTGGCAGGCCGTGCGGGTGTTTGGGACTTGTCACTAGGACTGGTTAGGACATTGAGGACGTGGGGGAAGAAGCCTTCAGAGGCTTCCCAGGGGGTCACGAGGTGACGTCTGCGGGTCCTGGTGGCTTCTGTGACCCGCTGCAGCCCTGCTCAAGACCTGTGGATTCTCTCCATGACCTGCAGATCCATCTCCACAACCACAGCTCAGGAAATGCCTAAAGCAATTGGGCGCCAGGCCCTGCCCACCCGGCGTGCAACATGGATTCACTTTGTTCCTTTGCAGAGTGGGAGGAGGCTTGTCTCTGACAGACGCGCGTCTCCATGGAGGTGTAATTAAGAAACAGGGTGCACGGACGTGTCCTTTAGTTGAGTGACTTGGCACCGGCGGACACGCTTGTCACCACGGTTCCAACCCAGGCACAGAGCGCCTGGCCCCGTCAGGTCCCGCTCAGCCCCTCAGCTGCTGCCTCTTGCCAGGCGGCACAGAGAGGCCATCACGGATTGGCTGCCTGTCACCATGGCTCAGCAGCTTTGTGAAGGATGAAGGCGCAGACTGTGTGTTTAGGGTCCTGCTGTTTCCTCGCAGTATCCCGTTTCTGAGCCTGTTTCTGCTGCTTGATTACACAGTTTGCCCTTGCGGATGGCTGAGCAGTGCTCAGTTGTAGGAATCCAATGGCTTAGTTACCAGCAGTGGGTGCTGGCCTGTCCCACGGCGTGGGTGTTAGGGTAAAGATATCAGCATCCCTTTGTGGACAAAGGCTTTCGTTTTTCTGGTAAATACCCTGAGAAAGTGTTGCTGGGTCTTTGGCTATCACACATTCTCACTTGTGTATTTTTACTTCCCATGGCAGAGTGCTTGTGTGTCTCCTTTGAAACCTTGTACATGAATAAATGAAATTTGCACCCTGGGAGAGGGCACACAGGCCAGGCCTTTGTCAGCCTCTGCTGCCCAGGAGACTTGTCAGCAGCGACCCGAGGCCACTTTGAGCAACACCAGGGGCCATGGGAGGGTAGGAAGAGTTTGGAATGGTGGTTAGGAGACTGTTCAGGACCCAGAGGTCTGGGTTCAAATCCATCCTCTGCCACTTACTGACCATTTAGTCCCAGAGGAGTTACTTAATGACCCATGCCTCATTTTCCCTGTCTTTAAAATAGGAGTGGTTATAGCACCTCCACTTGCTGGTGTGTGGTTAAGTGCAGGTGTATGACAGAAAAGCATGATCATGATCACAGTTGTAACCCTCTCGTGTACTGGTCCAGGGTGGACAGGACCCCTGTGACAGTCCCTGGAGCCCTACAAAGCAGACTTAATCACGCCTCTGGCTGTTGCCACATCATCACAGGGAGACCACAGCCTGGGAAACAGCAGGTGCATGTGAGATTTCAGCAAACACAAGTTACCACAGGGAAGCGCAGTGGGCCACACAGCCTGCCACTCAGGAGAAACCAGGTTACCAGTTGGGGGAGGAGTGGGCAACCTGGCAGAGGTTGCCAAGAGAACTATTTTGCTGGGAGCCTGGACCCGGGTGGACACACACACACACACACACACACACACACACACACACACACACACCCTAGCCCTTTCCTGATCCAGCCACCTGGGAACAGGCAGGCAGAACCACCCTTGACAGACTGCCCACAGTGTGCCCACAGTCTTGCATGTGCCAGCTCCTCTCCAGCCTTATCACCCCATCGGCCCCTTGCTTCCTCATCCAGGAATATTGGGACATATTTGCTGAGCACTGACATGTACCAGTGAGCCTGATCCCCAGAGCCCATCCCCTCAAAGGCTGAAGGTGCTTACTGCTCCCTAGCTTGCACAGGAAGGGACTAAAGCCCTGGGTCTCTTCTGTGTTTCAGTAGCATGGGCCCCTCAGTGACCAGGGGACCCATCAATCAACTGGGGTTCATGCAGCCTCTAGGGAGAATCTTGTTAAATACAGAGATGTTTGAGAATGTCCATGGCATGGGAAGGGGAAAAGTCAAGGTCAGGCCAGGAAATACAAAGAACAGAGTGTGGTCTCCAGCTGGTGCCATGTGGATGGGGTGACCAGGTGGGAACCTCTCTGTAGGGTAAGTGCTGTCCCCCTTTCTACATGAGGAGGCTGAGGCCTCCGAGGTCACATGGTAGCACAATCCCCCCTAGAGGAGAAGCTTCAGGGAAGTCGTAGTGAGTGGTCACGGTGAACCCGGGGCTGAATACAACAGCTCCCTCTGGCCCAGCCTGGATCTACTATGCCAAGCTGCCATTCCAAGATAGGTCCTGGGGGTCCTATAGTCAGGGTATCCCATAGTCAGGGGAGGCCAGTTTGGGCCATCTGACCATTGCTGGGGAGGCAAAGGTGCTTCTGGCCTGCACTGGGTTACGGTTTCCCACAGGGTCCTTCTCCCAACAGCTCAGTCTGAGCCCTTCAGCCCGGGTCCAGATCCTTTTCATCTGCTCCTCTTACCCATGTGCTTTCAAGAGTGTCCCCTGACAGAGTGTCCTCAACTCTGCTCCTTGGGCTCATGACATTTAGCAATAAAAGTAAATGCAATTAACACCCATGGAAAGAAAGGCCCAGAGAGGTGGAGGGATTTGCTGAGGCTCCAATGCTAGATGCCATCAAGCTAGACTTGGGACTCTGGAGGCACGTTACAGCATCCTTGTACTGACAAACGGCCCTCATCTCCTAGTGCTATGTGCATCATATAGTATAGGAAACATACTTATGACATGCCAGGACCCAAGGTCCCCTCTGTGGCAGTAATGGTCCCATGCTAACAGAATCCTGGCTCTGCAGAGACACCTTCCCCAGCCAGCCTTTCCTGTCCTCCCTCTAGAGGCTCCTGGGCAGAGCATGGTCTTGGCTGCTCACCCCTGTAGGCGTGGGAATGGACCCATGAGTTTTCCCTCAAGAGCTCTGAGGTGTTCACTGCTTGGCAGCAGGTCAGCGTTGGCACTGGGAAAAAATGAACCACTGCGCCCGGTGGATTCAGAACTTGTAAAAATACGGGACCCCGAGACAATTTATGAGGAGCCAGAAACTGGAGGGGGCAGCATCAAGGCCCGGGGCCACCTGGAAGCTTAAGCAGAAGCCTGGGTCTGGATCGTCCCCAAGCTGGAGCCGGTTCACCAGGATGGATTTGAACCCGGGCAGCATTTGGTTAGAGAACTATAGTCAAGAGCATTTGGATGGCTCGGAATCTCTAAAGAGCTGAACGGGAGCTCCAGCGGTTGATGGGAGCAGTGCGGGGAGCCCAGGAGACCCAGGACTTCCTGAGAGCCCCCTTCGGTCCTGCCTGTTGCTCCAATTAGCAGCAGTAGCTGGTGGAAGTTGCATCAGGCAGAACTGCAGGCCTCAGGAGGGTCATCTAGCTGCCACTCACTCTCCTCAGTTCCTCTTTTGGAGGCTAATTAGACTGCTTTGCTTTGCTGAGGGGTTCTCCAAGGACTAGGGTACTGTCTGGGAGGAGATCCCCCTGCCACGTGGAACTGAGCCCCGCAACATGTGTGAGAAGCCACGTGGGAAGATGGGTAAAATACATACTTCTGGCCTCTGCCTAAGATACAGGGGCCCCAGGGAGTGGCCAGGCTCCTCTGGATTTTTATTAAGCACTGCCTCAACCTTATGCCATTGCGGATTCTGGGAGGCCTCTTTAAGAAGCCCTTGTGCTTAGAGTCAGCAAACCTGCCTTAGGGTCGGGAGTCCCTGAGAGGAATTGGAGACCGTTGGTGTGAACGCACGGACCACACCACACTGGGGTCTCCTAGGAAGCTGCACCTCCCGAGCCCACACTGAGCTCAGCACTGAACGTTCCTGCATGCTGAGCATGCGTTGGACAAATGTCGCCCACCCCGTAAAGGGACTCACTGTACCAAATAGTGGACAGCAGTGCACACTGCAGCTTATTAAGAGGTTAACGGAATAACTGCCACAGGCCACATGTTTCTGACCACATTAAATTTGTCCTTTAGTGCCCGATGCCTTTTCTATGGAACAGCACGGGCCAGGTGTCAGCATGTTGAGCCTTTTTCTGGCTGGGTACTATTCCAAAAGGACATGCCACCTTTTGTCCACTCGCGTGCCCACCCTGGCCACTGTGGTTGAGATGAGACAGCTTGGCAGCTGTGCTCGAACGGCGTCTGCTGTGAGCACGGCCTCTGTATGAAGCTTACCCATGAAGCAAGCACCGTTATGATGCCACAGAGTCGCCCTCTGAGACTCAGGTGAAATGACTTGTCCCCAGGGTCATTAAGCCAAAAAGTGGCAGATGCAGGACCCCCCTTACCCCCCACAGCAATGATGACTGTGGCCATCTGTGACCTTTAGGATTGTCTTCTAAATAATCACAGTTGGGGTCCCCCCACCCCAGACTCAAGTCAGAATCTCTATTGCTGTCACTCTTAGGGGTGACTTTGTGTCCCTCCTTCCCCAGGGGACACCAGCCATGTGTGCACACATTTTGGGGTCTCATAGCTGGTAGGTGGGGGCACTACTGGCATCCAGTGGGAAGAGACCAGAGATTCAGGGTGCTGTTTAAAAATCCAGTCGTGCACGGATTGGCCCCAGTAAAGAAGGATCAGGCCCGAGGTCGGAGACACCGAGGCTGAGAATCTACGTTACAGAAGTCCAGTGGGGCGTCGGGCTGGTTTTCTGTTCAGCGTCCCTGTCAGCCTGCACACGTGTGCGCGGAGGGCCTGGGGAGGAGTCAGATGCCTGCTTTTCCCATTCCAGCCCATTCAGAAGGCTTGGGCACACCTCGGGTGTGACGCCGAGGCCTCCAGGAAGCTGGCTTGCTCTGTTCACATTTTTTGTTAAAGGCACCATCCCCGCAGTGCTGAAGGAGGTAGCTAGCACTGCACATGTGTCCAGGTGGCTGCTGCTGCCTGCAGGGGACCTGGAGCTGTGCAGAGAGGAGGCTGCCCCAGACCTGTGCATTAGTGCTGGTGATTCACGGCAAGGCTCCCACCCCTGGGAGAGCTCGCCCAGCCTGGCCCTGGCCTGGCTGACTGCAAGCCCTTGGCTGGCCTCCCCAGTAGCAATGACTCAGGTTTTCCACCTGTAAAATGGGAGGGGTGGCATCTCCAGTGCCAGCAGCCCCTACCACACCCCTCCCCCACTCCATCAAAGGCAAGTGTAAGAAGCCACCTCTGCGGCTAGCTGCTGTTTTCACTGCTGGTAAATCTGCCTGTGCAGTAGCTCAGTTAGAAAGTCAGGGGCTTCCACACTGAAAGACAGGCTTAATAACTCACCCATGTGAGAGGAATTAGCAGTTTTAGCCCTGGCTCCTCAGCACGTCTCAGAGCCCACAGGCGATGGGGTGCGGTGTTGCTTCTGAGCACCGAGCCAGGCATCAGGACCACGGGGCTGGGCAAGTCACTAGGAAGTGGGTGGAAGTCACTTGGAAATCCCTAAGTGCACCTGCTACTCAGTATGGCTCCCCAGCCCTGGGGACAGAGGAAGAGGGTGATACGTCCCCTAACATGGAAGGAAAGGGTTAAGTTTGGGCCTCACAAGGCTGCTGCTTAGGCTCCCGGCTGGCTCCTGGCTCCCGGATGGGGAGGGGATGGGGAGGTCCGGGGGCCCTGGCATGGAAAGACCTGGCCCTCTGCCCAGCCCTAAGCTGTAGGACAAGAGCCAGAAGCTCAAGCTGACTCACCAGGAAGGCAGGGCTGTGGAGGGAGAAGGGAGGGAGGGGCCTAAGGGTGTGGGAGGGACCTGGCCGCTGCAGAAGTTCCTTGGTCACCTGGCTGGGGCTGCACCTGTCTCTATTCATTGTCTCCTGCAGCCTGCGTCCCACAAAGGGCTGAGGGGTGGCTCTGGGTGCTGGGCCTGCTGAGGAGGGTTCCCGTCTCAGTCAGGTGGGGTCCTGTCCACAGCTGAAAGTGAATCTGTGCTGTCCACTTCCTCGGAAGGCTGCTGTGAGCTCTTGAGCATGGTGTGCCAGCAGAGAACCGCCTCAGCTTTCATTCACTGTGGGTAGAGAGGAGCAGAGACGGGAAAGACCTGCCTGCCTGCACTCGGCCACCTCTAGCACCTCTCTCCTGGGGCTGAGGACAGCTCCCATAGGTTCTCTCCAGAGAAGGGCTAAGCAGGAGGGAGCAGGGGGGAAGGGGGGGGGGCGAAGAAGTGGGAGTGTGGCCCAGGGAACCTCCCGGAGGAGGCCAGACTGGGTGGGATCTGAGGTGATGAGGGAGGAATCACCCACGCAGGGAGGGGCGAAGAGCCCAGGAGAGCACAGACGCTCAAGTGTGGGAACGCGCCTAAGAGGTGACAAGGGCTGGCGCTTAGGGGTACACTGCTTACCTAGCATGCCTGGGGACCTGGGTTCCACTCTCAAGCACAGCAAAATACACACACATGCATGCACACACTGTCTGTCTGTCTGTCTGTTATCTATCTATCTATCTATCTATCTATCTATCTATCTATCTATCTATCTGAGAGAGAAAGAGAGAGAGAGCTAGAAAGCTCTAGAAGTTCTAGAAATATGGTGGGAATGTATTTCTATGGATGGAGAGGGGACCTCTAGAAAATGAAGCCCTGGGGGCAGATCCTGGAGTACACAACTTACAGTAAGAATCACCCACAAACTTCAGCTGGCTGCACCCTCAGCTCCCAGGGGTCTGGGAGTCTGGGTTGTGTAAGGAAGAAGTAACTTGAACAGTGGAGACTGTGGGGAGGGAGTGGACTGGGCCTGTCTGTGCACAGAGGAGCGTGAAGACCCAGTCCATCCTGTTCCTGCCTGTCCTGCAGGGAAGACTGCCTGGATTCATGCACATAGAGCATCGTGAGAGCAAGTTGGCTTCAGTGGCTTGTGGCTCTTCCAAGGGTGTGATGTTTGGGGGTTCCCACTTGGGTCTCCAATCCCGCCCTTTCTGCTGCGTCTCTGGAGCAGATTCCTCTGGGTCACGGTGTATCTTTTCCCTCTTGCCCTCAGCTCAGCGCTCTGCCCACGAGCTGCCCATGGTGGAGAGACAAGACATGGACAGCTGTCTGGTCTATGGGGGCCAGCAGATGATCCTCACGGGCCAGAACTTCACGGCTGAGTCCAAGGTTGTGTTCATGGAGAAGACCACAGGTCAGTCGCTTTCTCGCTTTCCCTTGCTTCTCTGAGCCACACAGAAGTGAGCCTCACACTACACTCAACCTTTTGGGTAACTTCCCCTTCTTCTGGCTCATTCCCCCGTGACCCACAGCCACACAGGTCACCGTTGATGTGGGTGGCATGCTTGCATTGGTCCTTGGATGTTTCCTTGGAGACTGAACTTGTCCCCTTTCATCAACCTTGTTTTTGTTTTGATATATTTTCCTCGCATAGGCAAACATATTTTAAAAATACCTTTTCCCATTTCTAAGAGGAGAAACTGAGTACTTTGCAGCTCTGAGGTGGGCACTGGGGTGTGAAGTGGACACTTTATCACTGACATTTGTTGCATGAGAGAAGCTGTGTGGGAAGAGGCTGAGCTGGAATGTGGGTCCAGTTCCTTTTGGAAATGCGAATGTTGGGTCTGATGAACTCTGGACCTCCTTAGACAAACCAGGGTCTCATCTCTCCAAGGCAAGGTGTCTGGGAGTGAACAGCCATGGGGTCTAGATGGAGTGGCAGAGTCTGGCTAAAGGTAGCATTGAGGTCTCTGTTAGACTCTGATTAGATGACTCACAGGATAGTCCCCAGTGGGGACAGGGAGAGCAGCAAGCAGATTTGGGAAGCTTCATTGCTGTCACAGCAGCCGGAGGGGATAGCAGAGCAAATTCTGTGAAAAGCCTGAGGTCTGAGCAATAGGTGTGGCGATCTGAGGCACCTGTGTCCAGGTGGCCATGGGGACAGGAGACACACTGGGGTCGGAAGTGAAAGTAAAAGTGACAATGTAGCCTGTCCCCAGGTGGGAGGGGCTTGTGGTCATGTCCTTTCCCAGTCACAGTTGATACCGTTGTTAGACAAGAGTGGTGGGGCCGTCTGTGAGCAGAGCATGTTCCCAGCATCCCTGACTCCCCCACCTCGTGCTCTGAACTCTGCCCAAGTCCTGATGACTGAAATCCATGCAATCATTGCCCAGTTCATCTTGACAGGCAGAATTGACCCTCATGGTGAATCAAGTGTCTTAGAGGTCACTGGAAAGGTAGGAAAAGAACATAAGTGAGTGTTAGGAGACCCCAAGACAAGGGCAAATGACCTGCTCCCTGTCACAAACCCATGAGTCTCACTGGAATGCTCATACAGACGGGGAGCAGGCAGGAGGCAGGGGCTGACCCACTCCCCACAGGGCTCTGCTGGCCGAGTCTCTCTGCTTACACGGATGCATTTTTGAGTCTGTAGTTTCACTTACGCTTTTCTGGCTGCGTGAAGGTTTGTGCTGATGCTTCCTGGTCTTTCAGAACCTGGCTATAAACAGACACAGCATATCCCGCTGTGATAATGTCTTGCAGTGCGTTATCAGCCCATTTCCTTTTTATCGAGAGTGTGTAACCCGGGTAGAGACAAGGTTCTGTTTGGTCTGGGCCTGAGGGTTAGTTACTTTTCCCATTGCATTGTTGGCCACCTTAACAAAAACAGCTAAAGGAAGGGTTTGCCTTGGCTCACAGTTCAAGGGTCAAGCCCATCACGAGCAGCTGGTCACAATACATCTGTAGTCAGGAGAGGCAGAGTCCTGAGGCTAGTGTTCAGTTCTTTTCTTCTTTTAGTTTGGTCAGGCAGTTAAGTCTCCTTTAACCTCATCTAGATCACCACTCACAGACACACCTGGAGACTTGCTCTTGGTTGACTCCAGATCTTTGTCAAGTGGACAATATTAACCACCACAACATGCTGAGGTTATAGGCTGCCTTTAGTGAATTCGAGTAACAGGAACTGTAAATGCCCAGGTATCAGCACGCTCTCCAGGTTGGATGCATCTCCAGGATCAGGACACTATCCTCGGTCCTGCTGTGAATATTGACAAGACAAATGGGGCTTTAAAGCACCATGAGGGGAACAAGCTAATAAGATACAAACGTTTTGTCACTCATGTCCACGGTGGCAGCGCCTGTGTTGATAGGGACATCTAAGAAAGGATGGGAAGATGGAACCTACTGAGACCCTCCTGCTGGGGGCTGCCAGCGAGTTCCTGGATGTCTAGCTTTGATGAACTGCTTGCTGAAAGAGTGAGCGAGTGAGCGCTGACTGAGTGGCGTTGGCTGTAGTAAGTCTTTTCATGGACCATCAGCTCCCAAATAATGACCCAGAGACTTCTTATTAATTATGAAAGCTTGGCCTTAGCTTAGGCTTGTTCCCAACCAGCTCTTATAACTTAAATGAACCCATTTATATTAATCTACATTCGGCCATGTGGCTCGTTACCTCTCCTCCATACTGTACATCCCACTTTCTTCGTGTCTGGCTGGCAAATCTCTCATCTCTCAGATCTCAAACCTCCCCCCCTCCAGTTCCTCTTTCTCTCGAGAAGTCCTACTTAGCTTCTCCTGCCTAGCTATTGGCCATTCAGCTCTTCATTAAACCCATCAGAAGGTGCCTTGGCAGATGAGGTTAAACAGCGACCCATCTTCACAGTGTACGAAGGGTTACCCCACAACAATGGGCTGCTCTGCAGCTCTCCCGAGTTCCAGAGCCATCCATTCCTTGACCTCGACATCAGAAGCATTTGGCCTTGAAAAGTCAAGTGGGAATAATCATAATGGCACATTTCCCACCTAACTCAGCATGCTGAGTTATTATTATGCCATTATTATGAAGCTAACGGTCAAGGTCGGGGCCCTCACCCGTAGACATATGTAGCCTCAGCCTGTGGTTGGGCTTCCCTCTGTGAACTGGCACATCAGTCCTGCCCCTGGAGTTGGGGGCGTATGGGAGTCGTGTGCCCTGAGATCACAGCTTGTGGGCATGAACACCTGTGACTGTCTTGGTGGCCCTCCAGCCTCTTCAGAGCTCTGGCCACATGCCTTGTGTGAGGCACATGGTGTCTGTGTGTAGGTTTGGATTAGACAAGCTTAGGAGGTGGGGGTGGGGCTGCCAGCTGCATGGTCCCAAGCCCAGGTCCCAAAGTCCCATGGTCCCAAGCCCAGGCTTTGAGGTCAAACTGTGTGACAGTTAGTTTTTAGTGCCACCTTGTCACAACCTGGAATCACCTGGGAAGAGAGGTGGTTTGTTTGGGTTGTTTGGTTTTTCGAGATAGGACTTCCCGGTGTAACAGCCCTGGCTGTCCTGGATCTCACTCTGTAGAGCAGGCTGGCCTCAAACTCACAGAGATCTGCCTGCCTCTGCCTCCCGAGTGCTGGGATTAAAGGCGTGCACCACCATCACTTGGCAGAAGAGAGTTTTAATGAGGAATTGTCTAGATCAGATAACTGACATGTCTGTGGAGAATCACTCTGATGTGGGAGGACACAGTCATTATGGGTGGCACCATTCCTTAGGCACAGAAGTAAAAAAGGCTGCCTGCCCATAAGAAGCAAACAGGCAGCATGGCTGCACTTATTTCTCTGTTCTTGATTATGGCTGCTGGGTGACCAGCTGTCTCAAGCCCGTGCCTCTGTGGCCTCCATGAAATGATGGTCTCTGACCCATAATTGGAAGCCAAGTAAACCCTTTTTTTCCTGCATTGCTTTTTTTAAATTTTTTATTTAATGCTGAATGCCATTTATTGAAGGAGGGAAGAAGTCTTAAATACAGGCTTACAGCACAATGGGAGGACCCCGGAGGGCAGAAGTTCGCTACCGATGTTTTACAATCTTGCATCTAAGCTGCTAATGCCCATTATGCAGGATACACAGACAAGGAACTTCCCTTAAGCATTCAGGAGGGTGGAACCTGGCAGGGAATTAGCATAGGGAGGATATCAAGGTCAAGGTCAGCAAGCAAGGCAACAATTACCCAAAACAGGGCCAGAACCCTACAGGTCCCTTTTACTAAAAAATGAGCTTCTAACGTAGGTTGCGTGGGACGTCAGCAGGTCACCTTACCCATCATGGAGATGCCTGCCCAGGCCACACAGGCGTTCTGTCTTAGGTTGGTGAGTGCCCCCCAGGTATTACCCATCTCTGAATACTCATTATCATACAGGCTCAATCGTGTGTGAGCTGCAGAGTTAACTGCTGCCAAAGATCTCAAAGTGGCGCTGGGCTTGCAATCTGTGTGTTCAACACAGAAAAGACCAGCAGAAGTCCTATCCCACCCATAGCCAGTAGGCTAAAGGTAACTGAGCCATTCCCTTCCTTAACGAGCCTTACTGCAAATTGGAGTCCTTGTAAGATCGTATCCCAAAAGCAAATGGAACTTGAGTTTATAAATTTATAATTTTCAAAGCCAATCGAAATGTATATAACTATTGAATTAAATTTATCATGCCCAATAGAATGAAAGATTAACTAACTGTGGTAGCTACTTTTGCTGCCAGGGCCTGCATTGCTTTTTATCAAAATATTTTATCACAGCAGCAGAAAGGAAAGCAGTCAGAGCTCAGTTGCCGTCCCACCCTGGGTAGATTACTGGACCTCTCTGAGAAAGGACTTCTTTTGGTCAAATTCATGTGATTCACCATTCTGTGGAGTCGAGAAGATAGGAAGGGAGCATGCAGGCTGGGCTCTGTACACAGACAGGGCTGAGTCCACTGAGAATGTTCATAAAACGTGAGCTGGGTGACCAGCTGTCTCAGGCTCCTGCCTCTGTGACCTCCATGAAAAGATGGACTGTGACCCATCACTGGAAGCTGAATAAACCATTCTTTCCTTTTGTTTTGATGCTTTGCAAGGGAAGAACAAAGCCAAGAGTTCACTCGGAGAGCCAGGAGACATTCAACAGCAACAGTCACTCATCCTGAGCTAAGCTCTGGTCTAAGCATTTGCCAAGGTTAGGCAATCTGAGTCCCATGATAGCCCTCCAACTGAGCTACTCTTCCCCAAGTTCTACAGTGAGACTAAGCACAGAGGTTAGATAACATGATGAAACCTGGTGGTTCAGGCAGCGTGGCTCCAGGGTCTGTAAAAGTGCAGATCTGGCTTGATTTGCTCTAAGATCCTTCTTGTTCCCCAAAGCATGGGCTTAAACCAGGTTGTAGTGATGGAGAACCCTGAGTTCTGTTGAGTTGTTGGTATAATATCTGTTTCATCACCGAGAGTCTTTCACACCAACTCCGGGATCTCAGGGACCAGTGAGGCCTTCTGAGGCACCCTGAGTATCTCCCAAGAAGTAGGCTTCCCTGAGAGGGGTATGTGGCTCCTCTCATGACAGGGGGCCTTGATAATTTGCAAGGTGCAGAGTCTGCTCTTTTGACCCCAACAGTTCACCTCCTGCAAGGGAGATCCATGTAACTGAAGTTGGTTTTTCCAAAACCAATCCTGTGTCCATCTCCATGGACACTTGGCTAGTAGGCGCTGCATGCAGGGTGGGGTGGCTGAAGTTTTCCAAGGCAGGGGAATCCCAGCTGCTGTTCTCATTAGGAAAGGTGACAGCTTCAGGCTAATATTAGCCCCAGAGTTTGGTCATCGGCACCGGGAGCCTCAGCGTGCTTTTTATAGCTGTCCGCTAAAACGGGCTTGGCACTTTCCACTCCATCAAGAGGACAAGCTGAGGAGGTGGAAAACACTGGGGAGAGGGGCCACGGGGTGCTTGAGTTAGGAGAGCCCCGTGTTTTGGAAAGTGTGGTTCTATTTATAGCAGCAGCCATAATAAGGATCATTATGTGTTTCGATCCTATTTTTAATTCTTCGTAGGACTTGCAGGGACCCGTGAGACTGTGTTTGCTCATCTTTCTGATCTCAGATGATCCTCTCTCCCCCTGGTTTTCCTGGCTGCAGAGAAACTCTCTTTATTCCGTCTTCGGATGCTCCGTGCTCCTTCATGCCCCAGGACCTTGGCATATGCCGCCGGCTTTGTAACATTCTCCCCTGTTTCTTCACACACGGTATCTCCTATCACTTAGAAACCACTTTCCTTGAGAGGTGTTTTTGCTCAAACCTTCATGGCTCAACCCCTAACCCAGTGTCCCCTGTTCTGTCTCACGGACGTGCTTCGTTCTCCAGGTGGCACTCAGCACTTCATTTGTCTATCTGCTGTCTCTGTCCACTGCTTTCCACACTAGACTGTTGGTTCCTTAGGAGCAGGGACTTGCTGTTTGCCGCTGCATGCTCAACTTATAGAATAGTCTCTGTGCATAGAAAGTGTGTGTGTGTGTGTGTGTGTGTGTGTGTGTGTGTGTGTGTTTGTGTGTGTGTCATGCTGAAGGAAAGTAGCACCCCCTTTTGTTGTCCCTCCAGCCTTGAAATGTGCCTGTGCTGTCCCCATTTTGCAGACAAGTTGACTGAGGGTCAAAGATACCAAACGGGGGACCCTGGGTTAGCCCTCAACTGGAGCAAGATCTGGAACCCTAGACCACCATTTCCCTGAGCTCTGGAGTGGTTTCTCCCGTCATGTCAGAGAGAAGTCAAGAGAATGACCAGGGACAGTTCTGCTCCCATGTGTTCTGCAAAATAAAAGATGCATAGCCTTCCAGGGAAGGTCAGGCTGGGAGGCAGGCTGTTCCTGCCCTCGCTAGGAACCCTGGCCCCTGGCCCCTGACTTTGGGCAGAGTCGGGGGTCCCAGCAAAACATTGCAAAACAGGAAAAAATCTAGGGACACAAAAACACAAGCAGTGTGGTTGAGGAGACAGGGTTACCATGGCTCCGAGTGACTCTCAAGGCTGGCACGGTCCAGTGTTTTGGAAGGTTCCTCCATGTGACACAGGGGTTTGGAATTCTTCAGCTGGTAAGTCCTTCTTAATTCAGCCCCTGGCCCGGCCAAGCCACTCCCGGGCTCTCTGTGTCCCGCGGGGGCGTAGGCTGGACACAGGCCCACATCGAATTACTCAGCTCTACAACTAAAATTTTTTGAAGCGGGTTTCTTGTTTTGTTGGATGGTTTTCTTGGCGCGGACTGATGGCAGAGGCTCCCATCACCTGTCGAGAAGGCAAATTGGTTTTTTTTTTTCAAGAGGAGGCGTAGGCGGTGGAATCCCCTCGTTCCCACTGAGTCATTGAAGCCAGCCGTGACTCACTTTATTGCCCCCAGGTTCCCAAAGGCTGTATCTCTTGGACTTTGTTTAATAAATAGAATTATGTATGTGCTTAAAATATATTTTGAAACATTTTTGCTCAGAAAGTATTTTTCCATGGATGAGCTCGGTGAGGGAATTCGAGGTACCTTATCAACAGCCCCCTCTGTACCTGCTCTTCTTCTTGGGGTGTGGTCGTGAGGCTTGGGTGGGCTTCTCTGAACAGTACTGACCCTAGGCTGGGAGGACCTCTGGAAACCAGACTCCAGGCTGGACGGCATGACTAAGGCTCAGGAGACCTTTGCCCTGGTGACTCACTCAAGGCCGGTGTCATACCCTCTCTCAGCCCCCTCCAAAGACAGAGGCCAGAGAGCAGCTCTGAAGCCTCTCTGGAAACAGAAAATGCATTATTTTCAGACAGCTGCATGTGTGCCCAAGCCTCCTGCCTTCCTGCACAGATCAGTCTCTTGAGGGAATCAAACTGTTCCTTCTCCCACCTGGGCCACTTTCTCCGAGAGGCATCCTTACCTGTGCATCCTCACAGCTCATCCTCACTCTGTGTGGAATCTTGGAGAGCGGCCACACAGGAAGGAGTTTCTTGGTTAAGTTGAGTCGCAGGGTTTGCATCCTCAGAAATTGATGGAGCCTGGCATGGTGGTACATGCCTCTCTCTCATCCCAGCACTTGGGAAGAGGGAACCGGATGTGCCTGAGTTGGTAAAGCTCTTGCCTAGCACACATGAAGCACTGGGTTCCATCGCCAGCACTGGCTAATCTTTAATCCTGGCATGCTGATGCACACCTATAATGCCAGTCCTTGGAGGGGGAAGTGGGAAGATCAGAAGTTCAAGGTTACCCTTAGCTTGGCTGCTTGGGCTCCATAATACCCTGTCCAAAAACATCAAAAATGGAAAACACATAATAAGAAAGAAAAACAAATAAAAGCTTGTCCTTGGTGCCAACAGCCTCTGAGCCACCCTGCTGGTCAGTGGCTTAGCTTTCGGAGTGCCCATCAAAATCCCCAGTCTGTCCTCTGCTGTGTCCTTGGGACTCACTTTCCCAAACTCTGAAATGGAGTCAATGGTGTTTTAATATAATCAGGAGATGGAGACCGTAAGTACAGGCACACAGTGGGTGCTCTGAAGGCATCAGCTGCCCTCCTGGGGGAGTTCTGACCTCTCCACATGGAGTATACGAGGCAGGGCCTGTTGCTCTCCTGGCTGTCAGAATCCTGGCACAGCAGACATTATCTCCCCTCTCACTTGGGGAGCCTTCAGATTCTGGCATCCTGGCCCAGCCGAGCTGGGGTGAGGGCAGCTCCCTCCCTCCCGCCTCCACGGATGGGGGTGCTGAGTCACACAGCTGTCCACAGACTTCCTTGAGAGGTGACAGAACTTAGCAGTGGAGGGCAGGGCCCCAAACCCCAGTTTCCGGGTTCCCAACATGCCTGGCGTCTGCAGCCTGCAGAGTTGTCTATAGATGATGCTCAGCTCGGAGACCAGCGGCTGCAGCAGGGGTTGGGGGCAAACCGGAGCGCAAAGGGCCTCTGTGGAAGACAAGCTTCTCTGCTCACTGGTCCCCCAGGCTGCACTCACATCCACCCTTGGGTATTTATTGAGCACCTACTGTGTGCCAAGGGCAGCATGGCAAATAAAGTCCTTGCCCTGGGTGGGGTGGGGGGGTGACACTTCAGGCTTGTTTATAAGCAGGACAGAGTCTGCAGAAAGGCTGAGGGTGCAGGATGCCTGCTTCCTGGGACCCTCAGACAAGCCTTGAGCTGCTCTCCTACCTGCATCCCAGGTAGCAACAAAGAGAGGAGCATGCATGCTTGTAGAAAGTGGAAATTGGTATTCCAAAGTCTGAGTTTGGTGAAATCTGGTAACTCTGGGCAGAGAGATCAGAAAGGAACTTTCCAGAAGAGATGGCTCTGAGCAGAGGCCTGAAGGAGGGAACGGAGGATGCGTAGACTCAGTCAGGAAGAGTCTTAGGCCAGAGGATCTGTCCAGCAGCCCAGACCGTGATGGGGATGGGCTCTGTGGACCATGGGGCGAGGAGCATTGGAGAGAGACATCTCTTCTGGGGCCTGTAGGCATGGAGAGGAGTCTGGTTTTGTCCCCGAGGCAGGGGGACATTGGTGGAGGTTTTCAGGGGAGTGTGTAATGTAGCTACTGTTTCAAGATTACTCAGATGATCTTTAGAGAGTAGACAGGAACAGGGGCGAGTGGATACTGAGAAACAGAAGAGGCACTGCCACAGTGGCCTGGGACGAGCCCCACCAAGCCAGTGGGGGCAGGAGAGAGGCTTGGTGTAGGGATGCAGCGGCTTCATCTGCAGCACCGTGTAAGTCTGTCCAACCATGAGATCCTAAGTTAAGGGGATATCCCTGACATCCCTGAGTCTGCCTGGTAACCAGCTCTTTACGCTGGTTAACCATTAAAGTGCAGGCTGGGCCAGGCTGCTTCAGGCCTGGTTTCCTGAGTTAACTGACACTTGGATTTCCTCCACATGGCACTCCAGCCCAGCAGCAGCTCAAGGCCCAAATGCTGTGTGTCTGTTCTCCTTCCTTCTTGTGAAAGCTGGCTGGCTCCTCCTGGGTGTGATGACACCATCCCCTCTTCCAGGCAGACAGTTGGGGCTCAGCCCCCTTCCCCAGGCATGCTGCTTCCTGTGAGCCCCTCCCTAACCCTACAGAGCTGCCAGCAGACACAGAGTCACAGGTCTGCTCATCCCTCTACCTCCCCCTCCTCCCTCCCTCCACCCCTTCCTCCCTCCTTCCCTTCTCTCCTCCCCCATTTCTCTCTCCTTCTGTCCATCTGTTTTGTTTGTTTAAGACGGGGTCTCACATAGCCTAGGATGGCCTTGAACTCGATATGTAGCTGATGACTTTAAATGTTTGATCCTCTTACTTTCTGCCTCCTGAGTGCTGGGATTTCAGGCATGTGCCACTGGGCCCAGTTTCTGCAGTACTGGGCATCAGTACCCAGAACCTGTGCATGACAATCACTCTACTAACCAAGCACTATCCCTAGTCCTGTCCATCTGTCTATCTGTCGGTCCGTTTATCCATCCATCCCTCTGTCTCCCAACTGACTCTTCCTGCTTCCATCCACCCACCCCTCTTTTCATCCCTCTGTCCATCTATTCATCTCCTCCATCCTCACTTCATCCCTCCCTCCCTTCCTCTGTGCACTCTGGTAAGGTCACCTAATGAGGATACTCAAGCCTGTGATGTCTGCTGGGTTGATCCCCTCACCCCCATCTTCCCCTTTAGTCTTGCTAAGGCTCCTCTGTCCCCTCTGACTAAGGCTGGAAGGGCCTCCTCTGTGCTGGCCACCAAGCCCTGTTCCTTTTAGATCTAGGGAGTTCCCCCGAATATCTGCTCCAAAGACCGAATTCCTTTATTTTGCCTCAGGACAGCAGAGATGCACGTAACCCTCTCAGGTCTCACAGGCTCAGTGTACCCGAGCCCCAGACCTGCGTGGGGCTGGGAACGGGGGAGTCCAAGATGCTGGGCTGAGGCCCCATAGAGTGCCCCGGGGATTACGTCACATGAATTTTGCGTAGTTTCTTGTTTGCCCCCACAGCCCCTGCTCCTTCCTCAGCTTCTGTTCCATGGCAGGGGCTGCAACAATTCTGACATGAAGCCTGGAGAGGGCTGGGTGACTCTGAGAGTCTCGGGGAGCAGGGAGAGAAGTGGAAGGCTCTGAGCACCAGGAGGGCCAGGGGCCAGGAGGATGAGGACCTTTGAGTCTCCGTCACGAGCTCTGATGAGACGTCGGGCGCTGCCTCCCAGTCTGGGTAACCCCTGGAGGGCAGGAGGACATCATCCCTGTCCCTAGCTGTGAGTGAACAGGGCCTGCAGTGAGAGACACGTGATCTGAACCCCAGTCTGTGTCAGCACCCAGCGACTATTGTGGCCCCGAGCGTGCCTGTAGACAGGCAGGTCAGCAGGTCGCTGCTGTATACATCTTTCCTAAGAAAAACCTTTTTATATTAAAAAAGTAGATTAAGGGACTGGGAATGTAGCTCAGTTGGTAGAGAGCTCACCTAGCGTGAATGAGGCCTTGGGTTTCATCTCCAGTACAGCATAAATTGTGCATGGCGGCACACGCCTGTAATCCTAGTGCGTCCGAGGAGACATGAGAATCAGGAGTTCAAGGTCGTCTTCACTTATGTACAGAGTTGGAAGCCAGCCCAAGTTACACGAGTTCTTGTCTCAGTTTTTAAAAGAAGATGCGAATAGGTTAAAGCAGCAGCAGCAGCACGTCCCACGTGTCTTGATTAAGTGACAGGAGACAGGAGGCGTCACTGAGCTCTCTCCTCAGCTAGCCCAGCCAGAGGTGTGACCTGCGATTGGCTGGGACCCAGGCTCCCTGCTTTTTAGTGTTTTACTCTTGAGACAGGGTCCAGCCGTATAGGCTAGCCTGTTCTGGAACCCACCATCCTCCTGCCTCTGTCCACCAAGCACTGGGATCATAGACCAGCACCCCCCACCATAGCCTTTGTCCAAGTAGCCATGTTTATAGACTACAAGATGGTCTCATGTCACATATACTGGTCTGTAGACACTGAGCCAGGTTGCTTCTTAATAAAATAGGGTGTGTTTTCCAGTTAGGAAAATATAGATCTACCTTATTCTAAGTACTGCCCAGTATTGGCATAGCTTATATTTACCTATCCATCTGTCCATCCACATATCCATCCACCTGTCCATCCACCCTTCCATCCATCTGTCCACCCACCCATCCATCCATCTGTTCATCCACCCATCCATCCATCTGTCCACCCACCCATCCATTCATCTACCTATCCACTCACACACCCATCCATCTGCTCACTCACCCACCCATACATTTACCCATCATTTACCACATTGACATTTATTCACCCATCCATCCACCTACCCACTCATCCATCATCTATCCATTCACCTACCCTTTCATACATCTGCCCATCCATCTGCTTATCCATTCATTTATCCATCATCCACCCACAATCCATATATCTATCCATCCTCTTACTTACCCATCCATATACCCATCTGCTCACCCATCCACCCATCCATCCATCCATCCATCCATCCATCCATCCACTCTACATCAATTCATACACCCACCCATTGATCCATTCACTAGTCCATTCTTCCTTCCTTTATTGGCTACAGGCTGCAATAATGGATTCAGCTCATCCTTATCTATGAGTTCTTTACATGTCCAATCTATTCATTGAGCAAGAATGCAATACAATAAGACCCCACTCACTTGAGGGTTACACTGGCAGTCAGTGCTGGCCGCTGGACGTGAACCTGGTTAGAGTGAGGTGAGCCTTAGGGAAGTCTCTGGGGGTTAATTTCGAAGGCACGGCCTCAAGAGCGCAGTACTTGGCAATACTCATAGCATCACTTCTCCCATGACCCTGAGGATGTATGCAACTGCGAGGGTGGGGTGCAGGGAACACAGGGCTGCTCACAAGCATGGCTCTGAGACACATAGCAAACCACACACTCTCTTTCAAGCCCAGCCTCTGACTGAGCCTTCTGGGTGATGTGGCTCTGCAGAGAAGATGGTTGAGACCAGCTTTCACTTTCCGCTGGGAGCTGTTGTGCTCAGAACCGAGTACAGGCTCTGTGAGCGTGCACAGCCGGGCTGGGTCCCCAAGCTCCTGCACTTTGAGTCTCTGGGTACTGAAGAGTTAAAAGACAGAATGGAGACCCTGACTTTAGTTGGCTTTGGTCACTGCTGGCTGCATTTTTATTTACATACAGCCTCCTTTCTTCTTTTTTCTCCTCCTCATTCCTCCTTCGTATTTTCCCTCCCTCTCCCCCCAAATTCTCTCACCCAGCTCCAAAGGCTGAGATTACAGGTGTGTGCCGTGGCACCCAGCTTGAAAAGACCCATTAAAATACTTTATATATATTAAAGATTTATTTTTTAATTATGTATGTGTTTATGCACCATGTGAGTGCAGTACCCACAGAGGCCAGAAGAGGGTGTTGGGGCTCCTGGAGCCAGAGTCACAGGCGGTTGTGAGCCACCCTGTGAGTGCTGGGAATGGAACCTGGATCATCTGCAAGAGCAGCAAGTACTTCCAAGCACTGAGCTGTTTCTCCAGTCCTCGAAAAAGACCCATTTTCCAAAGCAAAGCAGCAGGGAGCCATGTTGCCGTCTCATGTAAGAGACACCACCCCAGCACCCTTCCTGTGTAGATTCCAGCCAAGCCCTGCAGGTAGACATTCATCATTGCAAACAGAGAATTCTTGCTAGGTTCTGACTTTAAAATGCGTGCATTTTCAGTTTTAACTCATGTTGAGATATGTGCCTGTGTTCAAATAACCTGCGTACTCCAGCATAGCAGTCCCCAGTGAACATCTACCGTGTGCTTATGCAATGCCGGACGGAGCCTGATACTTGGATCTATGTACTCACTAGGAGATGTAAATGCTCCAGTGCCCTCATGTTTTAAATCAGAGACAGAGAGACTTAGCGTCTTATCCAAGGCCACACAGCTAATTGGGGGCAAGCAAAGATTTCAGGCCAGGTCTGTTTGTTTCAAAGTTTGGAATAAAATGGCTGAATGCTGCAGGGGACAGAGAGAAGTTGGCACTGTTGCAGGGTATTTCCAAAAAGTCTTCTAGGCAGTGCACCACACAGGTCCGCCAGTGCACTGGAGTGGGCAGGCATTTCCTCTGACACCCACGTTCTTCCCACAACCCTCACCTGCCAGCTCCAGAGGGCCCTGCCTTGCGTAGCTGCACCCCCAGGAAACTCAAGTCTTAAGGACAGGAGCCGGCACCTAAGCTCTGGGCGGTGAAATGCCACTCAGGTGTGCCCAGCCCGGGCTGCCCGATCCTGCTGGGTCTAGTCTGGCTTCCTCTTCTGCAAACCCTGTGACCCTAACCAGTGCTCTCCTCTCTGACTGGGACTCAACTTAGCTAGTGGGGAGAAGGCCAGACATGCCTTCTGGGCAGCGTCTGGAGGAACAGCTTGGAATCTGAGGGACAAAAGATTTTGGGACCTGGACAGACATTAAGAGTTAGTTAAGAATGGTGCCCAGGGCAGCAAGGCAGGAGCTGGTATATAAGGATCTTGAGGTCCATGGCAGAGATGTGTTGGTGGCAAGGGGCACAGACAGGAGGCAGGAAGGGTCTGAGGAGGGCTAGAGAATCTGTCATTGCCACAGGGGTGACTTCAAGGTCCTGCCCACAGATGCCCTTCTTCAGCATCTCAGAGCTGGCCGCCTTCCTCT
Organism: Peromyscus eremicus; assembly: GCF_949786415.1. NCBI lineage: Eukaryota > Metazoa > Chordata > Mammalia > Rodentia > Cricetidae > Peromyscus > Peromyscus eremicus. The sequence goes on along the minus strand of NC_081419.1, from coordinate 142,083,321 downwards.
TCCGGTTCACTGTTCGCTTGGGCTTGACTGTAGCTTGGAGGCTGTGGTTCAATAGTTTGTATCTTTACACGAACTTCCTCCAAGCCTCAGATTCCCCTGTTGACGGCGCTGAGCTGACTCACTTCTAGACTGTCCTCAAGCTCAGCTCCTATTGGCAGCGCCTCCTTGGGTAGTCATGCCTATCAGCGAAGGGTGAGGCCTCTGTCCTTTTCTCCTGGGTCCATCGACCCAAAGAGCATATCTGGCATAACCCATGTGATACCCTTTCATGAACATTGCCATTTGGCATGTCAGGATTTCCTGTGCCACAGGTCAAGGATCAGCTCAACTTCTTGACAGTTCTTCAAGGAATTCTGTCTTCGCCTCCCAAGGATGAACTTTGAACCCAACCACCTGTATCCCTCCCCTCCTTCCTCCCCTCTCAGTCTTTTTGGTCTGTTTCTTGAGAGTCATTCTGTAGCCCAGGCTGGCCCCTGCCTCAGCCTCCCAAGTGCTCCTCCAGGCAGTGAGGTTTATGTGGAATTAAGCTCAGGCAGTGAGAGGCTGAGCAAGAGCGGGGGACTCCTTACAGCTTCCCACATGGGCTTCTGGCTCAGCATTCCCGCTGCATTCAGTGAGCAAGGCTGGAACCCGGAGCCTGGCTGTGCAGCCTGGTCTTTGGGCCTCTGCACATGACGGAAAAGTGAGGATGACCCCTGACTGGTCCTGTCTGGGCCTCTGCACATGACGGAAAAGTGAGGATGACCCCTGACTGGTCCTGTCTGGGCCTCTGCACACTGTAGAGCTGGGTGTTGACAGCTTCCAGCCACTTGCCTTTGGAGTCCATTTGGCCACCATTTCTCCTGCCTCTGGAGTGGCTTCTCCTGTCCCCTCAGCAGTCATTACAGCTGACGACATTTTTGTACATCCCATTATGGCTTTTTTTTTTTTTTTTTTTTTACAACATGGTCGGTAGACATCCAGGACTGTCATCTGGTCCCTTCCACAGGGTTCTAAGTCCAGGAAGAATGGCTGTATCCACCTTCCTCTGCTATCTGTGTGTGTGTGTGTGTGTGTGTGTGTGTGTGTGTGTGTGTGTGTACACATGTGTATGTGAGCACCTGCATCTGTATGTGTACATGAGGAGGCCAGAGTCTGATGTTGGGTGTTCTCTGTCACTCTGCATCTCACTTTGGGAGTGTGGTGTCTGCGTGGGCACGTACACCTGTGTGTGCCATAGCGGCAGCCAGAGGAGGACTTTGGGTGCCCGCTCTCTCACATGCCACCTTTGCTTTTTTGTTTTGTTTTGTTTTTTGTCTTTTTTTTTTTTTTTTGAGTCAGTGTCTCTCACCCAACCCAGAGCTAGGTTGGCAGCTAGTGAGCCTCAGAGGTCCTCCCATAGTCACTCCTACGGCACTGGGGTTACAGGCACAAGTGTGGCCGTACCTGGCCTCTTATGTGGCTGCTAGAGTCCAAGTTTAGACGTGTGCCTCATGGGACCACAAAGCCAGGACTGAAGCTGTCGCTGAGCTCTCTGGCTTATCCCTTATCCTGAGACTCTCCAATAACACCGACTTGGTAGCAATTACAGGACTTTTGTTAGGTTGGGATTTTTTTTTTTGGGGGGGGGTTGTTCCTAGGCCAGTAAGTTCAAATGCTGCTCACAACCCACATCTCCGTGGCCAACCCTCAGAGTTGGGGGTCCTAAGAGATTACAGCAGACACTAACTTTCGGGGCTTTGCCCCGAAAGAGATAGAGTTCTGAGGCCAGATGTTGGGGTGTGCTCTGTCTCACAGCCCACCATAGTGTGAGCATGCTGGAGCCTCTGCCGAGTCAAGGAACCCAGTGGACTTTGACTCAGCATTTTCCAAGCATTTACTAGTTTCGAGAATGTTCCCTTTCTCATAAAACCATTTAATATCGTTCAGCATTCGTGCTCCGCAAACACCCTGGAAGCCCTTATGGAAATGTTTTGTTTCAGTGAAAACTGCCCAGCGGTCAGTGTAGGTGGTCAGGAGAGAAATCTATAATTTGAAAATGAAGAGTTTTGTTTGGCCCTGTTTGCTGGCCTCAGACTTGGGGAATGAGCGGCCCTCTGCCCCTGAGAACGAGAGGCCACTGCTGAGCAGAGTCATCTCAGCCACTCACGATCGTGACTCACGTGGGAGCGCAGAATGGGCTTAGGGGTTCCCTCACTTCCTGGTGACCCATGAGTCAGGCACCCTCAGGTCACCTGCTCTGTCCCGATTTAGAGTGAGGTAGCTAAACCACCTGTGTTCCCAGATGAGGGGACGATGGTGACAAGCCAGGACCATAAGGAGGCTCCCGAGACAGCCTTGGGGTTGAGGACCTTTCGGAAATAGACAAATGTAATCAGGTGCCATGGAGAACGGTGACTTTATTTTAAGACAGAGAAACAGGCGTTTGGATTGGAAGAGATTATGGTGTGGAGTCTGCGGTTCCTCGAATTTTCGCTCTTTCTGTGCTGTTTTCTGTTGGCAACACGTTTCTCCCCTGCAAAAAGAACTGTTTGAATATGTGGACACACACACTCTCATTCTCACTCTCTCCCTCCCTCCCCCTCTCTCTCACACACAACTCTCTCAAACACATAACACACACACAATCTCTCTCACACACACACATTTCTCTCACACACACATTCCCTGTCACACAACTTTCTCACACACAATCTCTCTCACACACACACATTTCTCTCACACATACACAACTCTCTCACACACACATTCTCTTCGCCCCCCCCCCGCACGCACCCCCCCCCCCCCCCGCACGCACACACCCGCACTCTGACACACCTCCCTGAGGGGATTTGATGGGGACCGTGGGCTGGGGGCTCTGTCCTACATCTTTGGCTTCTCCTGGTTCCTTCAAAGGCTGTTGTTTTTGTATTTTCCAGATGGGCAGCAGGTTTGGGAGATGGAAGCCACGGTGGATAAAGACAAGAGCCAGCCTGTAAGCTCCCACGACAGCCCCAGAGTCCCCACTGAGGTCTCTGTCCCCTGCTCCCCCTCCCCCTCCCCTCCCTCCCTCTTTATTTCCTCCCCCTTTTCTCTATTCCTTCCTTCTTTTTTCTCTTCCCCCTTACCCCTTCCTAACCTACCCCCTCCCTCCCTCCCTCTCCCTCCCTCCCTCTTACTCTCTCCCTCCCTCCCTCCCTCTCACTCTCTCCCTCCCTCTCACTCTCTCCCTCCCTTTCTCTCCTTCCCTCCCTCCCTCCCTCCCTCTCTCCCTCCCTCCTCTCTCTAGTGAACTTCATAGTCACTTAGCAAGTACAAACCGCATTTAGTGAGCTGGCCACTTACCGAGCCCCAGGCCCTTTGGTTTGTGACCGTGACATCTTTACACACTCTGCTAGATCAACTTCCCTTGCTGAGATGAAAAGTTAAATTCCCTTCCATCAAATTTCTCTTTAAATGTAGGGAAGGAAGCCAGATGGCCCGCTTGCTGTAGGTGGGCCTGGGTGGACTTGGTTGGGATCGCGGTAGGAATCCTAGCATGCTGTATGTATATGGTCAAGTTCCTGACAACTGCTTCCTTCTAGAACATGCTTTTTGTTGAGATCCCCGAGTATCGGAACAAGCACATCCGCGTACCCGTGAAAGTGAACTTCTACGTCATCAATGGAAAGAGAAAACGAAGTCAGCCACAACACTTTACCTACCACCCAGGTGAGACATTCTCCCTGACACCCCTCAGGTTCCCAGACAACACTGACCAAGGGCTCGGGATTCCCACATCTGCTCCCAGCTCGGTTACCTGGGCCAAGTGACTCCCACCCTCTGAGCCTCCGTTTTCTCTTGGGTTGGAAGGTACTTCCCTGTAAGAATAGCTCCCCATGTAACACACTGATACCAGCTGCCATGTCATCCATGTTGTCCTTGGTGGTGGGGCATTGGCTAAGCAGATGTCTCTTGCTGTCCTTCCCTGTCCTAGGTTTGATCACATTCAGGGTCAAGGTGGACATGCTCTAGAATTCTCAGGGTCCTTGACTGTCCGCACATGGGTGGAGTTACTTGAGGCACAGCTAGACCAGAAGGTCTCATTCATGAAATTCTGTAGGCCCAAGAAAGTGGAACTAACCTCTCACAGAGTGACAACCCCAAGGTAACCGATAGGTTAAGTAATGACAGCAGCTACAGAACAGATTGACTCACCCTTGGGAAAGCCCACCCCTCCATCCCTCCAGGCTAGGAAAGGGGTGTAAACCCGTAATCCCAGCCCTGAAACCCCCAGAGCTCCACTGTCTCTGATTGGTCCACACATCTGACCTGAGTGGGCCCAGCTTCAGCAAGGTGCATGGTAGACTTGTGTGATTCCTGTGAGGATGCCACCATGAGGACTGATGTGACATGCTGTCGGGAGCAGACGTGGCATCCCATAGGCCCCAAAGCTGCAGGGAGAACCTGGTCCAATGCAGAGCTTTGGGTTTCAGCAAGGAGGCTGTGTCCTCTGCTTTCTGGTGTTCTCCCAGTGTCTGCAGTAGCAAGGCCTCCCTGGGCTGAGTGTCAGTGCTGAGCTGGTGGATCAGGACCTCAGAAGGTCCACCCCTCAGGTCTCTGGCTGTCCAGAACTGAGATGCTGGCCTTTGAATGGCATTTGCAGAAGTGGTCTTGGGGACCTGGAGTCAGACTTGTAGTCCTGCTCGCCTCCTCCAACCCTGACTCTCCGGGGGCTGCCCTACTCACACTTGCTGACAATCCTCTCGCCCATTAGTGAAGTTGTCCCCCTTCCCGAACCTGGTGATGGAGGCGTTGGGCAGGGGTTGCCTGCTTCTCTCCTTGGTATGATCAATACCTGGCAAAAGCAACGTGAGGGACGAAGGTTTTCTTTTGACCTTTAGAGGAGACACCGCCTTTCACGGTGGGGAAGGTTTGACAGGAGCGGGAGGCGGTGGGTCACCGTGCATCCCAGTCAGGAAACAGAGAGACAGATGCTTTTTGTTCAGGCTAGGAACCCAGCCCATGGGGTGATGCTGTGCTCACCCCACACAGAAACCCCGTCACAGGCATACCCAGAGGCATGTCTCCTAGGTGACTCTAGATCCTGTCAAGTTGGCAGTGAAGACTGAACACGGCTGACTGTGTTGGACAGTGTCCAGTAGGAGGAACACAGTGGGGAGATGATGGGATAGATGGGTCAAGAGGAGGAGAGTCACTAGATGATGGGACAGATGGGTCAAGAGGAGGAGAGTCACTAGATGATGGGACAGATGGGTCAAGAGGAGGAGAGTCACTAGATGATGGGACAGATGGGTCAAGAGGAGGAGAGTCACTAGATGATGGGACAGATGGGTCAAGAGGAGGAGAGTCACTAGATGATGGGACAGATGGGTCAAGAGGAGGAGAGTCACTAGATGATGGGACAGATGGGTCAAGAGGAGGAGAGTCACTAGATGATGGGACAGATGGGTCAAGAGGAGGAGAGTCACTAGATGATGGGGACAGATGGGTCAAGAGGAGGAGAGTCACTACAGCTTTCTCCTCTCAGCGCCCACCTTGAGGAACGAGGCAGAGCAGACTCAGGCCCTGAGTCAAGCCTACCCTCTACCCATCCGCAGCCGACAAAGCTTGTAGTTCAAGGGCATTACCGAGGTCAAGTTTCACCTGAAGACAATTCGGGGGGGGGGGGGATCTTATGGTCCAAGGCTAACGAGCGACAGACCAGCCATGCTCCTGCCCACTCGGCTTCCCAAAGCCAGGCTTCTGGCCGCTGTTTACTCAGCACGCATTCCTGTGCTTTTCTCTCCCACAGTCCCTGCCATCAAGACGGAGCCCAGTGATGAGTATGACCCTTCTCTGATCTGCAGCCCTGCCCATGGAGGCCTGGGGAGCCAGCCATATTACCCACAGCACCCAATGCTGGCCGAGTCCCCTTCCTGTCTTGTGGCTACCATGGCCCCCTGCCAACAGTTCCGCTCGGGGCTCTCATCCCCCGATGCCCGCTACCAGCAGCAGAGCCCTGCGGCGGCTCTTTACCAGAGGAGCAAGAGCTTGAGTCCAGGCCTGCTGGGCTACCAGCAGCCAGCTCTCCTGGCAGCACCCTTGGGCCTGGCCGATGCCCACCGCTCTGTGCTGGTGCATGCTGGTTCTCAGGGCCAGGGGCAAGGATCCACCCTGCCACACACATCCTCCGCTAGCCAGCAGGCCTCACCTGTGATTCACTACTCGCCCACAAACCAGCAGCTCCGTGGCGGGGGGCACCAGGAGTTCCAGCATATCATGTACTGTGAAAACTTTGGCCCCAGCTCTGCCAGGCCTGTCCCACCGTCCATCAACCAAGGTCAGAGGCTGAGCCCAGGCTCTTACCCCACGGTCATCCAACAACAGACTGCCTTGAGCCAAAGAGCTACCAAAAACGGACCCCCAGTCAGTGACCAGAAGGATGCTATGCCCACTGGAGTGGCAATCAAACAGGAACAGAACCTGGACCAGACCTACCTGGATGACGGTAAGATGCTGTGCTTACTCCGTGTCCCTGTCCTGGAAGCCCCCATGTGGCCCATTCTACCCTGCCACCTCCTTGGGCTTCAGTATCTCCATTTTAACCTGAGGGCTGATATAAGATAACCTTTAGTGTCACACCACCATCTCCCTGTGGGAGCTTGGGGTGGGTGTTGGCAGTCACAGTTGTCCTCCCCCCCCCCCCCGACACACACTCTAGTAGAAAAAGCCAATGAAGGGAGTTCTGGCCACCGGAGTGTCCCCTGAGGTCATGAACTGGGTCTGTCTCACCACGTCCATACTCTTTCCGTGGCCAGATTTAGATGGACGGCAGGAAAACAGAGAGGAAGGAAGAGTCCTTTCTTTCGTGTGGAGGAAAATCCCACTTTATGCCCCTCTTCTGTGCATGGGGGAGGGGCAGAGAGCGAGGAAGGAGCCCAGCTTTGAAAGGGGCTCTATCAGGAGCCTGAATGGGGGCTGCGGGCAGCTCTGGCACGTGCTGCTGGGACACAGGGACCATTGATGGGGGGTAGCAATGGGCTTCCGCTGGGGCGAGCTCAGCTGATGGGATGGCAGGGCCAGGGAGAGGGTGGAAAAAAGGCTTTGTGGGAAGGTGCCCCCAGCTTGTGGGTACATGGCCTGGGCAGAGGCATGGCTTGTCAGAGCAGCTGAGTCGGGTTGATTGGGCTCTGAGGGAGGCCACACTCGCCTGAGATGAGTAAGGTGCACCCAGGAGGCAGAGAGGGTGGGGCAGGCAGAGGAGACTTCTCTTCCTTGTGAGGGTTCAGAAAATCAGAAATCTGGGATGGAGGTTTCTGAATCGGAGGAAGAAACTCTAAGTGGCCAGCTGCTCCCTGCCCCCAGCTCCAGCTCACAGCTCGTGGGCAGTAGCATCTGATACCTGGTGGAGTGTCCTGCATCCAGAACCTCCAGGACAAACGTGGTTTGGGTTTGGGGATACTCTGCAACACTGTGTTATCATTTCTACATCCCTAACCCCCAAATCTGAAATCTGGAGAAATCTAGAATTTGAAACTTCCTAGGAATCATTTTGATACTCAAGTTTTGAATTTTAGAGAGTTTTGGATTTTTGGATTGAGGATGTCCATCCTACCCCTGAAAGCACAATAACTTAGGACTGCTAACTCCCAAGAGCCCAGCAGGGACCAAGGTAGGGTGCTCTAGAACGGTTGCTGTGGTTACTGTAGAGCCTGGGACTGATGGCAGATATGTGGGTGACAGGAAATTATGCTGTGTTTGCTCAGAGTCTTTGAAGTCTTGTCCAGACTGGCTACCTGGGTGTTCTGAGACTTCTAACAGCTTCCGTCTCTCTGATGGAACTATCAGCCAAAGAGTTCAACCAGAGACCTTTTGGGATCCTTTCTAAAGCGCTGCCCCACAGGTCTGGGCAGACCAACCCAATAGCAATGCTGTGTGAAGAACCAATGGAGCCTAGTGCTCAAGTGCGCCAGTGACGGAGAGCTGGGAGGTGACCTGGGCACGCTCATCTGTGACTGCTAGACGTCCCGGTGAGAACCAGCCTTGCTGCTTCCTTTAAAGAGGGTTGTTGGCAAAGAGAGCTCAACAGAGCAGCAGCCAATGGCAGCCGCTCCCAGAGCCCTGAGTGGAACTGGCCTCACTCCATGTGGAGGCGGGGGACTGACCCCATTGGAGGCAAGGTGCTTTAGGTGTCTGAACAGGGCAGGTGTTTCCCAGAAGCCTCTGGGGAGGGGTTGGTTTGGTCTCTGGGAACAGAGATGTGCCGGCCCCTCCCGTCCTCACCATGGCCCTGCATTAACGATGAATGCCAGTCACCTTAGTTATGGAACTGCAGGGAGACGCCTGGATGGGTCAGAGGTGGTCCCCTGTGTCCGCCACAGTCACAGACGTACAAATGGGATGGCTTACAGAGGAAGCAGCTGGGTGTGGGGGCCTTGTGGGGCCTCCAGAGATGGCTTTCTAGACACAGACAGGCTCACAGGTGTGTTGGGGTGAGCTCCCCTCCCCCAACATGATTCAGCCCTCAGACAGGGAGAGGTTTGAGCACAGATGCCTTCCCCGGCAGGAGGAGGCTTTTCTTCAGTACCTCTTCACAGTGTGTGTGTGGCCCCCTCATCCCCCCCACCCTGGTAACTGGGGAGAATCCTCTGCAGGAAGATTCTGTGGCTTTAAAAGATGAAAAGGTTGGGTTGTTGTAGGACTTCTCAGAGCCTTGACTGTCCTGGTTGACATTAAAAAAAAAAAAATCTATAAGACCAGGAGGTGCCTGGCACTTCCTACACAGCAGTGTACTACACACTTTGAGGGAAGCGATTCTCAGGGTCTCTGTCCTCTGCCAGCCCACACAGCCCTGGAGGTGTGGCCCACAGCAGGTCTGATCCTGCAGCCCAGCGCTGGTCCCTCAAATGCTATATTCAGGCTTCTCCATTTATGCTTTACCCCTGGGTCTGAGCCATGTGTCCCCAAGGCCGCACTGTGTCACTGGCCAGTTTGTTTGGGGCTTGGCTTACTTTGTTCCCAAAGCTCTGCTCGGTGTGGCCTGCTGTGCTCCAGGGTGAACTCAGAAAATGTGGATGCAGTTTAGCTCTTGGCTGCCAGGGCTTTGGGTCCTCCTGAGAGGCCTGGCCATACACCCAGGACCCTGCACACGTTCCTCTGTGGCATAGGGTTCTTGATCTGTTTTTTGGGGTTTAAAGCAGACATATAGACTCAAGACATGCTTCTGTCTGCCTGAGGGTGACTGGGTTTGGGGTCCTTTCAGCTGTCATTAAAGGGGGTCTCTCTCCATGAAGCCACAGCTGGTAGCCCAGAACATAGGCCACACACTGGCAGTGTGTGAGCAGGGGATAGTGGACATGAATCTCTGCACAGAGGCAAACATTGGCCTTGGAAGTTTGCCCAGCCTCTCCCCTGGGTCCAAGGAGCTCCATACCCTAGTGTCTCCAAACTTGGCCCATGACCAAGTGCCCCTCTTCTGGGCTGCATTCCTGCATGCTCTTGACTATTCTGGCCCTGTTCCTTCTTGGGCCAAGAGCTCATCTACTTATCCTACTCTGGTGGGTGAAGATGCTTACAAAAGTCTCCTTGAAACGGGAAATGTGTGACATTCCAGATGCAGTGGGTTCCCTTCACCTGCCCTTGACATGTTGTCCCTAAATGCTGACCTGCTCTGTCCTGACTGGTGGACCTACTCTCTCATCCTAAAGCTCCAGATTGTACCTGGGTAGTTCAGGCTGCACGCAGTACTGCTGCTCCAGTACCTGAGTCCCTCCTCCGTCCTCTCCAGCTCTCCCTGTCCTCCCACTTCATCCCCCTGGGTCCTTGGCCCCTGATCTCTCCCACCGTTCATGCCCAGATGCCCAAGTATTTGCTGGCTCCTCCTGAGCCAGGCTCTGCCCTAGGCGTTTTGGGGACGGGGCGGTGGGGGTGCAAGATAAGAAACAAGCCTTGTCTTGGGGCATTTTTGTTCTGTTCAGGGACAGATGTAAGTATAGATGCCAATGTCTGAGGGAGTGAATGGTGATAAATGAGGGAAGTCACACAGGTTGGGAGCTGGATGGCAGCTGGGAGGTCTGAAGGGAGAGCATTTCCTGGAGTGGGAACAGCAGGTGATGGTGGCCTTGAGGTCAGAGCAGCAGGTGGTGTTGGGGGTTTTCTGCAGCGGTAATCTAGGTATTTTTGGAAAAGGTGGCTCTGGCTGCCTTTGAGAAACAGACGTGAGGGAGACAAGGGTTGGAAGGAGAGAGTCAAGTTTACGTGTCATTTCCAGGACAACCAAAAGTTTACAGTCACCCCCCCCCTTATCTTTGAATTTTTGTTCTTCAGTTTCAGGTTATTATTTTCAACTTCAGTCCAAAATATTAGATGGAAAATTCTGGAAAGAAACAGTTTTACACAATTTTTCCTATAATGGTTCTTTTATTGTCAGTGGTCTAGTTTGTAAATTGTTTTCACGGGTTTGCACATTTAGATAATACGAAGTGTTCATAGGGCCCGATATGGTCTGTAGTCTGAGACTCTCAGAGTGTGTGCCTGGGATGCACATTCATTTTAGATACAGCTAACTTTGGTGAAGGTGAATCCCCAGCAGGAAGGAGATGGAGCTGAGGTGAGCATGTTTCCCCAAGTTGGGTTGTTCGAGACGCATCTAGAAGGGCCAAAGTAGGGCAAGAGTGTAGGTTAACCTCCACCACTTCCTTAGTGTGAACACAGAGGGGCTGTGGTTCTGTGCCTGGATGCAGGCCCTTGGGAGCCATGCCAGGGAAAGGGGACTCAGAAGTGACTGTCACCTGTGACTCTCACCGTTGATAATGCCTCCTAGGAACCATGTTGATGCCACAGCTGAACTGTGGTTTGAGGGTCATTAGGTCAGCTCACCACCAAGTCCACCACAGGCCCTGGGGGCATGGGTGCACCCTCGGGTCTGAGCCACAGGAAGGAGACTGTGGGGGCAGAAGGAGCAGGGGCCCAACTCAACAGGCATCCTTGATGTCTTTCTGCCTCCTGGGGAGAGAGGATGTGGTCTGGTGCTGGCCAGAGCCTGGACATGACCTGTGGGGACAGCCTACGTCATGCACACATGTGAGCAAGCATCTATGGGCGTGGGAAGCGCTGTTTTGAAAGCTGTTCAGCTCGTGTTCTTCATAGAAAATGCATGAGCCGTAGACATTGGATGAAGACAGTATTTTCCACTATATTTAAATATTGAACTATATTAACATCCACCCCCAAATCAATAGTGTTGTGTTACAAGTGGGTCACGCCAAAATTACAGCCTGGATCCTCATAGCTTTGTGTACGGGAGTGCATACTGGGATTTAAACCCAGCGCTTTGTACATGCCAGGCAAGTGCTCTACCCCAGGGCTACATCCCCTGTCCTCTTTCTGATTTTGATGTTGTTTTCTTAGTCTCTGAGCCGTGGGACACAGGCATTGCGAACAGACTGTGTTTATGTACCACCACCCTCTACGGGTATGAGGACCTGCAGTAAGTGAGGGTTTGTTGGTTTGTTTGTTTTGGTTTTGGTTTTTGGTTTTGGTTTTCACCCCTTCTCTTGTAAAGAATTAAGGCCAGTGCCTTGGGGACAGTGCCATTCACCTTGGGAACCTTTGTCCTGGGTCCTGAGTCCTGGGCCATTAACAGATGCTGATCCGAGTTCCTCACCTTCTACAGAAGCAGCAACACACACTCCCTATGCACGGGCAGTGCGAGATCAGTTGCTGTCATGAACATCGAGGACAGTGTCTTACACACCTGTCCCATGGCAAGCAGGGCCCGTTCTGGCTCATGGGCCCAGTCTCAGTTTGGGGTCTGTCATGTCTAGAGGTTCTGACTGTGCTTCCTCCCTGGATGTCTGTTCTCTGTGGTACCCCCTCTGTGGTGAAGATGGCTTCCGATGCTCAAGATTATTCTGAGAAGCAAAGGCTCCTAAAAAAGTTCCAAAGTTCAGAAAACCCCACCTGTGCCCAGGCAAACCCACCAAGATGACGAGGGTTACCATTTGCGGGTCACTTAAGTGAGCCTGTAGTGGACCTGAGTCTCTCCTCTCCCAGCAGTGGCTCGATTTTGTGCCTCAGTGTACCTCCACCCTGCCCGTTAGTACCTCACGTTGTTGTGCCGTTTAGACCTTCAGTTCATTCTCTGTGTACTCCGAGCTTCTGGCTCACAACACGAAGCTGCCCTCAGCTGCTGATGCCGGACTCCAGCAAACTCTACCTCTCTCTGGGATTCTGCGAGGTAGATGTTTTCAGCCACCTCCTCGCAGGCTGTTTCCCTGCAGTCACGAGTGGGAAAAGGGGGTTGGCTGGACAAAGGGAGTCACAGCGGCCTCTCTATACTTCAGTTCCTATTAGGACAGAGGCAGAAGGGCCCAGCTGCCGCTGTGTCTTAGTGAGCACGGTGTGCAGGAGCCCCTGGCACCTCACTTGAATCAGGGCAGATGTTACAGCCACTCCGGGGAAACCTGGGGTGTCACGACACAGAGTGTTGTAGACTGTGCTGGGCCCATCTCCCAGGCCACACCTAAAGTAGTCTTGTGTGTTTATGTAATGTATAAATACCTATTTATTTCCCTCAAATATATGCTCTAGCTGTAGCCTACCTCTCTGGGTACAAGCACACCCCAAAAAGGGGCTCCAGGCTAGGATCTGACTGGCCAGTGGTTAGACGAATCTTCCTTCTATACTTTTCTTTGCTCTTTCCTCCCCAGCCGTAAATTCACTTTGGGCAGCTGGTGGAATTTTGCTCTCCCAGGGGCTGAGCCCCCACCCTGTGCCTCTTGTGTGAAGAATTTGTAGGTTTTTCCCATCCCACAGAGCTGCTGTTTGGGTTTGGTCTTTGCCCTCTACCATTCTGTTGGACTTGCTTCTTGCCCTGGATGCATGCGCTGGACTTGGATTTAGCACCTGGAGAAGGGCTTGGGTCTTGGGGAATGATTAAACCATCGACTTGGCTCTTTCCCATGGTGTTTTTGACACCTCTTTAATTTTTTACTGATCTGGGGATCCATCACATTGAGACCATTTATAAAGGAAGGGCCAGGCCTGCTTTGCTCATCCACACCATCCGTTCTGTGTCTGTAGGTGAAGACACTCAGGGTCGGGCGTGAGCGGTGTCTGCTCCGGTCCTCAGGCACAAAGCCTGTCGGGCTTGGACTGATGTCTGTTTCACCCTCTATACGTCTTTGGAGCCAGATCTCTGGGCAGGTGAGCAGAGCAGACAGGCCCTGGCTCCCATGGCATCCAGTGTGGGGCACCCAGCTTGAGATTGTGGCAGGACCATTGGCTGCAGGCACTTTGGACTGAAGTGCGTGCTGTGAACTAACAAATGAGTTTCATCTGTGGCCCTTCGATTTTGCTGTCCCAGAAAAGCTGGAGGGACACTCCCTGGCTGTTGGTTTTCCAAGTCTCGACTAAGTGGAGGTTCTGTTGTGTAAATGGAGGATGGTAGAATGCCTGTGGACTGGCCAGCGGCTGGTGCTTACAGATTTCTGGGAGTTGATGGGGTCTTTTAATTCTCAGCTTTATTGGGCACCTAAAAATGAATTGACCCCAAACTGATTTTAAATAGTTCTCTCCATGTCTTCCTAACACATGGATTGGGTTGTAGTCAGCTCTCAGATGTGTGTGTGTGTGGGGGGGGGAGCACTGGTGTTCCCTGGGTGCAGTTAGCCTGAAACTTTTGCTTGGCCTACCCACACAGTGTTTTTGTTTTTAGATTAGATGTCAGCATTAAGGAAGTGGGGAATTGTACAGAAAATAGGTTTCCAGTGTCCCTTGGAAAAGCCAAGGATCTGGCTCCTTTCAGCCCACATTCCACTCGGCAGCTATCAGGAGTCAAAGGCAAGGCAGGCCCCAGGCATAGTGGTCTCCTGTAACAGCAGCCACTCACCTGCATCCACACCCCCACCACTTGCCTCCTGCATCGTGGTGGAAGACTGGGGTTGGCTGGCTACTTAGCATCTGCTGGTTGTCCTGTGCTTGGCTGGCCTTGGTCACATTCCCATGGGGACCCATAGCCATTTAAATTTGTGATTCACTTCAGAAGCATCATTGACCCTGTGACTGCCTAAGGCAGGACCCGCACACGTGGGGACCTTGGAAGCCCCTCACTGCCTCTGTCAACCCCTGCTGCCTTCCTCCTCATGGCTGGAGGACCTTAGACTCTCTCTCTCTCTCTCTCTCTCTCTCTCTCTCTCTCTCTCTCTCTCTCTCCCTCCCCCTGCTCTTATGTCCCTGGAGGTCAGAGGGTCAGTATCTAGTCTTTCCCTCACTTGTCACCTTACATTTCTTGAGTCGGGGTCTCTCACTGAACCTGGAGCTCATGGATCTGGCTGCAGTCGAACCCCAGGGATCCACCTGTCTTCCCAGGACTGGGACTGTTGGTGTATGCCAGCATGTCCAGACTTTTTACATAGGTTCTGGGTCCTGCATGCAGCAGGAACTTTACTGTTGGGCCGTCTCCCAGACCATCTTGTTTGCTTTTATGATTTTATCATACGTTTGCATTAGAATTCGCTCAAGAGAGTGGCGGCCTTTTTTCTAAGTCTGACTTACCCCACACTGCTCCATTGCTCCTCTGTTAAACAGCTCCCCAAATGTTTGATAAGGATGGGTCCATCACAGCATTTAGTCAACCATTTTTACTGCAAGAAACATGAACATGGTGACTTGTCCTATGGAGTTTCTCCTGGCCCAGTTTCTTTCTGTCTCTATTGTTCCAGTGGGGGTGGGGGTGGGGTTCAGCCTGGTCCTCTGCCTCTGGAGGTCACTTATGTTAGCATTATTGACAGACACAGAAGGTGGTGTATCCTCATTGGGAGGGGTGGGACTTCAGGTGGCCTCTGTCCTGGAAGGTTAGTAGTGCTTGCTAGGGAATGCGTCCCCCCACAAATCCCCTGGGACACTAACTGCGCTGGGTGATGCTCTGTTCCCCTCCAGCCAACCCTTCCTCTCCGGTAAGCTGGAAAACAGCTATAAGGGGAAACTTCCCTGCGCCCACAATGGGAGAATTCAGACGGATGGGAAGTCCAGATGAATGCCCTGATTCTTCTCCATTATTTACCATTTTAAAAATAATAGGTCGGTTTGTTAACATCCTTCCCTGGTGATCAGTTGGAGTTGTGTGTGTGAGACTTATTTGGAGCCATTATGAACCCATGGCCTTAACATAATTGATGTTTTAAGATTTGAATGGCCGATTTGAGCAGGTCCTTTTGTCCCTTGTCTTCGGTTGGATCTAAATAAGGACTTCCTACCCTGTCTTCCTCTGCTTAGTGATGTGCCCGAGGCTTCAGGCAGGAAAGAGGCATGTGTGTAGACGAAGGCTTGCATGTTTTATCAACTACATGAACAAGTAAGAATCAAAATCGCATACTACCAATTGATACTCCTTGAGTGCAAATTTAAACCAGAGTCCCTCTCCCCGCTGAGCCCCTCTTTGTTTAGAAAAAGCTGTCTGGCTACATAGCCCCCTCAGTCATGACTCTCTAAAAGAGCCTGGGGATGTGGCTCAGTCAGCGGAGCGCAGGGAGCCCTGGGCTCCACCTCAGCAGCCCATGACAAGCATGGTGGGTGTGTCTGCCAGCCAGCCCAGACTGGTGAGGTAGAGGCAGGAGGATCGGGAGTTCAGCATCATCACTGGTTTACAGAGGGAGTCTGAGGCTAGCCTGGGCTCCCTGACCTCGTCTCCAAAACCTAAGGACTTTTAAAAAAATTTCCTACTTTTACCACTGTCATTGCTGAAAGTGAGAAAATTTTCACATAAAAAGCAGCATTCACAGTTTCAATTGCTCTGTGAACGCTCGTTATAGATAACACAGCATTTGTAATATATACTCAAGAATATGTATTTTACATATTACATGTTAGTTACATTGTCGTGTGTGTGATGTATATATTTCATCCTGGGTCCAAGCAGAGTGCAGAGTCTGGCCAGCCTGGTGTCAGGTCACTTTCTACGTAGTCCCACCCTGCCCCACTCTGTGACATCTCGCTCTCTGTAAGAGGTGGCTGAGCTGTATAATCTTCCAGGGTTTGTGTGTGGTATTCCTTATCAGTGAGCAGCTGGCACCGATCCAGCCATGATGGCGTCCAGCCTGCCTCATCAGCGTGGCAGCTCCTGGGCTTCGGGCAAGCATGGTACCTGGACTCTGCATGTCTTCAACACACCCTTCACTCCCTGAGTTCCATGCATGTGGTTTCCTTTTGTCTCGGATCAGGTGTCTGAACTGTGCGCTTGGTTGTCAGGCCTGAGAACGCTCCTGCCAAGCTGCCTTCTCCACGGAGTTTCCTGGAATTTGCTTTTGCTCCCCACCTTAGGTGATGCGGCAATTCCCCCTCCCCCCAACACACACCTTTTTTTTCCAGCCTTGTAGTATTCCGCCACACTGCTCACTTCCCCATCCTGCTGCTGTTTCCAGGTGCTTTCTCCTTGCTGTTAGAGACAGCGCTGTCTGGAATTTTTCTTTTCCTCCTGGTATGTGTGTCCAGAGTCATGTCTCACCTGCCTGTGGAGTTGCTTGGTAATGGAGTGTGCACGCTTCCAGTGTTGGAAACAGGCTCATCTCATGAGGTGGTTGCATCAGTAACAAAGCCGCTCACTGCTCTGCCCTGTCACAGAGGCCACTGATACCCCTTTCCATTTCTTATTCTTTGTGTATACGTGGGTATGTGCACATGAGTGCAGGTACCCACAGGAGCCAGAAGAGGGCGTCGGATTCTCGCAGCTGGAGTTACAGGGTGAGCTGCCTAAGGTGGGTACTGGGAACCAAATTCAGGTCTTTGGGAGAGATGTACACACTCTCAACCATTGAGCCATCTCTCCAGCCTCACACCTTTCCATTTCTTTGCTTAACTGGTGTATGTTAAATAGAGTCTTTTGGTGAACAGTTCTGAGTTCTCTTTAGCTAAATTCATTTCCAAAAGCTCTGTACTTAATGGGATTCTGGTAATCCTCTCCACACAGTCACCAACTGGCAGCAGAGGGTCACCCAGAGCTTGAAAGACATGCAGGGCCCCACTCTGTCCTGCAGGCTCAATACTGTTGGGCCTCAGCCCATGCTTTTACAGCCCACCAGGGGTTCCGAGTTCACCAAGTTTAAGGGCCAATGAAAGGTCCCTTCTCCCCTGACATCAAGAGACTCCCCTGTGTCATTAGGCACAGGAGCCCTCCTGTCACCCTGTACCATTCTACGTAGGGTTGGCTTCCAGGGCCATGGTTTTCTGACTCATAGTCCCATCTGCTGAGATGTCCATTCTTTCCCGTGGGCCTGTGGCCCACAGGGGCTATCGGGGCTTCCTCACACCAGAGCAGGTCTCTCCCTGGGCCTTATCCCCTATATCAGTTTCTGTCTAGCCGTGACACACTTGTGTCAACTGTTTATGGGATATAATACATAAGCTGTGGTGACTTGTTAGACCCCTTGTGGGTCCTGGAACCAGTTGGTCCTCTTCTGTCTTCTGCTTGTGTGGCCCTCCACTAAGCCAGCTCTCTGGCTCCCAGAATTCCACTGAGTTTTAGGTCAACCTTAGATCATGCGCCCTTTAGCACAGTCAAGGAAAAGAGCTAGTCAAACAGATGAATGGTGTGGCCTAAAGCTCAGGGTACCATCCTCTGCCTTATGACCAGGAAGCATCCAAGGACAGCCCTGAGCATCAATACCAGAGATTCATCTCCAGTCTCCATATACACCTACACACACACACACACACACACACACACACACACACACACACACAGAGACAGACAGACAGACACAGACAGACAGAGTCCCTGTGGGTGGAGACATACTACGAGGACCTACCTTCCAGGCTGTTACTAGGCATGTGCCCAGGGTCTTACTCTGACCTATCCAAAGTCGAGTGTGCACACTGGTTCTTGCTAACATGTCTCAGATGGGACAAAATGGGGTGACATATATCCAAGTATGAGGCCTGCACAAGACCTGTATGCCATGCTTCTAGATACTCCAAAGGTGAGCTTGACTGGCCAGCTATCCATCTCCCAAGTGGCATCTCCTGTGCACCCGACACACAACCCTGCCCTTTAGGCCCCTGGACAGAGATCTAGGTTATTGAAAACATCGTCTACCCGAGGTGCCTGGTAGGCATGGGTAGGTAAGAGATAAGGGTGCTGGGCTCAGAGGGTGCCCGAGTTGGGCCCCACAGCACTGTCCTGTGTTGCTTAGATCTTGCAGATGTACATCCCTCTAGGGCACAGCTGAAGGTAGGTGGTTCCTTCACCACCTCGGGGCTTGGTGCAAGCTGTTCCGCCCACTCTCACCAGCAGGATGCCATTGCCTGGCTAGCACCTCGGGCTCACTTGAAATCGGAGGCTCAGAGCTGCTGGGTTTACTCATCCTGAGAGCCGGGGACAGTTTGGAGCAAGGTACTTTTCTCAGAAGCTCTGAGCCTTGCATGTAAGTTGTCTGGCTGCTGGCTGCTGCTGGGGCTAGCTTCCCGAGGCCTCTGGTTTGCAGCACTGGGTGACTCAGAATTCTAGTCCACACGTGGTCAGCCTGAGGCAGCTGGTGCTCCTTGGGGGCAGGATGTGATTTGTACTTGTGACCCTCCCCCTCTGGAGGAAGAGGACCCATGTGAGATGCATGTAGGCTGAGAACCGCCATCTTCTTCATGGGTTCCCGTGTTACATGGGGAAGGAGGCTGAGAAGATGGCTCTCCCTCCCCCACAACCCCACCCCCCATGACTGTGACAGCATGCTGGCTGGGTCCTAGCTGCCACCACAGGCGCCTCCAAAGCCTGAAGTTAGGAATGGCTGTTGTTACCTTTATAGAGGTGGCATGGGATAATCCCATAAAAGGACATGGCGGATTTGGACCCCAGCAGACTGGCTGTGAACAGTGTCTCCCTGTGGTGCTTGTCCTGAATTATGAGCCCCTTCCCTCTTCCTGTGGCCCTGTACTGAAGTTATTCCCTTCCTGGGAGTGTGATGGCTGAGTGGGATGGACAGCTGTGAAGTGGGGATGCTAGCTGGAGAGAGCTGGAAGCCCGTGAAGATGCCAGGGGCAGAGGAGGGGGAAGATGGGCAAAGACGCGCACAGGCGATGTAGAGGCGACAGGAGCCCCTCACTTGCTCTTTGGGTAAACCTTGTCACAGGCTAGCCCTGTGGTCCTGAACCGGCAGCCCCTTAACCTTGGTGCCTGCCAGTGAGCATGGCTGAGGACATTATGGAGGAATCACTTAGGCAAAACAGGCCTCCTGAGACTGTGGCAGTCAGTCAGGTCGTGTAACAAGATCTCACAGACATCCATTTCCTCACAGTTCTAGGGGTTGAATGTTCAAGATCAGGGTACCAGTGTGGCCAGCTCTGTGATGGGCTCTGCTGGGTTTATAGAGAAACCTTTCTGCTGCGTCTGTAAGAGAGACATACAAAGTGCCCCTGGGGCTCTTGGGAAGGCACTGTTACCTCACGTCAGCCTCATCTTGTATTTTGTGAGGCTTGGCATGGAACCTAGAGTCTTGTGCATGCTGGGGAAGCTCTCAATCTCTTAGCTTCATCCCCAGACTGCAGGGCCCCATCTTTAAATGCCATCACCCAAGGACTGATGGCTCATGGTATGAACTTGGAGACCAGAGAGAACTCGGTCCACGGCAAGTAGTCGGGAAGAGGGTTGGACTGAATGGACAAAGACACATATGCACGCCATACTGGTCACCCCAGGCAACCTCTGAGTCACAAGTACCACGGCTGGGCCAATGGCTCTCATTAGAGGAGACTTAAGACAGGGTCTAGGCCTCGCATGGATCCTGTGGGGCTTCTTTCTAGGCAGGTAATGAATCTGGAATGTAGGAGGGAGGCATGTGTTCCGGGGTCCATCTGGGATAAAGGGAAGACTTTAAATGCCCAGAACACAAGAGCAGATGTAGTGGCAGGGAGTGTAGCATAGCCCAGGTGTCTGTGCCTAGGAGGTGGACTTACCCTGGCATTGGAAGTATGTGGATACACGTGTAGGGCATCCTGTGTGGGGGACTCTGCTGTGAGCAAGTGCTTGTGGCAGGGCACAGAAGTATCTAGAAGGTGAATTTATAGGAGGGTCAGAAACTACTCAGTCACTTGGCATATGATGGTAAGGTCTCCTGAAGTCTGGTCAGGAGTTGGGAATCTCGTCCACAGTGGTGGTGGTGGGGGACACTGTGTGACCTGTGACGTGAGGACAGGGGCTGTGGGGGAAGCCTTTCTTGCTGCCTCTGTTCCCACCTGCTACTCCAGCGGGAGGGCTGACTTGTGAGCACCACCTTGCCGGCACACGCAATCTCAGAAGTCGCAAAGCCTTTCCACCCCGATGACATTCATGGTTTCCCAAACAATTAGCTATTTCTTCATCTCATTTGTGGTCACGGCTGCTCTGTGGGTTTGGATGGCTGTTTCCTGAACTCCAGCTCACAGAATCTTGCATCAGCCCTGATGTTAAGGAAGTGATTGAGCAGGGCTTGCTCCACAGCCTGCCTTCCAGAGGAGTCTGGGGCGGCCACAGCGAGCATGCAGACTGGAGAGGAAGCTGCTCCGCTCAGCAGCCTTTCCACTATGCCTGCTGCTGAAGCAGCTGGGTGGTCACTTGATTGACAGGAGAGGTGTTGCTCGGGAGACATCCTGCCGAGCTGGGCGACAGAACCCTGCCAAGGGGCGGACTCAGCCCAGGCCTTGACTGACTTGACAGAGGCACTACGCTTTCTGGCATCTCTTCCTGGGCTTCAAGTCCCCATGCAGACATCTGAACGTGGGGTGTGCTGACGTCCTGGGAGCAGGCTCCTTACTGGCTCACTGGAACAGTACAGCCATCAGACTGAGCAGGTCCCTTGACCTGCTTCTGCTTCCCTTTGGCTCCACAACTCACAAACACACAGCACTTTCAAACACGTGCTGGGACTCCTACCCATGTGTGCCTGTGGTCCCAGGAGTCAGGAAGCTGGCTAGATGGCAGATCCGCGACTCTGGTGACTCCTCGTGTGTTCATGGTAATCAGCGTAGCTTAAGCAAAGCAGTTCTTGACTCTGTTCCCAGTGCTCATGGCAGAAGTCTAGTGTCCTGTTGAGGCTTCTAGCTGTAGCCTTGTAGGAGACCCCCGGAGAGGGCAGTGAGCCTGGACCAATGGCACTGGGGCCTATGTGGAGGGTACCTCAGCATCACGGAGTTCTTACACAATGCTTCTTGATGCCCATCTCCAGATTTCCAGGAACTGGCCAGAACCCTCACAGGGGTCCACAGCACCTACTTCCTGTTGGGACATGCAGGGAAACAGAATGGTAGTCCTGTCAGAGAGTTCTAGACACCCCCTCTTTGTAGCATGATAAGCACATGCCAATTGCTAAGCACAGCTCACGACACAGGGGTGTTCATATGAGAGCCCATGTGAGAATTTGACTGCCACCATGCTTTCATTCCAGAAGCTTCCAGAGGTAGTCAGCATCCTTACTCGGTGCATCCTGAAGGCCTTTCAAACGTGGGAAACCCTAAATGGGAGTCCCTGGGGCCGGTTCCTGACTGTTGAGGAGAGGGATGTGGGGTGAAAGGGTTTCCAGCCTCCGAGAGGCAGGGTTGGTTCAAGCCCCAAAGGGGCTCCTTAGGAACCAGAGCTGGAACGTCAACCGCAGAGAAAGGTTGGTTGGGAGCTGTAGGGCTTGGGGCCATGTCACGGCAGGGACAAGCCCTTCTTTCTCGCCATGGATAACTTGGGATCCCACCAAACTTAGAGCCAGGTGAGAGGCTGCAGTTGGGGTCTGCCTACTTCACCAGCACAGAGGGATGAGGAGTTGGAGTCAAGGACCCAAGCTGAGCTGTAGACCTCAGACTGAGAGAAGCCCACCCTCCCTCCCTCTGGCTTCACGCCTCTGGCTTTCACCAAGAGCAGCTGAGAAACCTCATCACTGACAGGAAGAGGTGCGGCACTCCGCTCACACAGTGAGGGGCACTGTCTTTTTGAGGTACTGACTCCCCTTCTTTGGTATCAGCTTTTGAGTCCATGGAGCCAGGGCAGGCAGGACCTCTGGCCACGGCACTAAGTGGTTCAGTGCTCTGGCCTGAACCCATGTGTGTGACACTACTCCCCCAGGGTCGCTTAGCTTGGTGTTATGGGGACACACTGAAACCCTTAGCCATGTGGCATTTCTGAGCTGTTTTTCCAGGAGCAGCCAGTGGCAGGGGTAGGGGTGGGGCAGGGGGTGGGGGAGTCACTGTGTGACTGGCAGGGACCTAAGCTGGAGGCTGAGGCCACATAAAGGCAGTTCATCCCTGTTCCAGGACAGACCCAGAACCATTTGTGTAGAGAGGGAACATAAACTGTGAGGTGGTGTCAGGAGATGCCAGGGGCGGCCATCTGTATTTCCCACAGTGGGAACAACGCTGGCCATGTAGCTCAGTGGGTAGTGTGCTTGCTTAGGAAACCCTGGGTTTGGCACCACATATACCAGACATGTTGGAGCATGCCTGTAATCTCATCGTAGGCCGATCAGAAGTTCAAGGCCATCCTTAGCTACATACTGGAAGCCAGCCTAGGATACATATGACACTGACTCAAAAGAAAAAAAATGGAAACAGAAACAGAGTACCCTGGGAATGAGGGGAATCAGGGATTTGGGAGAAGTACCAGCTTTTGGGTCCATGAAGACAGAGGGTCCAGAAACTAGTTTGAGCCATGTAAAATTTGAGCATTACAGTGGACACCCTAACTACGCAGTTCAGGGGTGCTGGCCTGAGGTAAACCCCTAATGTGGCCATTGTCGGGGGTGTTGTGTTTTAACACCACAAGGAATGGCCTGATAAGAGCCGCGCTGGATTTGGAGGACACAGAAGGCCAGCCAGGGCTGCCTGGGAGCCTCATGCTCCTGGAACCCGGAGAGCAGCCCTCTGTCTCTAGACACTAGGGAAGACAGGGTCCCCGCGTTTCTTACTGTCACTATGAGAGAAGGTGGACAACATGGGCCCTATAGTCCCAGGTCAGCCTGGGACCAACCCCAGCCCGGTGGGAAGTTCAGGCCTGGCTTGTACATGCTGAAAAGAACCCCCTCCCCTCGGATGAGGCCCCAGGGAGTCCCGACCATCCTTGAGAGTGGATTCAAGTTCAGCCCCCCACCTCCACACCACAAGCCTCAGACACCCGCAGTTCTTTGTGTCAAAGGACGCTCAGACCTCCATGTACCCCCCAAGGGGGCAGGGAAGGTGAGGGCTCTGAAAGATTGAGCGGCAAGCAGCTCACACTCACCAAGTGGAAAAGACACTAGATGGATTTTAAAAAACGGGGGGTGGGGTGCCTCATTCCCTTCTGGTGTCTTCATTGCCCCAAGGGGCAAGAGGCTCTGAAGAGAGTTAACTGTGGGGGAACTTTTTAGGAAAGCACATGACCTCTGAGGTGCCACATCACAGCAGATGAGTCCCTCCCAAGATTCCTTCTCTTTAGTCTAGGGAAGCCAGCTTTATCTCAGTGACAGCCATAGACACTGGTGAGAGGCCTTGGGGGTTGCTTAGAGACATGCACAGCCCCTCATCTTACTGATGATTTGGCCTCAGAGACTACCCCGTCTTTATATAAAGTTCCCCATCTCAGTGGTACTGACCCCAGAGGTTGGGTTCCTTCAGGCCAGGAAATTAATACAGAATCAGCCTGAAACTCTAGTCCAAGGGTGAAGTTCTGTCCTGGGTTGTGTAGCTAGAAACCAATTCGAAGTGTGATAGAGTTCAAAGGTAACTTTTCCTTCTCTTCTCAAAAATGGTTTTGCACATCTTTTTCAGAGCTGATAGACACACCCCTTAGCTGGATACAAAACATATTATGAGACTGAGTGACTGGTCTTTGATCCGAGAAATCAAAGCGAAAGGTAATGGACTCTTCTCCTTCTCCCTGGGGTTGCCAGGTGCGTTTGCTTACCTCGAGTTCACGGCTAAGTCAGAGAGAACGCGCCAACCCCAAGCCCTTGGCTCGTTGGCCAACTGTCCTTGTGGACCCTGCTCTCAAGGGCCGGACAGCCCCAAGATTCTCAGTCTGTGAGGTGGGGGTGGATGCAGGGGTTTGCATGCTGTCCTGGGGGACCCTGCACCCTATAGGAGTGGGGGTTCTGTATTAAGTAGAAGCCCTAGGAAGCCAATCAGGAGACCCAGGACCAGGACATTGTGTGTGGCTTTCTATGGTACACAAACGCCCTCCCTTGGCTTCCCCCTCTGCATCCAACTTAACTGGCTTTGGCCTCTGGGACTGCACAGAAGGGTTGGGTGGACGAATCAGACTGGACGGGGCAAGCTTGGGAGGCTCTCTGACAATATAGTCCCCATGGGTTAAGGAAGTAGTGACACCTTTCCCATATCCTCGCCATGTGGTCAGCCTGACTTGGCAGCTGGCCCACTGAACTCTTTGGGGCAGTGATTAAGTTGGCATTTTTGGGGTGCTGGGCCATGGCTGGCTTCCCAGTTCTTTTCGTCAGTGAAAGCAGCCCCCTTACCTCTCAGACAAAGTCCAGATGCCCTTGGCAGAGTCACACTAAAAATCCCAGTAAAAAACAGTGAGTAAAAGCCATGCCTGCCGTGTGTACAGATGAGCTGGCAGCTCAGGACATCCCAACACTGCACTTCATCCTTCTTGGGAAGGCCAGGCACTCAACCCAGCCAACAACAGGGATTCAAACTTTGCTGTGGTCAAGGGCATTCACTGTACTGGCCACCCACTGCTGAGCATCTGCCACGGCCCAGGAATCAGGCTGATAAAAACCGGAGATGTTTTCTGTGGAGAGCAAAGTCCCTTACAAGGCCCAGGGTGCATGCTGCTGCTTGGGCCTGGGAATCTGGCAGATGCTCCAGCTGTCAGCCTCTAACCTCAGCACTGACCTGGCCCTTGACCTCTAGTGGGATTTTGTCCTTTCCACTAAGCCTGTATGGATGGCCTGTCTATCTAGCGATCTTAGGTGTCTAGAGCCCAGGAAGGGGGCTGAGAAAAGATGCGAGGACATTTCTCCAGAAAGTAAGCCCCATAATTACACCCTCAGGTAACATCTGAGTTGTGAGTGACAGGGAAGACCCAGTCCTTCAGGCCCAGAGCTGGGCCTTGGCTCTAGAGAACTCTCCCCAAGGAGCTTCTCCTACACCAGCAGATGTGATGTCCTTCTGACCTGGGCACAGTAGAGGATCCGGGGGGGGGGGGGCATTCCAGGCCTGTCCTGGCTGTAGGAGGGGCCTCTGGCTACAGTTTGGCCTCACAGTAGAAAACAGCTGAGCTTTGGAGAGAAGCAGTGAGGCCTCTCTGCTCCTTCCTGGAGTTGCCATTCCGGAATCAGCAGCTGGGGGGTGGGGGCTGTAGGAAGAACCCTCAGGACAAGTTGGTTTTAGCCACTAGAACATTATCACTAAACCAACCCAGACCAATTCTTAAGTAATACTAGTTGAAGCTCTGGCTTCCCCAGATTGATGAACCCCAAAGCAGGCAAAGAAAATGCCCTCTTTTACCTCTCTGCCATTGGCAAACTATGGTGGTGAGGCTTTATCTGGCCCCTATCCTGTTCTGTCAATAAAGTTTTATTGAAACACATTGATGTTGATTTGCCTATAGCTGTCTTAATAGTTGAGAGAGGCCTCAGCACCCACAAATCTGAAAGTAGTACCTAGCCCTTTACCAAAAGGGCCTGTTGGTCCCTGGCATGGCCCTTTTAATATTGTCTGTCACAGTCATTTTTATTGATTCATATTCTTAGAGCTGTAGTACCTCTTGTTTATGAATGATTGTCTCTGATAATGAAAGATACTATAATTTTGATGCATTTAAAATCTGTCCATCTTCTGTTTCCTGGTGGCAGCCTTAGGGGTCACATTGAAGCTAGAGACACATTCATCCTCAGTCCTGCCACTAATGGAGTTAGCAGCACTGTGGTGGGATACCCTCACCCCTGTCTTGTTCTTAGAATGTGGTGCTTTGGTGGACTACCTGCTTCAAACCTGCCCCCTATAACTCAGAAACTATCTGACCTTTTCCTGTACAAAATACAGCGAGGATTCTGGGTCTCCACAAACAAAAAGGGGTGAATACTGAACCTCACAGAACAATTTCTTGGCCAGCATGGAGGCTGCAGATTGAGTTAATTCTAGGCCGGATTCAAATCTAAACCTAAACCCTGCTGCCTGCTGTGGCCAGAGACCTCCAGTCTCTACAACATCTGTCAACAGCGTAACCAAGTTACTAGGGCTGAGGTGGGAATTAAATAGTCCCACCATCCTCAGAAAATCTATGTGTTTCATTCTTTTGTAGATAAAATTTCTAGGCCAGTAATAGTCACCCAAAACACCAGCTGTGCATACGGTCCTACATGGCACAATCTATGAGACTTGTGGATTCCACAATGACTTCTGGGGGGTGTGTGAGGGTAGGAATAGGTACTGTTGGAACAAAGGCAGACAGGAAGTTAGATTTGGGAGTGGGTGAAACTATGTGGAGACTCATGGACCAAGGTGGGGAGAGAAGCTGACAGAAGGGAGATATTTGGAGGAATTATGGGATGAATAAAGGGGGGGAGTCAGACTCAGACATCTAAGTCACCCTAGGGAGCCATACCCAGCTCTGACATGGAACCTGAAGTGTCTCTCCCTTTTTAAGATCTGTGTCTCCATGTCATTACTGGGTACTTCCTATGTCTGGGGCACAGAATACAGCCAGGCATGTGGGCACACACAGCAGTATCGCGTTGCCAGAAAGGGACAGGATAGGAGAGCCAGCAATGCAGCTGTAAGGAGCCTGTGGCTGGCATAGTCAGAAGACACAACCTTAGAAGAGGCAGGGATGGCATCGGCCTGGTGGGGGACGGAGAGGACCAGAGGTTTGCTGGTGGCATGCATTGGAAGGTGGAAGTCAGGGCCATGCATGCGCAAAGAGTGGTGGGAAGTGAGGTCACACAGGGACAGATGGCAGAGTCCTCACGGGGGACCTGGGAAAGCCGGTGGGGGATTGGCCCAGAGCAGGAGAATTTAATCATGATGAGAGAGAGTGAGAAAGATGGACAGAAGAGAGAGGAAGAAGGTAGTGATGGGACTGAGTTGGACTCTTCTCCTTCCTAATGGCGAAAGATAAAGGGCAGATCATCATAGTAGGCATGGACTCCATTCAAAGGGCAGGCTATCCCCTACCCTAGTGACCTTCAAGGGGGCACCTGGCTGGAGAGGTTGAGCAGAGCCCCTCAGAACTTGGAGCCTAAGTTTTTATCCTGACACAGAACAATGAAATTGCCATCACCTGGTTGGTATATGTTCTAGAACTTTCTCCCCTGCAGTCAGGGGTACAAGTAGGCTTTCAGAGAAAAAAGCAACTACCACGGAGGTTGCTGGGCATGGTTCAACCTGGTAGCAGCCTCATCACCAACCCACAGTATAAAGGTCTGAAATGGGAATCGCTGGCTAAATATTCTACATGTGGTTGGAAGGTAGTTTTGAGTTAGTAGGAAACACTGCCCCCAAGAGAGGTCATCTAGCCTTCCCAGCCTGCACTCCTCAAAGGGAGCTGACCCTGGGTGAGGGCCTGTGGTGCCCAGAGCAATATCTGTCTAAAATAGCAGACCTGGCTGTGGGAAGTTTCCAAGAGGGGTCGACCACTCTTACTCTAGAGGCTGAGCAGACAAGGAAGGCCTCTAGGATCCTGACTTTGAAAAACTTCACAGAAGCTGCCAGTCCCTGCGCCTCTGCATTTGGCTTCCATCCCATGCCCAGAGAGCTGGCAGATCGCTGGGCCCTGGCAGTGCTGCATCAGCCCGGGTTGGCATCCTTCCTTCAGTCCCCCTTTTTGGGCCCCAGAGAGTGAGCTGGTACCTGGAACACTGTACTACAGTACCTGAACACGTGGTCCCAGTCAGCTGATCGGATGAGTCCAGCCCCTGAGGCTCCATTTACAGAGCTATTTACCAAGTGTTTGTGACCGTGGGGCTCCCGGGCTCATTCTTGAGCTTACCTGATGTCTAGTCCTCTGTTCTGCAAGCCCACACATGTTCTGTCCTGGGCACTCTAGTCTCTGACCTGATAATGTCTCCATGCTCACAGCACTAGGAAACAGTTAATATTTTTGGACCCAGTTCATAGGTTAAGAAACTGAGGCACAGAATGGTTATATCAGTAAAGCCAGACTCACAATCGACTCACATCAGAAGTGGTATTCTGACCCCAGCTCATACCTGAGGAACACTGAACTGGGGCCACCCTTCTCATGCAAAGCACGGAGGGTACACCAGCGTGCTCCTGACCGTGGCCGCTAACAGCTGTGGAAAGCCATGCACCAGGCTCCGTGCCGTTATCCATCCCCATGGTTGGCATCCTCACAGCAGCTTTTAGAAGTCCACTTACAGTGGTGTGTGCCGTGATCCCAGCACTCTGGAGACAGAGGCAGGAGGATTGCCTATCAGTTCAGGGCCAGCCTGGTCTATATCATAAGTGCCTAGACTACATGTCAAGACTCCATCTCAAACATATTTTTTTAATAAAACAGCCAGTGAGACGGCTCAGTGGCTAAAGGTACTTGGTGCCAAGCACGATGACCTGAGTTGTCTTTGAGACCCACATGGTGGAAGGAGAGGACAGACTTCTACAGGTTGTCCTCTGACCTCCACTTACATGCCATGACACATCTTTTTTTTTTTTTCTTTCAGAGCTGAGGACCAAACCCAGGGCCTTGCACTTGCTAGGCAAGCGCTCTACCACTGAGCTAAATCCCCAACCCCGCCGTGACACATCTTTACCTCACCCCCAACACACACGTTGAATGTAAAAGAGAAAAAAGAATGATCCTAAGGGAACATGCTGCTGTGATTCCCACTCTAGAGATAGGGAGCCTGAGTCACAGGCCAGTCAAGTCACATGGCTAGTTGGGCTCAGAGCCAACCTGGATTAGCCCGTTCTTTAAAACCGTACCTATCCCTGTCTCTGTTGACGAGGGGTCACAGACTCATCCAGGCAGGGACCTCCCAGGAGGAAGCACCTCAGACTGCAGAGAGTCTGGAATGAGGAAGGTCTCCATAGCTTCTCTGCTCTCTACGCCATTTCCATCTCTACCACTCAGAAAATAGCTCCGATGGGAAACTGAGGAGGCTGTGCCGAGAAATCTCCTGTGCACCCTGGGATCGGCAGACAAAATGCCACCGAGGATGTACACTGGCTTTGGGACTGGCTCTGCAGCCTCCCGTGTGTGCTGGTGATGACAGCAGCTGATCTCCAGGATGCTAAGGGAAGCCTGTGGCCAGATCCTCCGTGTTAGGGTCTCCCACCCCATCCCAGTAACTCACACCTCACAGGCCAGATAGCTTCTCCATGCCAGGGGCTGGTGTCACGCCTACAGTTCCTGTTGGAACCACAAACTTACCGGGAAGGTGACTGGCTCCCCAGCCCCTCTGAGGACCCCCTCCACCCCTGGAACCTTGAAATACAATCCTTGAGCGCTTGTGGGGCACGTTACCATGTGAGCAGTCAGCTGGGGGGACTTGGGCAGAGGCGGTGACATAGGAAGGTGTTTATGTTAAAGTGGTTAAAGGATCGCCACAAGGAAACACACAGAAAGTGGTGTTTAACCGGATGCCTGGTTTGGGTGACATCTCACGTGTCTTTCTAAATTCTCTCTCCCTTTTTAGTTAATGAAATCATCAGGAAGGAGTTTTCAAGACCTCCCCCACGAAATCAGACCTAGAAAACAGCCATTATCTCAAGAAACCTTCCACCTTGGATCCCTCTGTCTCTCCCTCCTTCTCGGACTGGAACACTGTGTGGGCACAGCGCAGGCTGCTGGTGTGGGAGTCCTGCCGCCTCTCAAAGCTCATCTCGGCTGATGTCCACGGTGACTGGATTTCCACCAGAAAAAGCAACTGCCTGCTGACCAAAGCCCCATTCTCAGTTCACCAGGAAGCTGAGCTTGCCTGAGACCTGGAGGCTGGGCTGGGGGAGAGAACTGAACTTCAGCCCCAGCCCACAAGCATGGCTCCCGTCTCTCCTGAAGGGTGTTTAGACAGAGCAACCCAAAGAACATGCCCAAGAGTCCAACTTTTGGGCTTGAGAACCCCAGATCTCTATAGGAGCCAAAACCAGACCATCATCTCTGCCCCAGGCGGGGCATAGCAGAGCTTTATTTTGAATTTTCTTTCCAAAGACGAACTGCCTTGCCCTGACAGGACCACCTGTTCCAACTTCTCGGCGTTAAGTTATAACACATGTACATGTTTGCCAGCTTCTGGGGGCTTTGCTTTGTTTTTCTCTGCTTAAAAGAGCCAACTAAGGTGTCTGCAGGCTGGGCCCTCTCAGCCAGCTACCCCCTAACCCTGCTGCCTGCACCAGACCTCTGGTGGGATCCAGCCCGGGCCGCCTGTTGAGAACAATGCTTCCTCCTCTCTACCCTCCTCCCAGACAGAGCCTCCTCCACCCAGGAACTGGAGAACCTTCTGGGTCTTTGCATTGACTGTTACAGAGCTAAAGCCACCTAACCCAATCCAAACCTGCAGGTGTTTGTCACAACTGCCACCAAACAGAACAAAGGGACTGAAATATCCCCCTCCCCTAAACCCAAAGCAGGAAAGCGCCGGCATCGCCCTGTTGTTCTGGTTTTTACCTGGATGCATTTGAAGTTGCTGTCGGATCCAACGCGTTGCACATGTAACTCGGGCAGATCTGCCCCAGCATGTGCCTCAGTGTGATCAAGCCCTGCTTGGCCGGGTTGTGTGTCCTGTGGAATTCTCCACACTCGCTCTCACGGGGGTCCTCCACAGTCTTCCTCCCCTGGGCAGTTTGTTTTTCCTTCCGGCAGGGCTCTCCTCGCCATGAACAAGATAGTTTTCGTGGCTTGCCTTCACCACAGGTGCCCTGTACACGTTGGGCGGGCATGTTAAGTGACTTTCTTAGCTCTTGTCTGCTAGGCAGAGGCCCAAGTAGCAAGCCACAGTGGCTAACTACCCATCATGTGTTTCTTACATTCTGACTTTGTCAAGGCCATCCCAAGGTGAATCTTCTTGGGAGCTGGGCCAGCTATGACTAGCTCTCCAGACAGGGCCCCCATGCCCAGGGTTCAGCTTGAGCATGACAAGTGTGACTTCTCGGCTAATATTTAGTATTTCTTTCCCTTAGCAGCAGCACCAGGCTTCCCTCCACCCACCCCAAGCATAGAGCTGAGCAGAATTCTCTTTTGAACCCAGAATGTCCACAAAACGTTAAGCACTAAGCCTCTGATTCTAAGTACTTCCTATTAAACAAAGCAAGCTTCCCTGCTGGCCCTTTACTGGAGCAATACCGACTTCTCTGGGGAAGGGTGACAGGGTTGGTGAGAGATCAGTTCTCACTTGCCCTGGCTGGGAGCCACTTTTTGCACATGAGGAATCAGGCCCTTCCTCAGATTATCTCAATGTTTTACCCAAGTGCCTTCCTGCAATTGTAGTGAGTAGTTCGGTTGCGTTGTCTGCAGGGTGAGAAAGGGCTAACTCATTTCCCATTCATCTTCTAACCATGTCAGCAAAAGGGTTTCCCGTAGTTCAGACCTTCGTGTGTGTGTGTGTGTGTGTGTGTGTGTGTGTGTGTGTGCATGTGTGCAAGAGGGTTTCCCATAGTTCAGACTCCTGTACCTTCGTGTGTGTGTGTGTGTGTGTGTGTGTCTTCGTGTGTGTGTGTGCGCGCGCGCGTGTGCGCGCGCATGTGTTCAGACTCCTGTACCTTCGTGTGTGTGTGTGTGTGTGTGTGTGTGTGTGTGTGTGTGTATGTGCATGCGCGTGCATGTGCCCTTCCCTTTACACCACCTTATCTGGATAGTCTAAGAAACTGTCTCATAAACAAGTAGACCAGGAGGCCAAGGAGAGAATGGCATTTTTTCCAGACAGGCCAGAGAAAGTGTATGAGTAGCAGACAGTTATCAAGGAGTTTCGGTCAGTCACAGACGCTAGGAGGAAGCGTTGCCGGGAGTAATTGCTTCTAAACCATTTTTAGAATGGGAAGATGCAGTCTGATCTAAGTCAATGAGAAAAAGATGCCCGATTAGTGAAGGTGGTGGTGTTGCATGTGGGTCAGAAGGATCGGAGCAGAAATGTGACTTTGTTAAATCCATGGTGATGTTGGTGTGGCACTCTGACAGTTCCGCCTTGCTGAATGTGGTACTTAACTCTTCAAAGTCCGCACATCTTCCTGATTGTACAAAGACAGCTGCTGGGAATATATATATCCACCCAGATCAGTATGATATTAAATTTTATTTTCTTACCTGGATTTTGATGCTTTTTATCTGCTCTCAAAATATCTCATTCCTGTTGGAGTTAGAACATATTTATAAATGGTCAGATGTCTTTTTAAGGTTTTTTTTAAACATATATATCTTGATTTTCTGTAAGAGAAATGGTGTGCTTTTGAATTTTTTTTTCATTCTAGAAAAACAAATCCAAAGATGCACCTTGGGTCACTGTCAGGACCTCAGGACAGGAGGGAGGGGGACTGGGAGGAAAGAGCATCTTTTTCTTGATCGAGAAAGATACACACTCCTCCAGCCTCAAGCCTGGTTTTTCCCTGAGAATTGCACAGGAAGGGTTTAGTTGGTAGTTTTGGTTTAAAGCCACAGAACCCTGTCTTTTCATGGACTGACAAGATCCTACAGCTTGATAGTGACAGAAGCAACCACGTGAAGTCCTCACAGGTGGCCCTGTGGGCAGCATCCAAAGGACAGCCACCTTGTGTCCAGCACATTGGAGCCATGGGCAGAGGGAGCTGGTTCCTCCCAAGACCTGGGATAGCTGGTTCACATCCAGTAGTCTGGTCATCTGTCATCCATCACCACCAGCCACCCTCAGCACCGTCACACAGAGAGGTCGGAGCAATGTGTTTTGATTGTCACTCAGAACCACAGTGCTCAGCATTGACAGACTGTGGGTGGCCAAGCTGGGATGAACATTCCTGAACTCTTTGCTGGAAGGACAACCCTGAGGAACCCGACACATCCCCACCACTGGCATCTCCCAACCTTGGGCATCAAGCTTCATGGACCCAAACCAGCCAGCTGCAGATCGAAAGAATTTCCTGCAATCCAGCCAGCTGCTAAAATGAGGCAACATCACCTTCATCTATGACCAATTTACCCGTGCCTTGACATACAGCCACCATCCCTGTCTTAACCCAGTTTGTTTACAGCTAACTCTAGTGATGGGCAAGAGCAGTGCTTCCCTGAGCAGGCCCCTCTGAGATCACAGAGGGGGCCTAGGAGTCAAAGGGTTACTGCTGTCCCTATGCAGCCCCTGAGACAGATGGGAATAAATGTCCCTGCCCTTTCAGCCTTTAGATGGGCTGGGTGCAGATGGTGCTGTTGCCGTGTGACTAGGAGCCCCAGTGTTCTGGTTGGCCAGAGCCTTCTGTGGGAGCATCCCAGACGTCAGAGGACCCTTGTTCCCCATCACCTCTCAGCCCTCACAGGGAGCCTCACGATCCTCCAGCTCCTAGACTTGCCCCAGTGATGACCAGGGTTTGGGAAAATCCCGACTGTCTTGGGTCGGACTATATCGCATTCCTATGCAAAATGATTTTAATCTTCAGTTTCATGTAGTTTATTTTTGCTATATGTAAAGTATTTTTATACGGCTTGTATGATGACAGCTTAGCAATAAAACAGTTGAGAGCAACTTTTTCCCTGGGTGTGTCTGCTTCTCTGGGAGGCAGGGTTGGAGCAGCCTTAAAAGTGGGGTGCAGACAGCAAGGAAGGTTTTTGTTTGTGCACAAAGTATATCAGATCAGGAGGAACCTGCTGTCCACCTGCCCAAGGTGTCAGAGTCACATCAGATTTGCCCCATCCTCTCTACCCAAGACTCTGCTGAGATCTGCCTCCTGGTCCTCTGTTTAGGGTAACAGGCAGGGGGAGACTTATGAGTCAGCCTTAGGCTAGCTTCCAGGAAATCCCAGAGTGCCTGAAGTCGGTTGGAAACAGTGGGATGCGGGTGGGGGGGGCTTTCTGTTTGAGCATCTAACAAATTACCAGAGAAGAGAGGAGGCACCTTTTATAAAACCTGAAAACATATATTCCAGAAAGTTCCAGGACTTTCTATCTGCCTTCTTCCTCAGAAAAGCTTTTCTCCTTCCGAGTTAGAGCACCCAAGGGAGGTGGAAGGAATTGCTATTTCCTAAATCTTAATATTGAATGTCTTCTACCCTTAGAGCTTTGCTCTAAAGTCCTGGGGCCTGTGCTTCAGAGACTCACTCTACCCAACCATGATCTGCCCTTGGGATGGTCTAGACTCCACCCCTACTCCTTCCAGTTCCTACAACCAGCAGGTCCATGTGGACAGGTGTCCCCAGCCCAGACAGGAACTTGCATGGGTCCTTGTGGCTACAAACACCTACCCTGAAAGGATTCAGGCCCCTCTGGTGGCTTGGATCAGAAGCCCCGAAGAGTCCCACAACCTAGAGAGTCCAGATGCCAAAAGTTTCCTGGTGAGCACATGGCTCCAGGTAGCTGGTGTGGATTCCACTTTTGTGGGACCCTATGAGGCAGGATCTACAGAACACCACTTAAATGCACTCTTGGGAATGACTCACATGGCTTGAATTGTTAGGAACCCCCCCCACCTCCACACCACACCACCCGTTTGTGCCCAGCACCACACGTCCCATGCTGACTCTACCCTTTATGATGCCTGCTGTAGCTGTGAGCAGCTGTTTTTCTTTTCCTTGCTTGTGAAGCCCTTCCATGCCTTTCCTGAAGGGCAGCAGCAGCAGCAGCAGCAGCAGCAGCAGCCAAAGACAGGACAAGACTCTACACCCATTCAAAGGAGACCTGTCTTCCACATCTCTGAATGAAAAGGGAGAACATAGCCAGAGGCGGGGACATCTGGGAGAGTCCAGAGTGGACATGACCTTGAGCTGGGCCATGTAAGGAGAGGGGAGAAGGGAGCGCCAGAACAAGAGGCCAGGATTGTAAAGGGTAGACCAAAAAGGGCCAGGTAGCCAAAATGGCTGGATTAAATAGGGAAGGGCAGCCCAGCCCCTGGGTTGGAGAAGTTGAGGGTAGGGGCCGGGGTATGCCAGTCCCACCCTGTAAGGATGCCGGGAGAACCTGGTGGCCAAGTCCTCCCAGTTTGATATGTTAAATAGGCACCTCAGTTAGTCATTTGTCCTGAGTTTGAGACCTAACAATCTCCATGCAAGCTTCACTTGGTAAACATAAATCTGGCCCATTCCTCCAGTTTTCCTGATACAAAATGCTGACAACAGTGGCCACTTCCCAGGTACTGGGAACTTGATAGATCCTGGCTTATATTTGCTATCGGTTCCCTGTAGCATCACTGAACAGACTTTGGGCTTCAGTGTTGAGCCTTGACCTCCTGCTAGGACCTCATCTACTGTGAGGTCCGGAAAAACACAATAGAGGTTTGGGTTTGTTTTTTTAACTAGACCATAAAAGCCAGAAATGAGTCGATCTACTTTTCAAAAATCCCCAAATGTAAAGTACACACTAGGACATCCTGGGTGACAGCAGTCTGCAAAGGTCCCTTGCTGCATGCAGCAGCCGGGTGCAGTTTTACAGCGGGGGGAGCATATCTCTGGGTTGGTAACAAGTGGGGACTTGAGAAAATTTAGTGCAGAAACTGGGACAGACACCGGTTCAGCCTCTGGGGTCATAAACCAGAAGGCAGCCCAGAGCCAGGCTTGAGTCTCAAGAACCACAAGCATCATTAGTAAATGAAAGTTAAAGCCACAGCCCTGGTGAGGCAGAGGGGACTGACCTGCAACCCTCATGACATTTTGTGGTACACACATGAATCAGTTGAGACAAAACTTTCCTCCCAGAAGGCCGCTCTCTCGGCCCACCTGCCCCCACCTCCTGGTAATGCTCAGAAGTGGAGGTGTGTGTGCATGGTCCCACCTGCAGAGACTGCCAAGGAGGCTGCCCTGTCCCAGCCTCTCCAAGAATGCCTTCTTCCTGCAAATGTTATACTGTGAAATTGCACAGTGCTTCATGACCATCAGATGTACTGCTGGGGCCACACTATCTGGTTCACAGCCAGGTTTCAGGGAGGGATGGCAAGCCATAGCCTCCATGACAGATTTGCCAAGTTCCCCCAAGGGCTCACCAGGAGCAGAAGCAGCACACAAGATTCTGTTTCATAGCCTTTGCTCCTAATGAAGCGAGGCCACACAGGGCCAGGCTTCCCAAGACCACCTTGGACAGGGCTGCACAGACCCCTTTCACAGATTCCAGATGCTGGTACATCTGTGTGACTTCACTGTGCCAACCGCAAGGCATTTCTAGTTAACAGGCCCGAGGTTCCCCGATTCCCAGTCTCCACCCCTCCCTTCCCCACCAGCCTGCGGCAACACCATCTTAGCAGTTGTTTAAGGAACAATGTCACTCTGAGTCCCGCACAGCCCCATTTCCCACACATCAGCAAGTTCTGTGATCTGTCTCTGAAGTGTTTGTCACCTTCCCCCTTTTTGCCCATTGGCCTTTCCTCATCTGCCGGGATGACAGGGTGGCTCCTTGAATTCCCCTGACATTTCCCACCCACCCTGCACACAGCAGAGCCAGACTAAGTTACCTCATACCCGATTCTGCCCCTAGGCAAAGCACCCCAGTGGCTCTCAGCATTTAGATCTGGATTCTAGACGACATGCTCGGCCACCTTCCCTGCCTCCCATCTCCACGCACACAGCGTTTCTCCCTTGCTCTCAGACCACACCATCTCCTAGTTTCTGCTTTCTTAGTACCGGAAGTCCTCACCTCCTAATTCCAGAAGCGCTTATGAAGACCTGGTTCCTCTGCCTGACCCCCAGGTACCGTGTGAAGCCCACCATGCTGAGCCCACTGTGCGTGGAAACTACTGGTGTCAACTGTTTCACCTATGGGTCCCAGGAGAGGAGGACAATGCTTGCCTTGGCTCAGGGCTACATCCCCAAGCCCAGCACATAGTAGGACCTGGGGGAAGGGGGTGTGTGAATGAACAGGCACAACCAGCTTTGACAGGCACAAGAGGCAGACAGTCACAGGAAAATTAATCGCTTCCTAATATTTAACTCATTTTTCAAAACCAAACAGTGGACTCAAGAGAGGCCTTCTCCCAGCCCCATGGGGCTTGGTGTATTCGTTTCTGGTTGCACAGTGGTTGTTTTCTGGCAAGAGCCAGCTCCCTTCACTGCAGAAAGCAGTAATGACATGACTCCCTCGGGTCCCCCAGCAGCCTGCAGTCACCTGTGGCCCTCCTGCTTGTAAAGCTCTCTCTGCTGTAGCTCAATGGCTCCTAGGGGACAGGTAAACGAGGGGCGGGCCGCCAGTTGCTGTTTACTAGGCAAACGTGAGGCTGGAACTTTCCCCAAGGAGGATGCGCTTGCTCGCTCGCTAAGGTGAGAGATGAGGCTGCTGTGGGGACTCCGCAGTGCCCACTGCAGGCCACATTAGAACAAGGCATACGGCCTTAAAACCTCCAGGGACTCCCAGCTACCCAGCCTCCCATTCATCCTCCACATGCTGCAGATGGGCCCAGTGGGTACCACAGGGTCTTCTGCATGACCCTGCCCTTCCTGAGGCCCAACCTGCCAAGACTAGGTTGGGAATGTCCTTTAAGAGCCAAAATGTGAGATCCTGGCTGTCGTGGCCTCCTA
Source organism: Peromyscus eremicus (assembly GCF_949786415.1). NCBI lineage: Eukaryota > Metazoa > Chordata > Mammalia > Rodentia > Cricetidae > Peromyscus > Peromyscus eremicus. The sequence continues at coordinate 142,045,812 of NC_081419.1, read as the reverse complement.
CGGCTCCCAGCCTCATCGTTTCTTTGCTTTTTATTCTGTTCATAGTGGGCTAGTAAGGTCCCCTTTCTGGTTTCCATGAGTCCCCTAGTTCCCACTCTCTGCACCTCTCCTCTCCTAAAATGCTGCCTTTGGTCTACTGCCTCACACAGCCCATGGTAAACAAGACCACGCTCTCCTCTCTGTAACTGAAGCCCACCAGCTCCCAAGCCAAACCCACCCCTATCCCCACTGCATCCTTACAGACCTCAGGGACAATCGTAGGAAACTTAAAGCATCGAAAATTTAGAGTCATGCAGGTCCGGAGATCAAAAGTCCAAAGTGGGGTTCACAGGGATAGTCAGCAGGTTGGGGTCCTCCTGGAGCCTCCAGGGAGGACTCTTTCCTGCTTTTTCCGGCTTCTTAGGAAATATTACAGCTGCCCTCAGGGCAGGGATCCCAGCCTACTCCATCTTCTAAGCCAGCACTGCATCCTGCTATCTGGTCTTCACGGAACTTCCTTTGCTGATGTCTTCTGGGTCACACAGGGCACACCTGGGCAGCCTGGGTCACACAGGGCACACCTGGGCAGCCCAGCTCACCCGTGATCAGTAATTACACTTACTATCCTTTGATATGGAAGGTGGCCGATCCACAGGTTTCAGGGACTATAGGGGACATCTTTGGGTGGGGGAGTGGTCTCTTCCAGCTCAGAAGTGTTCCGGGGTTGCTGGGGCACTGAGGGATGGTTGTCTCCCATTCCTTTCTGGACTGTAGGCTGTTCTCACTGGGCCGCTGTTCTTATTTCCTAGTGATCCTCACGTGGGTCCTTCCTCCAGCTCTGTTCTTGCTTGATGCTTGGTGATTCTATCATCAGAGGGGTCCCTCCCATACCCCGACTCTCCATTTCTCCTCTTCCTCTTATCCAGAATGCCTATGCTCTGACGTCAGCCAGAAGACCACACGGGGTCTCCCAATTCAGTGTGCACCACAGTCACCTTGGAGTCTTCATAGGATGTACTACCCAGAGCTTCCAAAGTCGGCAGAAAGTCTGGAGAGGCCAGAAGATTTTTGTTTCCAACAAGGTCCCAGGTGACAGCATCCTAAATGCGTCAGCACTAACCTCAGGCTGCCATTTGGAGTTCTACCTCTTGACAGGGTTCTCTCCGCCATCCGAATCCAGTCACCACACACCCCCGGGGCCAGTGATGCTCTGACCCTCCACCGTTCTGACCCCACTGCCTCCCCGAACTTCTATGTCTCCCAGAGGAAGCTGCAGGCTTCATGGTTGTCACGTGACCACCACCGCTTAAATCTCCCAGTGCCCGCCCCTTCCTGCCCGAATCCCTGGAAGCTACAGAGAAGCGTCAACCTGCGAACTCCTGTCCATGCTGCCCAACTACAGACCACTCCTCTCTGCCCTCTGCTCTGGAGTCTTCTGGAGGCTCTCCCCTCCCCTCCCCAACCCCACTTTGCCCCACCCCCTCCTGGTCACCACCTTGCATCCTATAAGGAACATGCTGCCATGAAACAGTCGGCCGATGAGCCCTCCAGTGGCTCCTCTCTTCCCCAACCCTCTCACCTCCTCAGAGGCAAGCAAGCCGCTACTTCTGCCTTCACAAGCAGTGCGGGTTGTAATCCCCTTAACTGCCTTGTTGCCTTCATGCAAGTCTCCACCACATGCTGCCACGCCCATGTGCTCCAGTGCCCCCACCTCTCATTCCCTACTTTTTTTTTCTTTTCTTTTTGAGCTAGTGTCTCACAGCCCAGGCTGGCCTCAAACTCACTACGTAGCTAAGGACGGATCCTTTTGCTTTCTGGGATTGTAGATAGGTAGGTAGCACCACAACTGTGCGATGCTAGAGAGCAAACTCAGGGCTTCATGCATGCCAGGCAAGCGCTTCACCAGCTGAGGCACCGCTCCAGCCCCTAGGCTCCCCAAGAGTTGCACAAATATTAATATTTGATTGGATTGGTTGTCTTACCACACACACATGGATGTCTAAGGGAACAAGTTTGTGGATCAATTGTCTTTGGAAGGAATGGGCTCAAAGCAGCTGCCCTACCCCCAAGCAGGACTTTCTCAGACTGCTTAAGATACTGATGTCCACAAAGGGAGAGGGGGAGGCGGGTGAGGGAGGGGAGGAAGAGCAAAATATAACGACATGCGTAGGTGGAAAATTCTGTAACAAAACCCATGACTTTATATATTTACTTTAAAAAAAATTAACAGCAGAGACAGCCTCACCCAGGGTGCTTGATCGATGTGACCATTTGGAGAGGACGTGTTCAGGACTAATGCTGGGGACACCATGTAATGTCAAACCAGATGTCACAGAGGACCAGCATGCTGTGAGCCACAGCCCCATTGGCAGGCCTGAAGCTGGCCCACAGTTTGTAAGGGAAGGACAGTCAGGCACACCTGCTGTAACCCCAAGTCTTGCACTCACAGCCACAGACCACTCTTACCTTGAGGGTCCCGAGGTCTGGAGAGTCCATCAGCTCATGAGTTCAGATGGGAGGGTATGGATGCCTCTTGGGTGTGTGGGGGGAGGGGGGGATACTACCATGCTCCAACCATAAGTCCTCTACTTAACTCCCTGTGGCCCTGCTGACAGTGTCCTCACACTGGCTCTGGAAAGCGACGTAGGCAGTAGATCCACTTAGTAGGAAACTGAGGCTGGAAGCTGAGACGTCACCTGACCACAATCCACTAGCTGGTGAGATATAAATAAAGCAGAAGTTGGCATCTCCACCTATGTGCGTGTCAGGAGGCCTCATCTTAGCCATCCCAGGGGGCCCATCACCCGACAGGGCCACCTCTCCCCTGGAGTCGTACAGCCCTGCTGATTCACTCAGAACACCTGGGCCAGTCCAAATCTTGTGTTACCGGGCACACTGGAGGAGACCTGCCTCCATGACCCATCCTGGGAGGCTCGTCCGTGAGAGTGGACGTCCAGATGAACTGCAGTTCTCCAAGCTTGAATCTGTGACAACTGTCAGCTGGTTGCCCTATAGCTCGCACCGCATCGGAGCAGGGGGCTAGCTCTTCTGATGGTGTTCTAAAGCTGATTTTAACTGTGAGCTTCGACTGCAAAGGGGATCGGCAACATCTATGGCCTGGGCAGGTGCTCTGGCCCACGCGTGGTCAGATCGATCATTCAAACTACCTCCGAGGAAAAGTAATTTTTTTAATGTTAGGCATTGAATCCTGGGCCTCAAGCAGTGAACTACCTCCCCAGCACTATTTGTACTTTTTCTTGGGGGCAGGCGGGATGTTCCAAGACAGGGTTTCTCTGAATAGCCCTGGCTGTCCTGGAACTCGCTCTGTAGACCAGGCTGGCCTCGAACTCAGAGATCCACCTGGCTTTGCCTCCATAGTGCTGGGGTTAAAGGCATGTGCCACCACTGCCCAACCGTACTCTTAATTTTAAGAGGAGGTCTCTATAAATTGCCAAGGCCAACCTTGACCTTACTCTATATCTCGGCCAGGCCTTGGCCTTTTTCCTGCCTCAACCTTACAAGTGTCTAGATGGCAGACCTGTGCCACCAGCTCTACCTGAGACTCTTAATAGCAAGAGCCCCATGTACAATTCGGGATACTGAGGCCCAGAGAATGACAGTGCAAGCCCAGATGCATCTATTCACGCATACCACAGATACTGATTATGAGCAGGTGTTTTGAACAAGCTCTGAGGCTAGTCTCTGCACACAGGAAGTACAGGAGGCACGGAGATGAGCAGCAGGTGCCATGGAAGAAAGGGTAGTGCCTGTCCAGGAGCCTATCACTGAGGCTTACAGACAGCCTGAAGAGGATGCTTTCTCACCACTCAGGTGAGCAGGTGGCTCTGGGGACACAACTCATGACCATACAGCTAGCTGGGAAGTGTCACCACATTTGCTGGGCCACCTCTTCACCCTGACCACACTGGGGAATGTAGAACCATGGGGGGGGAGGGGGCGTGGCCTGGGAGTCTCAGGCATCTTAAGGTCTACCTGAAGCACACCAGGGACCTTCTTTATAACTACATAGGAACTAGGAGGAGGAAGCTGCATGTGGAGGCCTAGGCCTGTCATCCCAGATCCTCAGAGGCTGAGGCAAGAGGATTGAAAGTTCAAAGCCAGCCTGAGCTACAGAGTGAGTTCAAGACCATCATGAGAAACTCAGTGAGACCCTGTCTCAAAATAAAAGGGATAAGAATAACTCAGTGGTAGAGTACTTACTTAGCACGGGCTAGGTCCTAGGCTACATCTCCAGTAGCCTCCCCCCGCCTCAAAAAATCCTAGGGGATGGAGCAGGTGAGACAAACGGGTCAAGGGGATTTGTTTTGGGGGACCTCTTCACACCTGCCTCTGGCAGAACACAAGGACAGGCATTAGCACAAGACACCCCAAGACCAAGTTCTCGGAACCAAGGAGATTTGCCCCAGAGGGACAGAGGGCAGGGATAAGGGACAAAGACAGGAGACAGGGGGAGAAGGATAAAGAAACAGAGAGAGGGGGGAAGGGGTATTTGTCCCTAAGGACAAAGAACTGCCTCTGGATAGAGGGGAGACTGGGGGTGCACACAGGCAAATGGCAGTTTGTAAAGGTAAACAGGGAAACCCGTGTTAGGATGAGGTGTTTAATTTTAATTGGGCATGTTTAATTTAATTAGCGTTTTTTGTTTGTTTTTTTGTTTTGTTTTTAAGACAGCATTTCTCTGTGTAACAGCCTAACTGACCTGGAACTAGTTCTATAGACCAGGCTGGCCTCAAACTCAGAGAGATCCACCTGCCTCAGCCTTCTGAGTACTGGGATTAAAGGAAGGCATATATGCCATCACACCCAGCTCAAAGCCAGCTTTTAATTGCTAGACTTCAATACTTAGATAGCTGGACCTTGGTAGTCAGCCTCAGGAGGAGGAAGTGGCCAAATAAGAGAGTAGACCTTGGTGATTAGCTTTAGGAATGTAATCTAATGGTTTTTAGCAAGGCAGAGGGAACGAGGGAGAAGGACAAGGCCTGCCAGAGCCATGCTCACCACACTTGGACTGCTAGAGCCCTTCATGACCTTAGAAGCCTGCCTCCCTTCCCGGCTCGGCTCAGCCGTGGGGAGAGCCTGTGTCTGTGGGGACACCAGTGTACCCAAGTGAGTTTAATGGCTGGCTTTATGATCCACAGGGACAGCAGAACTGCCTCCTAGGGAGCTTCCACACACACCAGTGTGGGGGACACGTCCCTGGGGCCCAGCTACCCCGCATGTGCTGACAGTTCCTTTCATGCCAAACCTGAACTTGGAGGTTCCATTCTAAGTTGAGACGTGACAACCGGCCTCTGGGAAGCTGGAGGAAGGCTTCCAGTGGAGTCCCACTGCCCCCTAGAGGAGCCAGCTGGGGACACAAGCAGAGATGTGCACAGCCCTGTCTCTCAAGCCCCAGGGTTGTGTGCTCTGTCCCCAGACACCCTCGGTCCCCCACCCTGCACCGTGGGTCACAGATCAGGCACTCTGCAAATATCTGTTCAGTAAAGGAACACATAGAGGAAAGAAAATAAATCTCTAAGCTGTTCTGAGAGCTCCGGTCCCATCTTGGTGGAGTGAGGGGTCCCGAGAAACTTGGTGAAGAAACATTGAAGCCAGAGGTGAGACACACAGAGGCCTGTGGCAGACTCTGTGGGGACAGCTGGGACTGCTCCTGGTGCAGCGGGAATGGAGCCACAGGGATGCAGGTTGTCACTCCTCCCAGCATCAACCTTCAGTGAGCCTGCCATGCCTGACATCAGACTCACCAGAGCATTGTTTCTCAGCCGTCACCCCAGCCTCTGTCCCCCCAGTTCCCTCTCCCTACACCCCCACCTCCACCCTCCATCTGCTGCCCCAAAAGCTGTGAATTGACCCTACCTAGCCTGCACAGGCCTCACAGGCAGGCTTTATTTTTTTATTTTTTTACACAGTGGATTTTTTTCCTTCTCTTTCCTCCTTTTTACAAACAATTAAAAATTTAAAATCTGTATTAAAACTTCTACATTTCCACATTGTTTTAAAGGGCATAGATGCTTTGATCCGGTGCCTCTAGATCTCTCTCGGTAACAGGGAGTCACAACTGAGGAGGGACAGCCCCTTAGATAGGGGCACAAGGATTCCAAATAGCCACTGTCCACCCATCTCTGTTCTGTTGTTCCTGCCTACTTCATCTAGGCCCTACGGGCAGTGCCGTATGGGACACTCCACACACATGTCCGCGGGACACCTGTGCCCACATCTTGTGTGAGCCCCGTATGAGACACCAGCACACAGAAATGTAAATGCACAGGACCGACCGTTACCGTGGCTGCTCCTGTTCAGTCCTCAGGATGCAGCCTGTCTGTCACCTCCTCAGAAAGCAGGACTCTGCCCTCCCCGCACTGAGGGCACCCCACTGCTCCGGCTTCTCTATGCCTTCCTCAGCAGCCTCATCCACATTGCGTTGCCAGGCTCATCTCCCCCCAGAACCTCCCACTGTGCATGGGAAATGGTGGAAGTTCCATCGGTATGTGTAGAATGAATGCGTGAGTGAAGATGAATGAGTGGATGAGTGAAGACAGACAAATGAGTGCAAGTGAATGATTGGTGATAAATGTATGTGAATGGATGGGTGGATGAGGATGAATGGATGAGTGAATAAAGATGGATAGATGGGTGGATGAGGATGAATGGATGGGTGGATGAGGATGAATGGATGAGTGAATAAAGATGGATAGATGGATGATGACTGAGCAAATAAACACAGGTTCATTCTCAGGAAGCCCCCACTTAGAAGGAGAATGCACAGTACCCGATGAAGTGGGTTGGATGATGATGACTCCCCTGCTCCCCACACGCCCTTGGGACCTACATGTCGTCGGTGATCTCAGGGAGGCCATCCCGGATCATTCAGATCATTCATTCAGGCAAACTAAATCCCACAAGTGGCCCTATGAGAAGAGGGGACACAGACAGAGGCAGAGACAGGAACTCCTAAGCCACAAGCTAGTGAGGGCCAGGCCTGGTGATGCAGGCCCTCACGGCAGCCCCTCTGACACTGAGGCAGAAAGATGAAAAGGTAAGCCCTGCCCGGGCTATAGAGTGAGTTCAAGGCCAGCCGGGGCAACCTGGTGAGACTGTGTTTCACAATAAAGAACGAAAGGAGGGCTTCTTTAGCTTAAGTGGCAGAGTGTTTGCCTAGCTCTCCTGAGGCCCTCCCTGAAGTCCATCTCTATGTGATGCTAAAGAGAGGCAGGGGGTGGGATGAGGAGGAGAGGCTAAAGGAAGCATTCTCCTGTGAAGGGAGCATGGTTTGGGATGCCTTGATTTTGGGCTCCTGGCCTCCAGCAGGGAGAATCTTAGGCACCTTGGATGTTGGGGCTTGTAATGACAACCCTGAAATGAACACACATTGAGTACCCCTTATCTTCACTGTCTGCTAGGGATCTGGATATTTGCATATTCATAATGAGATCTCTTGGGAAGGGGGCTTCAGTATAAGCCTAAAGTGTATATGTTTCTTGCACACTTGCACACCCAACCTGAAGGGAATTTGCAGTGAGCATTTTTCGTACCTTTGTGTGTAAAAGTTTTATGCTACAGGATTTTCTGCAAGGATGTATTGCACCGTGATTCTGGTTTGGGGATATTTTGGATTTTCTATTTTCAAATGGAGGGGTCCCTAACCTGTACTTTGGCCAAGCATAGGTAATTTGTCAACACCCAGACACCTCACAGAGGGCTCCAAGTCACAGGGGCTATGAGAAACCATCCCCTGGTAGGCTTTGGCTGAGCAGGGGCAGCTGAGTCCTACTTGGCTGGAGAAGCCACCACTCAGACATCAGACACCAGATGCCACACTCCCTACATCCCTACAAACAGGGCCATCAAAATCACCTTTGTTGATCTCATCTCAGCTCCCCGATTAGTGTGTACTTCTGCCAAATGGGCACTGACCCCTACCCTGTGCACTGGAGCTCTGATCCCCCGCCAAGGTCCCCTGGCCCCCAACCCTCATCACCCGAATGGAATGTACTATCTACCATGGTCTGTCCTGGAGCCTGTGGGTCTTGGGACACTGTTGATCCCTGCTAACCCCATCTGCTCACTCACAGTCAGTCATAGTCAAGCTGTAGCTGGGACCCAGATAATGACACTCTCCACAAACTACACCTTTATACCCTCCTCTCCGTGTGGCCAGCTGCCCCCACCACCTGCTACTTTTTCCCAAGAACCACTGACCACATACCCAATTCACATGCCTGTTGACAACCTCCACTCCCTCTCTCTGTCCTCCGTGGGTTCACTTCTTCTGCTTAGGACTGGACATGGCTCCTGAAAGGACTTGATATAACCACTCATAACTCCAACTACAGTGGCAACTCCAGGAGCTGTTAGAATAAGATTAGGGACTGTGTGGTCCAGAGTGGGCACTTGGTGATGATGAGCACGATGCTGATAATGATGGGGATGATAATGATGATTGTCATCATCATCATCATAATTGTCCTCATCATTATCATATTTATCATTATTGCCACCACCACCCTCATGATTATCATTATCATCACCACCATTGTCATCACCATCACCATCATCATCATCACCACCACCACCATCATCACCATCATCACCACCATCATCACCATCACCATCATCATCACCACCACCATCATCACCATCATCACCACCATCACCACCACCACCATCATCATCATCATCACCATCATCATCATCACCACCACCATTATCATCATCACCACCATCATCATCATCACCACCATCATTGTGTCCTACGCCAGTCTGGATCACTTGTGTACCCCCAAGGCATGACAAGGATGATGTCCTCACTCTTATTCAGGCCAGCAGTCTCGGACAAGTTCAGAAGGACTGTGTCCCAGGCAGTGGTGGAGCACACCCCCTGCCCTGGCTAAGATCCCCTCACTATCCTTTCCCCATCAGAGCTGAGTTCTGTGGTGTTGGAGGATGTTTCCAAAGTGATGTGAGCATAGTTTTGAGGTCAATGTCTAATCAAAAACACAACTCCCGGACGGTGGCCTGGTTTAGAGAGAGAAGCCGGGTGAGTCACCGTCCCAGCCATTTGAATGAAACAAAGACACAACAAGCCGGGCTTTCCTCCTATGCCAGAGCGGATGACCTCAGCCTTACAGACACACAGCTGGAGTGAATTAGGGGAAGGATCTTGGGTTCCCCAGATAGCGAAGGCGGCTCAGCATGACTCATGAAGAGGACCACAGAGATGCTGAGGGAGCCTCTCTGGGACTCCAGGCAGGGCAGGCAGCAGGGTGACAGCCAGAACTCCAGGTGCCAGGAGACAGAAGGATTGCAGACCAAGGGAACAGCCAAAGAGGGAGTGTGGAAAAGACCCCAGATCTCCAGGATGTGACTAGAGACCTGGAGGGCACTGTCACCCGTGGATCTACAGGTGTCAGCAATGGTCACTGTCCGTGTATCCTCAATCTTCAGGCCTACCCCCCGTCCCCTCGCCCCTGGGAGGGGACAGGCAAACCCAGCCACTGCCCAGGCTTCCTGTGATCACTTTGTGACACCACATGGGCCAGGGTTCTCATTGCAAAGGCTCCTTGCCAGGCAGACTGGCCCTGGGACCAAGCAGAGGGGTGACCCAGCTAAGCAGCTGTCAGAGGTGACTCCAGACTTCATGCCACCTTACCACGAAACCTTTGCTAGAGTCCTCAGTTCCAAGTCAGGGTCGCCCAGAGGTCTCACGGCACATGGATAATTAATATTTGATTTTGAAAAAAGAACTGCTTCCTAAAATAACACACATAGGCACAAAACATCTTATAATAAAGAGAAACAATATATTCTTTGTATGTATGCATATGTATGGTGTGTGTGTGTGTGTGTGTGTGTGTGTGATGCATTGCATGTGCGCACATGCTCACGGAAGCCAGAGGTTAATGTTGGGTGTCTCACTCTGCCTCACACTGTGTTCTCAGAACAGAGCCTCAGATACAAGGCATAAATAAACCTTCAATCAGCTGTGCCTCTCACTGCGCTGTCCTGGAACACAGAACTAAACCTTTGACATGTCAGTAGATTGACTCTCAAAAATTGACAACCAAAAAGTTGCATGAGTGGCCAGAGAAATAGTATTCATGGATGAATGTGGGTTTGAGTGGACCCACGGGAGGAAAACGTGGCCCTGGCTCCTCGCCTGCGCAGGAAGGCAACCGAGCTCCAGTCGGTATCCGCCGCCTCTCCCATGGAGTCACCACCCATAGCACGGTCACTGGCCTCTGCCACTCTCCTTCCAAGGTGGCTTTCGGGGCCGTAAGCACACATGCTTGGGGAGCTCTCTCACAGAGTACATGGCATGTGAATTTTCAGATTCTTCAACGTCTGACGAGAGCACCATTATTTTGCTCTGGTAAGAACCCTCAGAAAATATTTTCTCCTCACAACATGGAAGCTGCATCTTTGTTTTCTGGCATTTGAGTTAAGACAAATCTGGACAGAGGCTGATTTTCAGCCCCGTATAGCCGACCACGTATGACAGGATTGCCTCCAAACGGGTGGGGGTGGGCTCTCCACTCCCCACTCTTACTGAGCCACAATTGGCAGCAGGTAGAACAGAAAGCAGAGGAGCTCAGCTATATCATAGTGTGTTCATGTACAAATACATGCATGTACAAGTATTTGTGTGTGTGCATGTGAGAACACATGTACATATGTGTGTACATGTGTGTGCACATGGGAGTATTCATGTCTTTGATCGACTCCCTGGATTCTTCCTCTGGAAGTTCTCATCATCCTCAGGTTGGGACTCCCGGGTTCATCATCTGTCTCAACCTTTCTGCTTTCCCAGTTCGACTTGCTCGTTGTCTACTCTGAGATTCACCTTCGTCTTCCAGGTGTCTAATTCATCACCATCTGTTTTCATTTTCACTGACAAATTCTAAGGTGACTATTTTTCTCATTGTCAAGAACTGTTCCTTTTGCACAACAACCTGTTCTTGTTTTGTCTCCCAAATCCTCCTTGAGATACACACTAGAATGAAGGCCTTTGCTTTTGCAGGTTTTTTCTTCTTTTCCAAGAATGATCATGGCCATTCCAGAGCGAAGAATTCAAATTGTTCATCTGCTTTGATCCTTCTGTGCTGGGACGTTCGTTTCCTCCAGCTGTCTTACGATGTGTATTTACAATAAGGGAGTCAACAGTCTGCTTCTGTGAGTGGCGTGGTTTCCTCCTGCCCTCCCTGGAAGGGCAGAGAAATCGGGAACAGTGTGCACAGGACAGGAACACCATCCACCAAGGTGTGCAGGGCAAAGAGTGTGCAGGCAGCCCGGGGAGACGGCCTTCCTGAGCAAAGAGGATGAAAGAAATGGTTGCTCCTCTCACCCAGAGGGGCACACTGTCTGCTGTATTACTTGGTTTTTCCCTTTGCTGTGGCCAAATGCTGACAAAACCCATTTAAGACAGGGAAGAGTCGCTTTGGCTCCCACATTGAGAAGGCTCAGGCCGTGGTTCACAACAGCTCAGTGGTGGGATCAGACAGTGCAGGCTGGGTCTCACTGACGGGCCAGAAGCAGGTCTCGGAGCACCGTCCAAAAGCCCCCACCCCCTCCTAATTCCCACAGCCTTCCCCATAGCATTGCCACCAGGACATCAAGCATTCGACACTCGAGCCTGTGAGGGACACTTCACTTTCAGACCACACCATCCGCCTGTGCAAAGGGAGGGGACTGAGCAATGACGTCAAGGACCCAGGCACCTCTTGGTCACCCCTTCTCATGGAAGCAAAAGCCTTCTCAGAACCCCTGGGGTATGTCTGTTACTGGCTCGTGGTCTCAAGGAAGACTGGGAGATACAGTTGGTGGTGTTTTGTTTGTTTTAGGCAGGATATCTCATTTTGTAGCCCTGGCTGTCCTAGAACTCCCCGTGTAGCCCAGGCTGGCCTCAAACTCACAGAAATCTGCCCGCCTCTGACTCCTGAGTGCTACAATTAACAGCATGCCTCGTTATGCCCAGCAAGATGGAGCTATTTGGTTGAGGGTGCTGTGCCCTGGAATGAGCTATACCTTGGATATGCCATTAGAGATGTGGCAGGTGGGAGATGGGACTTTTGTATCTTTTGTGCCAGGAGAGGCTGCTCGCTCTTCCTTACCAGCCCCATGTCTAGCAGAGTTCTCCATTTCCTCCCCTTTATCCCCCGGGGCAGAGGAGGTGACTGGTTTCCACACAGCGTTCCCTCCCTCTCTTTTCAGTGACAGAATTCCCACTGTCAGTGTAAGGCAGCCCAGAGGCATGTGAGGGAAGCCACCTGCTTTGTCTGCCTCTGGATGTGTCCACGTGACCACGTTTTGACCAATGGGATAGATGCTGCAGAGCATTCTGGGAGGTAGAGATAGATGAGAGAGACAGAGACAGCAGAGACAGACAGACACAGAGACAGACAGAGAGAGAGAAAGAGAGAGGGAGAGGGAGAAGGAGAGGGAGAGGGAAAGGGGGGGGGAGAGAGAGAGAGAGAGAGAGAGAGAGAGAGAGAGAGAGAGAGAGAGAGAATCTTTCTCTGAACCGGGAAATTCAATAAGCCTAAGCCATCCTCCTGTCTTTATCCTTCACAGCACTGGAGTTCCAGGCATGTCCAGCTTTCTACATGTGTACTGGGGATTTGAACTCAGGACCTCGCGCTTGCACAGCAAGAATTCTTCCCCCGGAGCTATCACCCAATTCCTACTTCTTTGTCTGTATCAGGAAACCCTTACAAGGCCAGGACAGGGGCAATGATGAGGAAAGCCCTGCCCTGCAGGCTACCCGGGGAGATGATGCCACAGCTTTTCCAGCTCTGCAGGCCACCAGGCTAACCCTTACCCCTCTCCCTCCTGGCTAAAAATAGCCCCCTGATTTGTGGCTGCCCTGCGCACACTGCAGACCTCTGGAACAGCGTTCCTGTGCCATCACAAGCCTGAGTCAGGCATACTGACGGAGGCCTGAGGCACAGCCTAGGGTGAGAAACTCCTAAGAGCTGCTGAGCCCAGGAATCCTGGGGGACAGGGCCCTGTGACTCAGCAGGGCCCTGTTCCATCCCAAGACACCTGGGACCGCTTCCTTACCAAGGTCCATGACAAAGGACTGGCCACTACTCTGCCACTGACTGGTACAGCCCTGATCCCTCACACCTACGCCCGCTGTGCTTCTCCCCTGCGGAGTTGCCTCGGCTGACACCAACACTGTCATAGTTGGTCATACTCAGAGGCACAGGAGTTGCCTTGTCCTGTGAGCACCATGACATGTGACATATGCGTCATGTCAGAGGTCCCTATGGCCACCTGAGGGCCTCCAGTTTCCAGGGTTCCAACTGGGTTGAGCATGTCCAGGTTCAGGACTTAATGCTTTTTTACATCATTTATGTGTGTGTGTTTGTTATGTTCATGTCTCCTATGAACCCCATTTACAGGGAGGAAAACTGAGGCCCAGGGAAGTCAACAGCTGAGCTGGGGTTCAAACTCATAGTAGAGAGGCCCACCCTCCCCTGGCCAGCGTGCTAATGCCCACACTGAATGAAGTCCGAAAAAGGGCCCCAGGAGGTTCACCAATCCCCTCCCCTTCCCACTGGAACCCCAGAAAGTGACACCATCCATGTCTGTTCTGGTGCATATGACAAGCTGTTTTTCCCACCCTGAGTCCCTCTCATCTCCTTTCCTACTAATCACTGAGGCCTTCCTCAGGCCTGGAACTCTGGCAGGTGCTGTAGTGAGCTGCTGGGTGCCTGATAAAGCCATCGTAGGTGACTGGAAAAGCCATCGTGGGTGACTGGTACTGTCCTCACCCATCAGCTTCCAAAGGTGGAAGGTGAAGAACCCTTAGAGGAGGAGAGCTGGGGATTGTGGGAAATGCTGAGCCACCCAGGGCCACCTGGAGGCAAGGTGCCAGGATGTTAGCTGGGCCCACGGGCATCCTATGCCAGGGAAAAGAATCCAGCCCTTTCTAAACTGTGTTTAAAAACAAAGAATACATTAGAGAGGGAATGAACCCGGTTGTTTTTAAAAATCGGAGAAACGAGCTTTCTTCGTGCAGCACTCCTCTACCAGGACCCCAGGGAACCAGCCAGGAGCTCCGGCCGCCATGCTAAACTTCACCTTCAAGAGGAGGCTGGAAGCCAAAGAAAATGTTGGGATATGGTGTGTAATTGCTGGTACAGCCAGCAGTGAGATTAACTGAATAGGTGCAAACAAATGCAGCTCCTTCCTGGGGCAAAGCGGGCAGGAGCAGGCCTGGCCCAGCACCACCCACACCCTTGGGCCCTGTTCTGGGCCCCACTCTGGCTGTTCGGGTCTCCGGTGTGCACACATCAGCTCCATCACTTTCCAGACCATGGAAAGAGGACAAGCAGGGCCCTCTGGGCAATGTGGGACAAAATGTGCGCTCAGGGCACTGGCCTGGCACTGGCCTGGCTCTTCTGTTCTCTTTTGGGTTCTCTCAGCTTGACATTCTGCTTTCCTGCTAGCTGTTTACATGTTGTTCAGCAATGAAAAGTTAAAATTTTGAAAATTGCTGGCATTGATTTTTTTTTAACTGTTCACCTGCATGTCGCAGGCCCCTGGCACTAAGCACCAACTGGAGAGCATCTAACGCATTGGTGGGATGGCTGAGAGCCTGTACTACATGCGTGGTTCTTCACAGGCAGACAGCAGGAACCCCGCCAGATGACCTCAGCTGACCTTCAGTTCCGCAAGAGTGCTGCAAGAGAAGCGGGCCCGGGAGAGTGCTGCAAGAGAAGCGGGCCCAGGAGAACGCTGCAAGAGAAGCGGGCCCATGAGAGTGCTGCAAGAGAAGCGGGCCCGGGAGAATGCTGCAAGAGAAGCGGGCCCATGAGAGTGCTGCAAGAGAAGCGGGCCCCACCCTCCCTTATCCAGATGGGCCTCACCCTCCCTTATCCAGATGTCCTGACTCAAATGAGATTCTGAAGACTGCACTCCCAAGAAAGGGGTGATGAGGGATTGTGGAGCCAAGTGTGAAGCCCCTTTCTTACATTCCCGTGCATGCCCCCTTGTCCCATCAGACCTCACTTATAGAGTCCAAGTTCAAAGAAAAGATGGTCGAGATTCTGGACAGTGAAAGGGGGTTATCAGAGTAGACACACACACACACACACACACACACACACACACACACAGCACAGGAAGCACACCTGTAAGGAAGATTCTGGAAGCCTGGCTATTTTTCTTACTGAAATGACATGCATACATGTAACACAGCCAATTTGGAAGCAGGGATGGGTGAAATCTGAAAGTGACAGTTACTATAGAATGACAGCTGCCATTCATGTCAGCTACAAACTTCTGGAAACTTCACCTATCAACAATCCCCCACCCCCAACTTCCCTGGTGACTCCTGTAATACTTAGACTACCACACACTCCTCACCAGGACCAGAGGCCCTGAATGACCCCTTCACTACCTGTGTTCACTCTTTAAAAAAGATTTATCCCCCCCCCACCGTGTGTGAGTGTGTGTGAGTGTGTGTGTGTGTGTGTGTGTGTTTGTGCAGGTGTGCCTGAGGAGTCCAGAGATGTTGGATCCCCAGGAGCTAGAGTCACAGGCAGTTGTGAGGAGCCACCTGATGTGGGTGCTGGGAACCAGACTCAGGACCTCTCTTAACCACAGAGCCACTGCTCCAGCCTCTGAGTTGACTCTTGATATAAACCTCTCCTGACTCTCCCAGCTCCCCTGTGTCTGCAGCACCCAGGTCTGGGACCTACAAACTCTTCCTGCAACTGTCTCTCTAGTGTCTGGCTCTCAGCTCCATTGTCGCCTGCTCTGAGACCCCTTACCTGTCCAGTGAGTTCCTCCCAGGGATGCCTCTTCCTGCGGTGGGCCACAGCACTGCTAAAGAGCATCAGCCTTGAGCCTTGAAAGCTATCACTCATGTGGGATGGATTCTCGCATCCTACCTAGACCAGGATGGACAGAACCTGCCGCATCCCGCCTCAGCCTGGGTCTGTAACTCAGGCTATACTGGAACACAGTGTACCACTGCGGAGTGTCACCTGTGGCTTCTCTTCTGTCACAGGGACTGAGTTCTGCATTGCTAAAGAGGCTGTCTGGCTACAGGGACCTAGGAGTCCCTCCTGACCCTTCACCTAGTCTGTGCGCTGACCCCTGACCCAGACAACTAGCTGACCCCAGATCTGAGAAGGGTCCATATTCCCTGACATCTAGCTGGCAGCAGGTGGGGTGGTCAAGTCATCTGCAAAATGGTGCCCAGAGGGAGGGGACCACAGCACGCAGCCCACGGTCACCCAGTGTGCACCACTACATTGCAACTGGAAGAAGAATCCCCCTAAGGCCCCAACCCGTAAAGTCAGGTGTGGTGGTGTAGCCTGTCAGCCCAGCACTAACCCTAACCCTACCCTACCCTAACCCTGACAATCAGTGCAGATCAACAAGTTCTAACCTAGACCTATGGACTGAGAGTCACAGTCCAGTGTACTTTAGCAGGAGGCCCAGATGACACATGGGTACAGGCAAAGGGCAGAGCTACCGGCCCAGGATGCTGAAGGTCATGTCTGATCCCACAACCTCCCGAGAACCCGTCAGTGAATACTCCTAGGGGTCAGCTAGTGGCCAGGCACTGCCTTGAATTGTAAACATTCATAGTTTAAAAATCACAAATAAAACAATGAAATAACAAATAAAATGAGAGCAGACAGCTGTGGTTTTGGGCTCATTGTAGTTTGGGGACTGTGGGTGTTTCTCAGTATTGGGGAAACAGATGTCTCAAAGCAAACAAAATTCAGATTCTTCCAGAAGCTAAAGTTCAGGAAAGAAAAGGACATGGGAGATGTCAGGCTAGGGGTGGGGGCACCGCAGACCACGGACGAGGAAGCTGAGAAGTCGGGGCTCAAGGACCAGGGAGAAGGGCCATGTCAGCCCATCTGTCACCCACTCCTCTAATTCCCATCCCCTCAGTTGACAGAACTGGTCCCTGTCCCCACTCCTCAGCCTGTCCTGCATTCATTCATGTCTTAGTCAGCCACAGCTCTGTCTTCATTAGGGTTTCTATTGCTGTGAAGAGACACCACGACCATGGCGACTCTTACAAAGGAAAACATTTAATGGGATGGCTTGATTATAGTTTCAGAGATTTAGTCCATTATCATCATAGTGGGACATGGCAGTGTGTAGGCAGACATGGTGCTGGAGGAGCTCAGAGTCCTATATCTTGATTCGCAGGCAACAGGAAGTGAACTGAGACACTAGGTGCAGCTTAAGCATGGGAGACCTCAAAGCCCACCCCCACAGTGACACACTTCCTCCAACAAGGCCATACCTCCTAATAGTGCCCCTCTGTATGAGCTTATGGGGGCCAATTATATTCAAACCACCACAAGCTCTATCTTTCTGAACCAATGTCCCAACCAGGGCTGCCCAGATGAGGGACCCACAACTCCAGCAACTCACAGCTACAGAATTCTCTTAGAGTCCTGCAGGCCACAAGTCTGGTGCCGAGGTCCCAGCCCACTAGGTCTCTCAGGATGGGTAGCCCATTCTAGTTTCTCTGCAGTGTGCTGGAGCAGGGTTCTTGGGGTCCACAGCTCATCAAGGTACCAACTCTGCCTCCATCCCATTTTCACGTGACCTCTGCTCGTCATTAAGGACACCTGCCATTGTCCTGGGTTGGTGGGAGGCTCACTCCAGGAGCAAAGTGAACTTACTTCAGTAACACCTGCAAATACCCTTTCTCCCAGCAAGGCCACATTATAGGTGTGGGGGACACACTCTGGGCATATCTAGTAGAAGGCCACTTCCCAACCCACTACAGAGCTGAGCCTCAGACTTTCAGCATCACCTGAGATTCCATAGTGGTCCTTCTTAGAGCTTACCCCCTCTCCATCAGCAAATCCCCTGACTCAGTTTCTCAGTGTGCCTCAGATCTGAACTCTGGCCCCATCTCATTTGCTGTCCCTGCCCTCACAGTTTGTCCTTCACACAGAAGCAGTTACTCCGCTCAAGTCACAGAGGGCATGACCCTCTTCCACCCAAGCCCCAGAAGCTTCCAGCATCAACAGAAGCAGAAGTCTCAAGGTTTTCCAAGCCTAGGCTAGCACTCCATGCCGTGGGCTCCTTCCTACTCCATCTACTTCCCCCCCACACCACCAAGCTGTTTCCTTTGCACCCCAGTGTCCCAGCCTCAATGTCACTGACACACTGTGGGCAGGATGAAAGGGACTCAGTGTCCCAGCCTCAATGCAGATTGATGTCAGGAACATTCTCATGCAGGATGGCAACCAAAAATGTCTTGAGGAGCTGGAGAGATGGTTCAAAGATTAAGAGCATTGGCTGCTCTTCCAGAAGACCTGGGTTCAGTTCCCAGCACCCACATGGCAGCTTGCACCTGTCTGTAACTCTAATTCCAGGGGATCTGGCAGCCACAGTTGGCTTCAAAAGGGCATCCAGCCTGAGCTTGCTTTCTTTGAGTGGTTTATTCTTTTCCATGATATGACCAGAGAGAAACATTCCCCAGAGCAGATACCGCTCTTGTCCTCTGAGGAACTCGGGACTGCCCCACTCTACCAATCATACTACATCTCCTGCCCCTAGAGTTCTTAAAATCTATTATCTCCACCAGAATGTGAGTCTGCAAGGAGACCTCCAGGGACCTTGGCATCTCACACCATCCTCCTCTTCTTGGCGCAATGGAACCAGAATGTGGCAAGTTCCAGAGTGTGCTCAGTAGCCATGCAACACACCCTGAGCCAGGGGCTCCTCTGGGCACGCAGTACTTAGGGTGACCCTTCTCTTGAGCATTCAAGCTGCTCTGTCGAGTCCTTGGCCTTCACCTGGCAGGGGAGAGCAATGCCACCTACATGCCCCACCCCCACACTGTCTCTAACTGGCCAATTGCCCCAGCTAAGATTCACTGGTCTGGCGACTTGGGATGACAGACACCACAGCTAAGTCACATCAGAACTGGCCACTCAGGAGCTCGAGTTCCAGTGACTGGCACGGGACGTCGGACATATGAGATGGGTTAGGACCTACGTCAGGACCCTGAATGCCAGTGACATGAGTGAGTGACTGAGCCTGATTGCAATGTGATGACTCCAACCCACAAGCATGCTACCAGCCCCTGCCCGCTCCTCAAACCCAGAACCCATCCCCCTGCAGCGGCGAGACAGATACCCAAACCCCAAGTGATGTCATGATGCTCTAGCCACAAGTTAATCAGTTCAAGAGGTGTCCTGTTTCAGGACTCTGTGGGAATGGGCAGAGGCCATGCCCGAGGCCATCTCTGACAGACACACTATGCCATCTGGCAACCACAGTTGGCTTCAGAAGGGCACCCAGCCTGAGCTTGCTTTCTTTGAGTGGTTTATTCTTTTCCATGATATGACCAGAGAGAAACAGTCCCCAGAGCAGATACCTCTCTTGTGCTCTGAGGAACTCGGGACTGCCACCAGGATTCCAAAATAATACAGGCATCGAGATGACACAAAAGATCACATAGAAGTCGCTCATGACATACAAATCACAGGTTTCAGTCATGTGTGGGCATACATCCTGGCTTGTCTTGTTGCAGTATCTTCATGCATTATCTCATTTTACCGTCACAGGAACCTCGACAGGTGTTTTACAGACACTACTTTCCAGATGAGATCGCAGAGAGGTAAAGGATTTTCAGGTGTTGCTGATCCAGTATTTCTCATCACACACACACACACACACACACACACACACACACACACACACACACACACACAAACTCTCTCTCTCTCTCTCTCTCTCTCTCTCTCTCTCTCTCTCTCTCTCTCTCTCTCTCTCTCGGCACCATCATCCATGTGGTCCCTAACCACAGCGCAGGTGTCTCTGGATGCCATCTCTTCCCTCCCACTCACACCCTGTCCCTGGACTGGTCCCATGGCTCTCCTTCTAGGAGACCTCCCAGGTCTGGCCACATGCTCCCTGTCCCCAGGGCCTCCTCTGGTTCTGTGGCCTATCTCACATGCCATGGGCAGGCGACTTGGCATCACCTGGTCTTACCCGTGAAATGCCAGTTGAGGTTTCTGGGGTTCTGAGGACGGAGTCTAGGCCCTGTGAGAAGGCTGAGGCCCCCCACCCTTACCTGCTCCAAGTGCTCACAGTTCCCCTCTTGCCACTTTTCCTTGACGGAGGCCCAGAACCTCCACCTTTCTCTCCCCTCTGTTCTCTGCTGACACAGGCCGGCTAATCCTGCCTTTCTGTTTTGGCTAGCTAAGCATGAGTAACAAACTCCTCCAAGTACAGTAGCATTAAATTATTCATTTTTGTTTCTCTTTATAGCCACAGGAGGAAGGTCCAGGTATGGCCCAGCTGCTTCTTTCAGACTCCGTGGGGCTCCCAGGGCACTGTCACCTCCTGGCCTGTCAGAGAGAGACCTAGCTCCTTTCTGTGGCCTCCAGCAGGGTTCAGCTCCTCATGGGTGGGCCCAACAGCCTCAGGGGACTTCCTTGCCATATAGTCCTCTGCACAGTGGAGTTCGATTTTTAGCAGAAGACACCAGAAAACCCAAGTACAGACTAAAAAAGTGAATTTCCTTGCGGGTAGAAGGCAACTCAGTTCTGGTGTGGCAGGATTGTGATGTCATAAATGTTCCAAACTTATGCTCCACATGTGGAACCCCCATACTGAATGACAAATCATGGCTCAAGATGAATGCCATAGCTCCAGCCATCATCTTGGCATTCCAGGCAGAAAGAAGGAACACGAGGGCTGAGCTTCCAGGGGACACTCTACAGAGGGCTTTTCCAAGGTCCTCCTCTGGTGACTTCTACTCAGACATCACTGGCCCCCCAGCTGCAAACAAGGCTGGCGTTCCATGTTTTTAGCAATATACAACACGTAGTGAATAAAATCAGAATTCTGTTTTCAAAGGGGGACATGACAATTAGCCCTCAGGTCTATTTGCATATGAAGCTGTAGACAGCCAGTTCTGAGCGTGACAGTCATTGTCGTCTTCATCACAGTGGCCTGGACTTTCCAGAAGGGACCCTTCAGACCTGGCTGGTTGACCATCCCTCACAGGAGAGGGATGAGATTCCAACTGCTCCTTCCTACACCTCCTTCCCAGCTGTACAAGGTTCTGTCCAACTGCATGTGGCCTCGTGGTCTTGGGAGGTGTAGATCACACAGAGCGCAGATGGTTAGGTGAATGTGGGTGTTGGGGGACTGGGGTTCAGTCTATGCAGCTGCAGGAAATTCATCATCCATGTCGGGGCCAGGCTTTCCATTGGTGGGACTGTCTGGAGGTCACTGATCCTCCTACCAGCGACCCCTCATTGGAGAAGGGCACTGTGGAGACATAATGGGGTGATGGGATCACGGAGGCTCTGAACTCATCCCTAGGGGGCTCTTAGAAGGTGGGCATGGCTGGAGGAAATAGGTGAGGGTGGGAGCTTTGAAAGGGATCATGTTCCCCGCCCCTTCCTGTCTCTGCTTCCTGCCCACCCTGAGGTGAGCAGCTTTGCCCCTCAGTAGTGTTGTCTTCATCACAGCCTATCAGGATAGAACCCACAAACCTCTGCAACCATGACCCAGAGGAACTCCGTCCACCCTTGCACCGTTACCCTCAGCATTTGTACTGATACTCTGAAGAGAGACATCCCTACGTCAAGAGTGCCCTGAAGGAAGTGGGCACCACGCTAAAGCAACCCCGCTGCACCTCAGAACCATGTCACACTGTGTGAAAGCCACTGGTGGGCCTGCAGTCTTGGGTCTGTAATCTTAGCTGTTGGGGAGGCTGAGGCAGAAGGATCATAAGTTCAAGGCCTGCCTGGACTTCAGGGTTATAGGGAAAGCCATTTGGGATCTGTTCTCCTAGTGGTGGTCATGTTAAGTTCGTGGTGCCTCAGTTTCCTCACTAGGAAAGTGGACTAACACAGAGCCATTATGGTTAAGATCAAATGTGACAGCTGGAGCATCAGAGCATCATTTCTGGCACAAGAACACATCCAAATGTCACCCAATACCTCTGTTTTTGTAGCCTGAAGAGAGACAGTAAAACTCTCCTGCCAGGGTCTCGGGTTGCCCCAGAATGCTTTGCTGGCTTTTAAAAACCCACCATCCCATATCCCATGAGGTTGGCAGGAGGCCCAGAGTGAATGTGGGCAGCATGTAGTTTTGCCAGGAGGACCTCCCTCAGCCCACTGCATTTTTCCACTCGCTGGGTCTGCATGGCCACAAGTCATGATGGGGCTATAGACTGTGGTCCCTGAGGAACGACATGTCCCAGGCAGAGCATACCAGGCTCCCTGCGGTGACTCATGTGTGACTATGGGCAGCTAAGACCAAGGCTGCCATGCTTGGCTGCCAAGTGGGTCTTGGCTATTCCAGTGTTGCCGGGGGCCAGGCATCCCTGGTTGACCTCTGTTTTTAGAACCCTGGGCCTATTCTACATGGCAACCTAGGACATCAGACATGCTCAGTGCTCCATCTAAGCACTGAAATACACACCCTGACCTCTAGTGTGGACTCCTCAGGTTCTTGTTCAGACCCAGGGCCTCATGGGGGTTCTGACTCCCTAGAGGAAACAGTCCCATGCCACCAATTCCAGCTGGAGGACTGTGGGCTCTGTCACATGCTGATTGCATGTCCTTGAGTAACCTATGCTATCTCTGTGGGCCTCAGTTTACCCAACAAAGTAGGATGGGCATAGTGTCTTCCCTACTTGGTGAGGTCTGTGACCATCACCACAGACCACGGTCCTCTGTGACTGATCTCTCTTCCGCCATTTCCTGGACCTCTGGGCACAGTCCCTCGTCCTCTCTCTGGTCTTCTCTCTTACATCTGCCTCCTTTGCCTATTCTGGATGCTTGGGCCTCTATCCCAATCCTTGGTGCATGTGAATACCTGCCTCAGGACTGTAGTGGATATCTGTTCTGCCTGTGATCTGGCCTTTGTACCTGCTCATCCTTGGACATTGGAATGCTGCTCCACAGTGGGTGACCAGAGAGAGCGAGAAGTGACGAGAGCCTGTGACCTTCACCCTTTCACTACCAGGCTTTCAGCGGACCATCTCCGTGCTGGACAGACACCAGGAGAGAGGGCGTTCAGGACTGTTGTGGGAGCTGGCCACTGTGGGTGCCCTGGTTGGTGGGTTGGGGGATTTTTGTTTATTTGTTTGTTTTTTGTCAACTTGACACAAGCCCTCGGAGGGCTCTCGGGAGATGGGTGGGGTGTGAGCCGCACAAACAAGCCTGTGGAGAAGCGGCTGTGGCTTCATGCCATCAGGAAGATAATAGGGAGGGCAACAGCTCTGGGCACAAACTCACTGCTCACAGCAGTTCCAGAATGTTCCACTGTGCAAGGGGAAGCAGACATGGCAGGTGGTACTGGGTTCAAAAGAGCAGGTACCCACCCCTACCACTGAAGTTCACGGGACTGCTGTTTTGCCCAGAGTGGTCCTGCCCATACTACCTGGTTCCCCAGGGACAGTCACCCATGTGCATATGCATGCATTCATCCATGTTGGTCATCTGATAAGAAATCCACTACAGGGAGCTCACAGCTTTATGGGTGCTCCAGTGTACCTGCACATTCATTTTTGGTGTGCAGGTGTGAGTGGGTACAGTGTGTACCTGTGAGGCACACATGTGGAGGCCAGATGTCAATGACATGTCCTTTGCCATCACTCTCCATTATTTTTGTTTTGTTTTGGTTGAGACAGTATCTGTCTGAGTCAGGGTTTCTATTGCTATGAAGAGACACCATAACCCATGGCAGCTCCTATAAGGGAAACATTTAATTAAGTGGCTTACAATATAGAGGTTTAGTCCATTATCATCATGGCGGGACATGGAGGCATGCAGGCAGACATGGTGCTGGAGAAGGAGTTGAGAGTGGAGAAGGGGCTATATCTTGATCCATCAGGCAACAGGAAGTGGTCTGAGACACTGAGCACAGCTTGAGCATATAGGAGCCCTCAAAGCCTGCCTCCATGTGACACACTTCCTCCAACAAAGCCACACCTACTGATAGTGCCACTCCCTATGGGCTTAGGTGGGCCAATTACGTTCAAACAACCACTGTGTCTCTCACCAAACCTGGAGCTCATTAATTAGCTAGGCTGGGCAGCAAGCTCCACGATTCTCCTGTCCCTGCCTCTCAGCTTGGAGGTTACAGGTAGATATCACCGCACCTGGTTTTTTTTCTGTAGGTGGTAGAGATTTGAACTCAGGTCCTCATAATTTTGCAGGAAGCACTTTGCCCAGCAAGCCACTTCATCTCCCCAGCCCCACAGCTCGAAAACAATGCTACCTTATGTCTGACAAATTGCTCTTTGATTTATTGAGGGCCTGTGACACAGCCATGGAGCTCAATTTACAACTCTTGTCCATATGCAGTGGGGTTTTGTTTGTTCATTTGTTTTGTCTTTGCAGGGCTGGGATTCAAACCCCAGACCTTGTGCATGCTTTGCCGGTGGTCTACCACTCGCTGAGCATCATGGGCATCTCCTGCAGCTGGCAGTTTCCATTCCATTTTATAAGTGGAACTATGGGGCCTCAGAAAGCTCAAGGCACTCGCTGTAGACCACACAGTCATTTCAATCTAGGTTTTCTGGCCTCTCCTACAGCATGACCTTTTCTTACAGATACCATGTTGACATTTAAAGTGAGAGTTCGGAAGTTAGGATGACTGTCGCAACCCCACCACTTACCTTCCGAGGTATTAACTGGGGGATTTGGATGGTGTGGACTCAATGGGCTTGGGATTCCCAAGACTCTCTTCCCTGCATAGTTTCTGGTTGGCATGGGGCAAGGGAACCTCCCTGGGGAGGTGGGGTACAGTTTGTCCACCTGGGCATTCTGTGGCTGGCTTAGGGACTGGCAGAGACAGTGACAAAGATGTCACTTTCTCCTGCAGACCCTGGAGTGGGGCGGGGACAGGAGATCAGGGAGGTCTCAGGGGCTCAGCCTCAGGGCTCCAGCCTGTCCTGGGCCCTCCCACTTCTTACCTGTCCCTCCCTCCAGGAGGCCCCTGCTGATGTGAGGCCCCAGCACCAGGTTCTCCCAGCCCCAGGCACCAGCTCCTGCAGGCCTCCGGGAGGCTAGACGCTGCAGTCAACTCTTGTAGTCCATTCTCTTGACCCCCAAGTCCTGACACCCTCAGGAAGGCTGAATCCCCCATCCCTGAGCTTCCAAGCAGAGCCGGCCCAGCCAGCTCTCACTGGCCCATTGTTTTGCGATGCCTAATCACACACTTAAGCTTGGAGGTTTAGAAACCACCTCTGAGACACTGATGAAGCACGAGGTGGGGTGGGGTTGGGGGGGGGGGGTGGAGACAGTGGAGGGACTCCCTCTGCCTTCAACCCAGACATCTTGGGTTTCCCAAGGCACTTGGCAGTTCTCCACAGACCTGAACCAAGACTCAGAGAGCAGGGAGACCTCCAAGCTGGCCGCCAGGGAAGCGGACTGTCTAGTGGAAAATCCTGATGCCAGCTTGTGCCTGGTGTCGCAAAGCTGTGGCCGGCCTGGAGGGACGTGCCACACCACAGGAAGTTACGCGTCTGGCTGGGTACTGCTAGCGCATATGATGCGATGGTTTTAAACTTTTCCAGATGCTCGGAATATGAGCAACTTCAACTGTCCAACCACAAGTATTGCATGCTGGAGCGTGTACATGTGTGTGGATGCGCATGCGCTAAGAAGCCTGGATTAGAAATAACTCACAAAGCAGAAAGAGCAGTCGGTTAGTCCCTGGTCGATGGGGAAACTATCAAGTCCCTCTGTGTTCAGACTGACAAGAAACAGCGATCAGTCAACGGCTGACTGAACACTATTTCACAGCTATGGTGGCACAGGTCTGTCATCCAAGCTCCTCCTCCGGATTCTGAGGCAGAAGGATTGCTCGTCAAAGGCCTACTTGGGCTACCGAGGGACTTCAAGTCCAGTCTCAAAAGTTAAAAAGAGGACTGGGTTGTAACGTGGCAGTAATTTAGAAATATCAAATAATAAATGTTATGACCATTGAGGAATTCAGTTGCCTCCCTATTGCTCACGGATTCAGTAAGTAAACTGAGGCTCGGAGCCCTCCACAACAGAAGTCAATCCTAGAGTCTCAGGACTGTCTTAGCCGGTGTTTCTCAGCATTTGGGTTGCGACCCTTTTGGGAAGTCAAATGACCCTTTCACAGGGGCTGCCTAAGACCACCAGAAAACACAGCTATTTACATGACAATTTGTAACAGTATCAAAATTACAGTTGTGAAGTAGCCACGAAATAATTTTATGGTTGGGGGTCACCACAACATGAGGAATTGTATTAAAGGGTCGCAGCGCTAGGAAGGTTGAGAACCAGTATCTTAGCCTGAAAGGGGCCAGGCCTGTACTGGTTCTCAATGCCACTTGAGGGCACTATCGGGGACCAGTCACTTCCGTTTCTGGTCTCCAGGTTCACTGAGGGCATAGGGGACATGCTATGTGTGGCAAGTGGCGGGTTGGGGAGGGTTGGGGTGGAGAGTGGGGTGAGGGTAGACTTGGAGGAGCGGCCCTCCTTCACACAGCTCCCTGGAGCTCTGGCAAGGCACTCCTGCCCTCCCATACGGCTTTGTTACCCTTCTTGGTGATGGATGGCCGCAGAGAAGGCCTCAAGCCACGTTAACAGTTTCCCCGGCTGTCAGAGATGCTGGCGACCAGGCAGATGAACTCAGCTCCCACAACCACCCAGGTCACAGACATTCCTATCAGTATACCCAGGTCACAGACGACATTCCTATCAGTACACCCAGGTCACAGACATCCCTATCAGTACACCCAGGTCACAGACATCCCTATCAGTACACCCAGGTCACAGACATCCCTATCAGTACACCCAGGTCACAGACATTCCTATCAGTACACCCAGGTGACAGACATTCCTATCAGTACACCCAGGTCACAGACATTCCTATCAGTACACCCAGGTCACAGACATTCCTATCAGTACACCCTCAGCAGCAGGTTCCCACCAGTCCCCTGTCCACACAGCCAAAGCCCTTTGAAAGAAGGCTCACTGCAAGATGACCGAGGAGGAGCAAGCAGGTGTGAGACCTTGTCACCATCCAAAGGATGGGATGACCTGGGGCCTGTGTGGCTCAGGCTTGAGTCAAGCGTTTCCCTGCCATTACAGGGAGTTTCTAGATATCTCTGCCTCACTGCCATGCTCCTGCCCCAACCCCACACCCCTGCTTTGCCATAGAGAAGCTTAGAAAATTGTCATCTGCAGAGCTCTCACTCCGCCCTCACGTGGCAGCCGCCACGCGTGCTTCCTGCAGGGCTGTGGAGGGAACCCAGTGCACGCCTGCTTCCTGCAGGGCTGTGGAGGGAACCCAGGGCTCCCAGCGTGTAGGCGAGCCCTCGACTGGCCCACTGAGCCATGCCCCTGGCTCAGCATTCCAAGTCTTTGATTGGCTTTGATTGTGTAATGTGGTCCCACACCAATTCATACACACTCCCTCTCATAACTGGGTGTCTTCCATGTCCCTCCCCTCTTCTGGGCTCGAGGACACAATGTTGCACATTGCCAACCAATGCTGTTCCCCGGATGGAGCTGACTTTTACTGCAGGAGATAGACCAGTGAGTAATCAAATATTCAAATAACCAAATACCACTCCAGGCGGCTACAAGTGTGGGCAGGGCAGGAGAGAGGATGGGGTTTTAGGGATGACATTCAGAAAGGATGTCCACAGGGGCTTCCCTGAAAGACAGAGACCTAAGAGCAGCATTCCTGGCCAAAGGTACATACCAAGGCGCGGAGACCTGAGCCCAATGGTAGAGGGAGCGTGGCGTGTCTCAGAACGCCAAAGGGAGCATTCGTGAGAAGCTTTGAGGAGGAGGTAAAGGGTGTTAAGCAGAGCCTGCACCATACAGAGCCTTGTGGGAGCGTGGGCTTGCTCTCTGGTATAAGGAAGCCATTCCTAATGATCACTGTTTGTTTGTTTGTTTGTTTGTTTGTTTGTTTGTTTGTTTATCGAGACTGGCTAGCCTGAAACTTACTGTATAGACCAGTCTGGTCTCAAACTCAGAGATTTGCCTGCCTCTGCCTCCTAGTGCTGGGATTAAAGGCACACAGTCAAGAGGACTCACCTGACCCCTGGCTCTGAAGACAGCTCTTAGTTTGGAAGTCTCAGAGTTTTCCTGTGACCAGGCTGAGGGAATGTGGGCCCCCTAAATGAATTCAGTGTTGCCTGGTTCACCAAGGGTGGCTTCCACTTCCTTCCCACAGATCCATCCCATCCCAGTTCTAGAGAGACCATGTGGGGCTGGAGGGGGTGTGGGAGAGTGACTCACCTCAGGATCTGATGGGGGACTTTGCAATTGTGGTGTCTACCATGCGCCTGTGAGCTCACAGTGGGCCACCTTAGGTACAAGGCCACAAGTAGGGTGCGGGTACCAAGGAGCCCACCTGCCCTGGGGCCATGCATCATCATCTTTTGTTCATACAGAATTATGTCCTCAGACAGACATAGCTAAGCCAGCATGACTTTCCTTATATGTCTGTATAACTGTGCATGCCGTGACATGTGTGTGTGTGTGTGTGTGTGTGTGTGTGTGTGTGTGTTACGTTCTGTCTGGGCCAAGGCTATCAAGAGAACATACCAAACCAGGTGCACACATGGAAGATGGACTGGCTACTTTTACGTCAACTTGGCACAAGCTAGAGTCACCAGAGAAGAGGGAGCTTCACTTGAGAAATGCCTCCATCAGATCAGGCTGTAGGCAAGCCTGGAGGGCATTTTCTTAATTAGTAGTTGAGGTGGGAGGTCTAGTCTATTGTAGGTGGTCCTGAGTTCTATAAGAACGCAGACTGAGCAAGCTATGAGGAGCAAGCCAGTAAGCAGCACCTCTCCATGGCATCTGCATCAACTCCTGCCTCCAGGTCCCTGTCCTGCTTGAGTTCCTGTCCTGACTTCCTTCAACAATGGACTGTGATCTGGAAGCAGAATCCCCACAAACTGTTTCCTCCCCAGGTCATAGTTTTTATCACAGCAATAGTCATCCTAACAAGGACAGGAATGTTCTGCTCCAGACTGGCCATCATGCAGGCCTGATTGGCTGACCTCACAGTCACCAAGGACTGGCTTCTCTGATGTCATCACTGTGGGTCTTACCTCTCGCCCATGGCCTCCAAGTGCCCTCACGGATCAGCCAATCTGCACATTGAGTCTGAGTCATCATCCCCATTTGACAGATGGAAAAACTGAGACAGGCTGGGTTTTCCCACAGCAGCTTTTTGACACTAGCACCAAGATCAAGAAATCAGTTTAAATCCGGTAGATGATTCGTGGGTAAAGGTGCCTGCCGCCAAGACTGGTGACCATATTTGATCCCCAGGTCCCACCGGGTGGGAGGAGAGAACCCACAAGTTGCCCTTTGTCCTCCACACACACTGGGTGGAACATATGAGCCCTCACACATACACAATAAATAAGGGTAATAAAAAGAAATCAGTTCTCCTTAGGACCCCAGGGAATTTCTAATGCCCACAGTTCCCCTTTCTTTCCCCTCCCCTTCCTTCCCAGCTTCAAACGTGCAATCCTCCTGCCTCATCCTCTTCAGCTTGCCGATGATTACCCCGTGTCAGTGTGTCAGTGTGTCTGGCCCATGGTTGATTTCTGTCATAGGATATTTGTACACTGTGGGAAGATGTATTGCTGTGATGGGTTTAATAAAGAGCCAAATGGCCAATAGCTGGGCAGCAGGGTGTGGGCGGGACTTGCAGGGAGAGAGAGGAACTCGGGGATGAATCCAGGAGCGCTGGAGGCACCAGCAAGACTCGGGGCAAGTTGGATGTACAGAACGGAAGAGGTAAAAGGCCCTGAGGCAGAATGTAGATGAATAGAAACGGGTTAATTTGAGTTGTAAGAGTTAGTTGGGAACAAGCCTAAGCTAAAGGCCAAGCTTTCATAATTAATAAGCTTCCATGTCATTGTTAGAGAGCTGATGGGCCCAAAGAAAGCCCAACAAGAAACACTCACTACAGATTTCTTCGGAGACAAAGCAGGACAGCTAAGGCTGGAGCCCTGGGATGAATTCTGCCTCTTTCCTCTCTCCCACCACAGAGGGGGAAAGTCCTGAAGGCCAGCTTTGCCTTGTCACACAAACAGTGCATGTGCATGCGTGTGTGCATGGGTGTGCAGGTGTGTATGTGTAAGCATGCATGTGAGTATGTGTGTGTGCGTGCACGCACGTATACTTGCATTTGTGTCTTACACTGAATACATCACACCTTTGTCTGCTACAGACCTCCACTCTGTTCTGTTCCACTCCAGCTGAAGTGCTCTTCAGGATCAGTTTCTGGGGATATGTGCAGCTGGTCTTCAGGTGGGCTGCCAGGATGTCCCAGGCGCTCTCCGTCTCTCGTGGTTGTGCTTGGGTGGTTTCCAGCACTGCTCTGCCACACACAGGCACTGGACACATCCTCCTGCCTGGCTCCTGAATACCATGAGTGAGCAAGCTTTTCCAGCACATGGTGCAGTGGGGAACAGGTGCCATTAGGCAGTCCTGGTTCCCCACCTCCATCTCCAAGCCCCTGAAGGTACCAGGGCGAGCGCTCTAGCACTGAGCATTCAGCCCCAAAGTAGCACTTCAGTGAACACAAAAATGAACGTTTACTACAACATGAACAACTGCTTTAACAAAAAAAAAAAGACAAAAAAAAAAGAAGACAAAAAAAGGAAGGCAAGAAAGAAGGAAGAAAAGAAGGATTGGAGGGAGGGACAGAAGGAGGAAGGAAGAAAAGAAACAACAACAACAAAAAAATCTCATTTTAAAATGGAGTGGGCTCAGGCTGCCTCAACTTGGAGAGAGAGATCTTGATTAGATGTCAAAACCAAGACCTCCTCAGATCTAAACAAAAGCTGATTTATGCAAAATGCAAGCTCATCACAAGTCAATTAGGGGGGCTGAGATAAGCTTTGGGGACAAACACCCTCTGATCAATTCCGTCCCACCCCTTCCACAGCCAGGTGGATGCAGTGGGAAGGCTCCTGCCTTCCTTCCGGGTGTCCCCACGTCCCTGCCCATCTGATGGACACAGCCAAGGAAATGTCCAGAGTCTGTTTTTTACATCCAGTTTCTAGAGTTCCAAACTCTGTCCACGGACGCCTGAGAACCTGAAGAAATCTTAGCTGAGGATATTTGCATAAGCAAAATTAAAAAGAAGAAAAGTTCACAGTGGAAGCAATTGTCCCCTGGTGGGGTGGTCCTGCAGACCAAAGCCGGAGGCTGGACATACAGCCTCTACAAGAGGTTGACGTAGGCTCCGTTCCTGTCCTAGAAATGCTGGGTTAACAGCCCCGTCCTTTAAAGTGAAAGATGAAGGGGACTGAACTGGCAGAGGCTGGAGAACTCAGCACCCAGTGGGTGCCTGTCCAGGCCAGAGCAACAGCATCTCTGGTCTCCTAAACCTTGGGGATCCCAGCAGGGCTGTGGCTCTGTCGGTGACCAGGGACAGAGGGGCTGCCGCACTTGGAAGGATGCGGCACTTCCTTTGAGTGGCCACCAGAGGGCGAACGTGCCTTTCCGACACCAGTCTGGAGATACAGACTTTCCTCAGAGTGGCACAGGGACTCTTCTCAGGGGAGCCTGGCTTGGGACCTGTCCTCTGGGGACAGCCACCACTGCTGTGGGTGTCCTTGCTGCACTTTGGGCAGGAGTCTAATTTGCTGGGGACATCTCCCCCTGCCCCTCTTGTCATGTTTTCTCTGCTGGTCCAGAGAGCTGCTCCCTGCTTCCTCGTGCTCTTAGGGTCCTCCTGGGTCATGCCAGGCCAAGAAGGCCAGTCTGTGTGATAAGTCATGACTGTGGCAGAGACAGGTCCCCTGCAGGATGCTCTGCCTCCTGCCTGAGATGCCTAGTGACCTTATGTAGCTGACTAGGGCTTCTGGAACATCTCTACTGCCTGTCTGCTTGGCTGAGGCAACAGACACCCCCACCCCAGCCTACCTACACCCCACTCCCACCCCCACCCTACCCTTATCCCTGACTTACCTCCTCCACCACCACCACCACCCCGCCCAGACTTGCAGGGCAACTGGGTGACATTGAGGCAGAGCAGCCGCAGACTGACTGGCCACTAGTCCCTCTGTCTAGAAAGTTCCTTAGCTGATATCCAAACAGTAGCTCCTGTCATTCCCACTCGGCTCACAGCTCCTGCAGTGGCCCTTCCCAGAGCCACCGTCCCTGCCACTCCCCTGTGTCCCGTGAGTTTCTCTCCCCACCTCTAACATTCTCTTCATTCTCCATCAGACCTGTTTCTGGAAGCTGAAAGGCCGTCAGGCTAGGTCACAGGAATTTTGGCCCCGGGGCTTAGCCCCCCTTCAAACAGGGGCTCTGCAATTATAAAGTCCTTGGCCAGGATAATGGGTCAAGAATTCACCAGGGACCGGCAAGACGGCTCAGTGGGTAAAGGCGCTTGGTGCCAAGCCTGATGACCTGAGTTCAATCCCCAGGATCCACATAACGGAAGGAGAGAATCAACTCCCACAAGTTGTCCTCTGACCACCACAGGCATGCCAGGGCACGTGCGCACACACACACACACACACACACACACACACACACACACACACGGTAATAAGAATTCACCAGAACTAACAGTCGTGCTGGTGGCTGCTGGTGACACCCCTTCTTGGTGGCTGCCGGTGATACCCCTTCTCTCTGTCTCTCCCGTTCCTCCCTGACACAGCCATATTCTCTGAGGTCTCCACTCATCTGCCACTTGAATGTGACTCCTGGCATTAAAGCTCACCCCGGGGAGCCTTTGATTGGATCTGGCAGCATCCCTCTGAAGATCACACAGCACAGACCGAAGGCTGCGGCTCCACTTCAGCTCAAGAGTGAACCTTGATTTCCCAGTTAGCCGCCTCTGAAGAGAGAGGAAGAGTGACATTTAACAAAGATTTACTGCCCTCCCCCAAGATCAGACTCTGAATGGAACATGGCGGTGGGTGCTCTCAGGGGACAGGCAGGGTCAGCCCCGGAGTGCACACTTCCCAGGCGTGCATGGGAAGTGCCAGGCTCTGGGCACTCTGCAGATGGTACTGGGAGAAAATGTCTCTCAAGGAGCCATGGTGGGGTGGGGCTGGGGGGTGTATGTCCATAGTCACAGCATTCAGGAGACTGAGGCAGGAGGAGCCTGAGTTCGAGGTCAGCCTAGGCTACTAGGGAGATGCTTTCTCAGTAACAAAAACAAATCAATAAAAAGAAAGGGCCTTGTAAGAATGCAGTTCTGGCCAGGAGTGGTGGTGCACGCCTTTAATCCCAGCACTCGGGAAGCAGAGGCAGACGGATCTCTGTGAGTTCAAATCCAGCCTGATCTCAAAGTGAGTTCCAGGACAGCCAGGGTGACACAGAGAAATCCCGCCTCGAGAAAAAAAAGAATATAAATCTGAATTTCATAGTAACAACAGCCTCTAGGGTTTTTGACTTATTTGAAATGTGCAAATATAACATTAAGAAAAGTTTAAAACATTTGTAAAATATGACTTATAATTTAAACCATGTGCTAAGTTTTAAGAGTAAAATTGGAGTGAATCAGTTCCCTGAAGACCATTTTCTTTTGGTAACACACAAACATCCTTCCAAACACCTTTGTCCATCTCCAGCCTGAATGTCTCTCCCAGTGTTACAACTTAGATCCAGATGGCGAGCATTTTCCATTGCTATAATAAAATACCTGGGACTGAGTCCTTAAAAAGAAAATGGGAGTAGGGGTGGGGAGATGGCTCAGCAGGTAAAGGTGCTTGCCACCATACTGAAGACCCGAGTTCAATCCCCAGGCCCCACATGGCAGAAAGAGAGAACCGACTTCTGCAACTTGTCCTCTGACCTCCATATGTGTTCCATGGCACACACACACACACACACACACACACACACACACACACACGCATACACATACACACACACGCATACACATACACACACATACACACACACACATACACATACACATACACACACACACACACGCATACACATACACACACACATACACATACACACACACATACACACACGCATACACATATACACACACACACATACACACACACACGCATACACATACACACACACATACACACACATACACATACACACACACACGCATACACATACACACACACACATACACATACACACACACACATACACATACACACACGCATACACATATACACACACACACATACACATACACACACACACATACACATACACACACACACACACATACACATACACACACACATACACACACGCATACACATATACACACACACACATACACACACACACACGCATACACATACACACACACATACACACACATACACATACACACACACACACATACACATACACACACACACGCATACACACACACATACACACACACATACACACATACACACACACGCATACACATATACACACACACACATACACACACATACACATACACACACATACACACAGACACACACAGAGAGAGAGAGAGAGAGAGAGAGAGAGAGAGAGAGAGAGAGAGAGGATGTAAATTAAAATTTTGTTTAAAAAAGGACAAAAACTCCTGCCTGCCGTGTTTTTAGAGAATCATTTCATTCCCTTTGACAGTTTGATATAGCTCAGGCTGGACTGAACTCCTGAGCCTCTTACCTCTGCCTTCTGGGTACTGGAATGACAGGTATGGTTCCCTACGCCCAGTCACGAGGCTGCTACACCTTCTGTGATTTGGAGACTGTCAGATGTGAGTATGGGGTGCATATATGGACAGAGATAGGCAGAAACACCCCACATGAGGACCAAAAAAGATTGGTCTAGCTCCCCTCCCCCAATAAAATAAAACCAGCTGTAGGGGTTTGAAGAAAATGGTCCCCAAAGGGAGTGGCACTATTAGGAGGAGTGGCATTGTTGGAGGAAGTGTGTCACTGTGGGGGTGAGCTTTGAGGTCTCCTATACTCAAGCTATGCCCAGTGTCACAATTCACTTCCTGTTGCCTGCAGATCAAGATGTAGAATTCTCAGCTCCTTCTCCAGCTCCATGTCTGCCTGCACGCTGCTGTTTCCCATCATAACGATAATGGACTAATCTCTGAACTGTAACCAGCCCCAGTGAAATGTTTCCTTTGTAAGAGTTGCTATGGTCATGATGTCTCTTCACAGCAACAGAAATCCTAAGACACGTGCTAATAGCAGGTTGGGAACATTCTGCAGTAACCAGCCGGTATCCCCCAGCCAGTCAAGGTCATGAACTTCAGAAGATCAAGAAACTGCTGTTGCCAGAGGGGACAGGGTTAAACATGCCATGGTGCCTGCACTGGGGCCGGGGAGCACAGGGACCATGCTGGGGTGGGGGATGAGGGACTGGGAAGCCTCTGTCCCAGTTTCCTGTTGCCGCTAGAAAAGTCATCACAGCTATAACGCAGCTTCAGTTTTGGAGGCTGAAATGGGCTATCCTGAGCTAACACCAAGGTACAAGCAGACCTGGGTGTTTTTGGCCTCTTTAGCCTGCCCTTGGCTCGGCCCATTTTCAAAGCTGTGATGGGGAGTCATCTCCCCACTTCCTGAGTCATCCATCTTCCCTGTGGCTTCCTGCACTCCAGCCCTCCCTCTCATTAGTAGCCCAGGATAGCTCACAAGATGGGACTCACCACGCCTATCCTGGAAGTCTGAGCCCTGAATCCCTATCCCAGGATCTATAACAGAGCCCCACCCGCCAAGTCCCTCTGCCACACAAGGTGACTGTTCACAGGCTGCGGGGGACTGCATGTTGGCCCTTCGGGAGCTGTCATTGGCCCTGTCAACCTCGCCAGGGTTGGTTATCATGCCCTGGCAATGTCAGACGTTCATCATGGGAGAGCTGGAGGAGAGTGGGTGGAAGTTCCTATCATTCTTTTCAACTTTTCCAGAGATCTAAAATTGTTCCCAACGGTTCCTGGGGGAGGGGAAGAGTGGGACTGAAGAGATTTGAAGGCAAGTGGCATTTGTCACGTGGTCTGTGAGCCTCCAGCCCCAGAGTGAGGCGCTTGACCCTCAGAGTCTCTGATCACCTGGTGCTAAGATGGGCACTTCCGGGCTCCATGGAAGAAACCCAGTGGCACAAGGTTAGGTGGCTTCTGGGAAGTGGGCCAGGGCTGGGAGGGTGAGGCCACCGCTAAGCTATAGGGTGGGTGTTTGGGAGGAAGACAAAGGAAAAGCCACAAGTTGGTGAGAGTAAAGTGTGCCCAGGAGGCAAGCAGGTGGGGGTGGGGGATGGGAGGAGGAGGGAGGGGAGGAAGGCGGGGAGGAGGGAGGTGTGAGACACAAGAAGTCCTGAGTGACTATGTATTGTTGACAGAGGCTTGATCAGGCCCTGTCACTGACCAAGGCCTTGTAGCCAGTGGAACCCTGGCAAAGCTTTCCCCCTGGCTCAGGCTGGGAAAGGCCAAGCCTTCCTCTGATCCAAGAATCAGTGTTGATGAATCCTGACCAGTGTGAGCAAAAACCAGCAGCTGCAGCTTCCTCCT
This sequence comes from Peromyscus eremicus, assembly GCF_949786415.1. NCBI lineage: Eukaryota > Metazoa > Chordata > Mammalia > Rodentia > Cricetidae > Peromyscus > Peromyscus eremicus. Next base: position 142,009,344 of record NC_081419.1, on the reverse strand, counting down.
CCCTGACGACTCCCCTACAGAGACCTCCCCGGTGTGGTTCTGTCCAAGTGAGCACAGCCCACCTGACCCCAGCTTCTCTTGTATGCGTATCTGTCCTTTATTCCTTCACCACCGCAGTCAGATTTCCAGACCTATCCATGCAGATCTGTTACAGGAGGGTGAGGCAGCAGCTGCTAGTCTGGGGAGAGATGAAGTCTGGTCACTAAGTCCCCCTCAGGGACCGCCATGCTGTGGAACACGTAGAACGAGTGTTTCAGGTCTCAGACCCTGGAAGCCCAGAGGCCAGGCAGATTTTGAGCTTTGTGGTCTAGTATCCCCCTCTAGGATGTCACCATTGCATAGGTGAGGTCGTCCTCCTTTCCAGAGAGCATGTCTCCAGCTCCCCTGCCCCAGCCACGTTCTATGGCCCTTCTCATTCCTTCACTGACATTTGCGCCCTCTTCTGGTCTCCGCAGGCACTGCATGCACAGGCTGAGGATGGAACCCAGGGTTTCTGCCGGCCAGGAAGCGCTCTACCCACGGAGTTTTATCTTGGCTTTTCTTACATTGGAACCATCCAACTGGTTCAAGGATAGAAGAAGTTGACTGGCCAGGCTCACTTCCCACCTAAGCGTCTCAGTTAAGGCAAGGCAGCCACCATCAGTAAGCATCCCCAGGGACCTGAGGTCCTACCTTCAAGAGAGGCTGGGCAGGAAACCTCAACACACACACACACACACACACACACACACACACACACACACACACACACACACACACACCAGGCCAGGAAGCCTTTCTGACCTGTCTGCTAAGCCTAGCTCAGCTGGGGAGGCCTGAGTTCAGGCCCAGAATGGGTTTGCCATGCAGAGCCACGAAAGCACCCACCATGCAGGACCCAGGAGATACCCGCTCTGCTCAACCCTCAGTGCCCCACTCGGGAGCTGCCAGGCCTCACAGGTCCTCTGCTGTGGAACCTTGAAGAGGAGCCGCCTGGCCTGGGTGGCGTTTGCAGGATGAAGCCGTGCATTTGGAGCTAGCAGCCAAATTCATCTCATGGATAAAAAAGGAAGGCATGAAGGAAATGACATTTATGTGCTAGAGAAACCGTCCTGCTCCAAACTGCCTCAAAGGAGGGAGCTTGGACGTGGGCGGCGCCTCCCCCTCCTCCAGGCTGGGGAGCATCTGCTGGGCCGCCAGCCTGGCAGCAGGGCCAGCTCCATCCCAGTGCCCAGGGCCACCCCCACCTCCATCTGCTGCAAGATGGAAATACCAGCCTGCGTGCTCACAAAAATGGGGAAAGGAAACCAGTGTCTGGAAGGGAAGGGGCGCTAAGATTCACTCCTGGGGTTCTTCTGGGTGCAGCTCAGGGCAACCTGGTCACCCTAAGCTGGGGAGAGGCCAGGACTGGAGCCTGTGGGGAGCTGCACACCCTAGCCGGCTGTTTACACACACGCTCCATCACCAAGCCGAGTCTCAGTTTCCTCATCGGTGAAATGGAGCCAAGCCTCTCCTCTGGGCAGTCTTCTGTGCACAGGAGGGTGTGCCCAACTGCCTGGAGTCAGTGACCAAGGACACAAACCTTCACCACTGTCCTCGATCCTCGGGAAGGATGGCTGTGGTGGTTTCAATACTTGGGTCCCGGTTGGTAGACCTGTTTGGGAAGGATTAGGAGGTGTGGTCATGTTAGAGGAGGTGTGTCACGGGGGGGGGGGGGGGCTTTAAGGCTTCAAAGACTTGTACTATTCTCTGTGTCCCTTGCTGCCTCCTGCCTGCGGATTAAGATGTGAGTTCCTGGCGACACGCCTTTGCACCACCATCCGCTCTACCCCTCTGGAACCATAAGCCCAATTACACGCTTTCTTATATATGTCGCCTTGGTCATGGTGTTTCGTCACAGTGACTAATACAGCTGTGGTTCCCATCCTCAAGATCACCATGTCACCACTGGTGTCTGTCATCAGCTCCAGGCTCCTGAAGTCCCAGCTCCACCAACCTGCTTCATTGCTGGAGTCCCGAGTCCAAAGCCGCCATGTTTACCATTCCTCCCGTCACCCCAGCTCTGGCCAGGACCAGCTCTCCTCATTCTTCATGTCACCTCCTCAGGGAAGCCCTCCCTGGCCTCCCCTGAAAGCTCGCCAGCCATGCCTCTACAATCTGTCCTGGCTCTTCTCTCCCAAAAACTGTTGATGTATCTGCCTGGTTATTTATTTATTAAGACAAAATCTCAGGTATCCCAGGCTGGATGAGAACTTGGTAAAAAAGCCAAAGAGAATGTCTGACATGCCCCCACTCCCCACTCACCACCATCTCTACTTCCCCAGTGCTGGGGTTATAGGCCACCACGCCACCACACCTGATTTACGTGGTCTTGGGGGACTGAGCCAAGGCTTTGTGCATGCCAGGCAAGTGCTCTGCCAACCAGCCAACCCCAGCCCTCCCTGGCGGCCCTCTGGGCTGCCTTACTCCTCCCCAAACCAACGATTTCCCTTTTATGCTTAAAGCGTTTTGACACAAATCAGTCATTTGCTATTCAATTATCTCCACTCAGAGCAAGCACATGCCTCACCCACCTAAGTAGAAGCAGCTAGTGGGACCCCAGGGGTGAGGAGTGCCTGACAGAATAAGTCTCTGTCCCCAACTTCCCAGCTCCTCCTGGGACAAAGCCTGTGCTGGGCCACTACCCATGGCCAGAAAAGACCACAAGAAAGAGAGCACGATCCCGTCAATGAGCAAGAGCATTTGTCCCAGAAGTCCAGTGCCTCCCCCACAAAGAGCCCCTCTGGAGGAAGCCGCCTGCTGTGAGGGCCCAGAAGAGAAACGTGAGTCTTGCGCTGTGTGTTTGGAGAAGTGCCTTAGTCAACCTTCAGTAAGGAGCCAACCATCTCCAGCACTCAGGCACCTCCCACCTGCCATCTGTCCCAGGTTGAGTCTGGCCTACCTCTTGGGAGCTGAGAACTCCGAAAATGGTCCCCAGGGGCCAGCAGGGCCAGCCCAGCCCCCTCCAGCTGGCATGGGCTCATATGAGCTCACAGAAGGAACCAATTCCAGAAACACAGCCCCGTGGGGGTGTGCCCACCCCCCACCCCCAATCATACTGCAGAGCACAATAATAACAGCTGGGATGTGAGACACAGAAAAAGACCTCATCAGTGTGACAGGTGTCAACTCTTGGGAAGAGTGACAGCCCCGGGTCTCCAGGGACCTTTGATGTGAGAGATGGCCCTCTCCCTCCTCCTGGGGGCTGAGGTGCAGTTGCTGGCCCTGCTCCCTGGCTGTGGTTTCCCCAGGTGCTTGGGGGGAGGGGTGGAGCTGGGGACATTTGAGGAGGAGCCAGGACAGGAGCTGCCTGGGGGTGAGGGCATTGAGCACACAGCCCCAGCCTTGAGCCCCCCCAACCACCACCACCCCGCCCCTCCTCGTGAACAGCTCAGTGCTGGAGAGATCCGAGCCTCCACCCCATAGGACAACACGCCCATGGAGACACCCTAAGAGTCCCCAACTTGGTAGGCCTGGGCCTTTCAGCAGGCTTAGGTAGTGGGGGTCCCTGACCCCACCAGCTCTCTTCCTTTCCTCCTTCTCCTCCTTCTCACATCACCTCACCCCACCTCATGCTTCCCAGCACTGTGAAGTGACATTTCCAATCTCACCCAAGCTCCAATGCTTTCCCCTGCACCCCCCTCCCCCACGCCAGGCAAACTGTCTCTGTCATACTCAATCTTCATTGTCAATTTGACAGGACTGAGAATCACCTAGGAGGTTGGAGAGGCTCTCTTTTGGGATGTCTGCAAAAGTATTTCCAGAGAGGATTATGTGAGGAGGAAGACCCACCTTGACTGGGCATCACCACCTGTGGTCTGGGCCAGGGCACAATAAGATGGGAAAGAGGGTAGTCAGCCAGGTGCTGACATTCTCCATTCCCTGCTGGCTAGTCATGATGGGAGTGCTCCACTCAGCTCAGCCACAGCCTCCCACCATGATGGGAGTGCTCCACTCGGCTCAGCCCCTCCCTCTGAACTCTATTACATACACAAGGCAGTGATTGGGTTAGATGTGGCTACTTATTTCATTTTGTGCCGCCCCACCATCTCCTTGTGGGTCATGTGTGCGTGGAGTTAGCCACAAGGAATGACCAGGAGGCTTACATCCTGCTGCACAGATGACTTTGAGGGAAGGGACATGCTCTTCCTCCCCTCTCCTCTCTACTCTTCTCCCCCAGCCACAGCTATATAGAAGCTATGAAGAGCCAATGGAGTATGAAGATGGCCAGAAGCAGCACTGAGCCACAACAGTGAGGGAACCTGGGCCCTGATGCTACAAAGCTACCATCTTTGCTTGGACTGCCTCATCCAGCCCCACTGATGGAGAAACCATTGACCCTGATTCAGTTCCTCCCATGGTCACTCATGTTTCCTGCAGTACAGTGGCCCTGGTGTCTTTGGGGATCATCACTTGGACTCAGCCTCAGAAGGAAAGCACATTGCCAAAGCCTAAACTTGGGAAGACCAAACACCCCACACAAGCCAGTTCCAGGATGGGTGCTGGAGCCAGGGAGGGAGAAGAAAGCCCAGCCCTTTCCCACCTATGAAGTTATACAGGTGTGAACTGCTGTCATCCTCTTGTGGAGCAGAGAGAGAGAGAGAGAGAGAGAGAGAGAGAGAGAGAGAGAGAGAGAGAGAGAGAGACCCTGGCAATACAGAGGAAGTTAGGGAGAGCGAGAGGGAAGCCGAGGAGCTGTTGACATCCCCCAGCAAATTCTCTTTTGCTGTGCAACCAATTTTCCACCCATCTGAACCAAAACTGTTCTACCATTTGCATGTTGGGGCATGCCACACCTACTTTCAGTCATGAGACCAACTCACCTCTGAGGGCTGCCCCTGGATGGTTTACCTGGGCTGGGCTGTCACCTGCTATGAACCCCACTCACCTAGGACAGCAAGAAAGGCTTTGTGGGGGCTGTTGAGATAACTCGCAGATGAAAACACTTACTGCTCCTGCAGAGGACCCAGGTTCAGTTCCCGGCACCCACGCTGCAGCTCACCACCCTCTATAACTCCAGTTCCAGAGGCTCTGATGCCCTCTTCTGACCTCCATGTGCACCAGGCATGCACATGGTCCACAGACATACATGCAGGCAAGACACTCACGTACATAACAAAAATAAAAATAAGCAAATCTTAGAAAAGAAAGAAAAGGCTTCCTCAATGAAGTTGAAGAGGATTAATGATGACATCATTAACTGCCACAGAACTACCGGTGGCCGCTGGTCACAGCCTGTCTCACATCTCATTTAGATTTATACCTTGTGTCTCATTTCCTAATGAGACATGACGTTCCAGGGGATGAACATTATGTCCCAGGAATCCAAGCAACAGTGATGAATGGCTCTGAGATACCCTGAAGCCTGGTGGGAAGTTGGGGACATAGGCCATAATGGAAGAGGCTGCCAGCTTCCAGAGGCAGACAGAAGAGTGACCAAGAAACGTGCAGCCAGGCAGGATGTTGGGGTCGATTGTCAAACATGGCCACAGAGATCTTAAGGAGTGCTTGTGTAAGCAGAAAGCGCAGCAAGATCCAGCTTTAGGAGCTGTGGTGGCACACGCCTGTGACCCCAGCACTCAGGGGGCTGAGGTAGGAGGATCATGAGTTTGAGGCCAGCCTAGACTACACAGCCAGGCCTTATCTGAACAGAAAACAAACAAACAAAACAAAAACAAACAAAAAACATCCAACTTAGGCTGGATGACCCATAAGCCTCGTGGTTCATTCATAGCTCTAACAGCCATCTGCATCCCTCTCTTTCCACCGAAGGCTCCCAGCACCCTCCCTGGGGCTCTTGGCACCCAGAGGCTGTACCTTTCCAGGTTCCCATCCCAGAGACCACATGCACACTGACTGTTCTATATCACATACTCGCTTGAGAGCCAATGACCATGCAAGAAACTGGACTCTGTGAGCCAATCAGGACTCAGTGTGGGTGGAAGGGGAAGGGGCCAACTTGTCTCCCAGCAGGAAGCAATAAAGAAGGGAAGGGATGGCAGGGGACAGACACCCATAGTCTCCCCCCAGAGCCAGGACAGGGCTCCCCATTGGAGCTGGTCCCCCAAACCTTTCGAGTGTCTCACTGGACTGCAATCCTCATGTGTGCTCAGGTTTACTCTACAGTCACAATGACACAAGCAGAGGTCACCTCACAATTTCTGTGACATCCACATTTACCAGTCAGGGTCTCCCCTGGCCAGTCTCAGGGAGGCACTTGGTGGACTCAGATCCGAGACCTGGAGACCGGATGTGGCTGACCTCCTGAAGGTGTTAGCCTGAAGCTGAGGGTCAAGGTGTCACCTTGCTGTCCTAGGTTCCAGTTTGAACAACTTACCTTGGCCTGGGGCTCAACTAGGTGGGTAGAGCTTCAAGGTGGACAGAGAGAAGCCGCTCCTTGTCACCCAGAAGGATCTGTTCTTCACAAGTCTACCTCCAGTCTGTCCTGCTGACCTTCCATGCAGACCCAGCAGGCAACCCCCTCCACACTGCAGGGAAACTCAGGTGGCCAGACACTGGATCAGCAGGTCTCAATCTACAAGTTGTGGCCCCTTTGGGGGGTTCGAATGACCCTTTCATAGGGGTCACCTAAGACCACTGGAAAACAGAGATATCTACATTATGATTCATAATAGTAGCAAAAGTACAGCTATGAAGTAGCAAAGAAATAATTTTGTGGTTGGGGGTCACCACCACATGAGGAACTGCATTAAAGGGTCGCAGCATTAGGAAGGTTGAGAATCACTGTCTAGATGAGCAGTTCTAACAGAGTCAGCTCATGATGTGATTGCTAATGTGAAAGCAGCATCCTTTCTGGACGTGGTGGTGCTTGCCTTTGACTCCAGTATTCAGAAGACGGAAGCAGGTGGAGATCTGTGAGGCTGAGGCCAGCATGGTCTACACAGTGGGTTCCAGGCAAGGCCAGCCAGGGCTGCACAGTGAGACCCTGTTTCAGAACAAAACAGAAACAACAGAACACCCTCTTCCAGACTCTGCAATCACTGTAGAGTCTGCTTGTGGGTCTCTCTAGGAGGAGGTCGAGTGTCACAAAGCACATCCCTTCCAGGTAGGGCCTATAAGGGATGGACAATGGTGATGACCCACTAAAGCCAGAACCATCCAGAATATCCCTCTGCTGGTCAGGTGACCTTTTAACCTGCTTCTCTTGTTGGACCCCATACCTACCTGTCCGCTGGAGGCATGCATTTGCCACTCTAGGCTTCCAATAAACTTGGTGGTTCCCTCCCACTCAAGACATTTGCCACTCTAGGCTTCCATAAACTCAGTGGTTCCCTCCCACTCAATGGCAGGGTTCTTGGGGCTTGAATGTCATAGATGACGTCATCACACCACAATGTCAAAGTGCCAGATGAGCATAGGTAGAAACTCAGACTTAGGCAGAGCCTGGCACACATGACCTGCAATGATGTATCAAGAAATAAAAGCCAAATCCTACGGTTCTGATCCGGTTTCGTCACCTTTCCTGCTCCATACAGCTCAATACCGGCCTTAGCCCAAGAGCACACGTCCTTACAGGGACAGAGGCAGGCTCGGTTTTCTTGGAACTCTCCCCACAGACGAAGCCCAGCACCACACATGACAGACAGAAAATCAAGACCCAGGAGGGGTGCTCTCCTGGGATAGGGTGTTTCGTTACTGTTAGAGATTTTTATACATGTGGTGGTGCAGCCAGCAAGCTATGAAAAACTGATGGAGTCGTGTGGATTTAGCTAAGGGTTAAAATCTCAGCGGTTAAGAGCACTGACTGCTCTTCCAAGGGACCTGAGCTTGTTTTCCAGCGCCCACGTGGCAGCTCACAATGGTAACTCCAGCTCCAGGGAATCCAACTCCCTTTTACGGCCTCCGTTAACACCTGGCACGCAGGTGGTACATAGACACATATGCAGGAAAAGTATTCAAACACATAAAAATAAAAATGATTTAGTAAAAAAAAATACTACTCTCACCAGGCATGATGGAACACACCTTTAATCCCAGCACTCGGGAGGCAGAGGCAGGTGGATCTCTGAGTTCAAGGCCAGCCTGGTCTACAGAGTGAGTTCCAGAATAGCCAGGGCTACACAGAGAAACCCTGTCTCTGAAAACAAAACAAAACAAAACACTGTTCTCTTAGCTCCAAATGACACAGGGAAGACTGAGCCCCAGTCTTCAATGTCTTCTCTCTCTTTAGAAGAATCGTCTTGCTGTAGCTAGGCTTACAACCTCTAGGCTAAAGGCGGCACCCGCAGCTGACCCGCGGCTGAGTACAGACTTACAACAGAGTGCGGTCCAGAGCAAATGACTAGAAGTCATGTGTACAGTTTTGGGGTATTCCCTTCAAGAGAAATTCCTGTTTTTAGCTCTTTGCCTTTGGTTGGCAAGCAATCACAGTGGAAATGGTCAGAATGCAGATGTGATGGCAGGAGCCAGAGCAGCCACACTGGGCCATGAGAGAGCACCATTAGTAGAAGATGATGGGACAAGAGATGAAGAGCCTAGGTTTCTGACGGTGGCAGAGCTGTCCTACTGGCCCCGTATGCTACACAGACTGTCAACCAAAAAAAGCTTTGTAGGCATCACTATTTTGGGATTCCTTTTCAGGAGCTGAGCTGCGTGTTGAATTTACACATTTTCTGAGCTTCTGTAAGATGGCTTCATCTGCTTCAGAAGCAGCCGACGCTGAGAACGGAAAGCCTTCCCTCAGTCGTCCATTCATCCAGCAACTGTTTGTGTGTCTCCCTATGCCAGGCGCTGGGACACTGAACGAGGAGGTGCCCAGATGGCTCACATTCCTGCTGTCCCCCTTCAGGCCCGGGACCTGTGGCTTCTCCAGGCTCACTGTGGCACTGCAGTCCAGGCTGATGGCAGCCCACACTTACTCTCTGTCTGCCCTCCCTTCCAGATGCCCCGTTGGCCTGAGAGAGGCCTGCCTGTGGCCAGCAGCCTGGCCCCTCCTCTGACTTGACATCTGTGCAGTCTGTGGCAGGTGGAACTTCTGTGGTCAACCCAGCCTTGGCCTGCACTGTTCCCTCTGTCTCCTCTGCCCAGTACCCTGGGGACCTGCGAGGCTCCAAGTTCAGCCCTGGGTCTTTGGCAGTGACACTGGACACCTGGATCCCTCCCCCGCTGGCCTTGTGTACACCGCCTTGTCTGTCTCTGAGCTCCCTGGGGGCTGAGGGCTGGAGGGTGGGAGGGTTGATACATCCCCACGGTTGAACTACCAGACTGACCCAGATGGGCTCCAAAGGCTCCTCGTGGTGGTGGGTGAGGCCTGGAAGCCCAGTGGGGTGAGATACTCTGGGCACTAGTTCTCAACCTGTGGGTCACCACCCCCACAGAGGTCACATATTAGATAACCTGCATATCAGATATTTACATTATGATTCATAACAGTAGCCAAATTGCCATTATGAAGTAGCAATGAAATAATCTTATGGTTGGGGGTCACCACAGCATGAGAAACTGCATTAAAGGGTCACAGCATTGGGAAGGTTGAGGACCACTGACCTAGGGCCTGTAAACCTGGAAGCCCCGTGGCCATGTCCTGCATCCTGTCACATTGATGCTCCTGAGACTTCTCCAGCAGGACTGCCCAGCAGCATGGGGCCTTTGCTGCTGATGTGCCCACCCACCTCTGGTCACACGTGGTGAGAAGATAAATAAAAAGACACAGTTCCGAGCCATATGGTCACTGTCAGTGCAGAGTTGACACTTGGAGCAGCTTGTGTCCAACGCACTCTCTGGTGGCAGAACAGGGAGGGTTCTGCAGTGAAGACACCCAGGGACTTCAGAGCCAGCCTGGGCTCAGTCTCAACTCTGTGGGCTATCCGTAAGTGGGGTCTTGATGAACATAGCCCCTTCGTGTCCCCAGGGTGGCACACAGCAGCCCTGCGCCTTCCCAGGTTCTGAGTGTGACACGTGTGTCCCAGGAAGCAGGAGACCACGGCTGCTGTCCCTTGCTTTTCACCGCAGTCTTCCGGCTCTCGGAGCTCACACACCCCTCCCAAGATGGTCACAGGGGAGAGCCTGGTCTGAGGTTTCCTTCAGCCTCCTCAGCGTCACCGCTGTGGTTGGGGGACACATCCTGTTAACGTCTGTGTCTAGTAAGTCCCCTCCCTTGCCAGGGGCTCAAAGGAGACTTCCTGACTGGCCAGGATCTCCAGCATCATGCTTAAGGCAGGAGGAAAGGCTAGCCCGGAGGATTGCCTTGAGCTTGAGGCCAGCCTTGGCTACACTGAGCCATGGTATGTCCCACACATTCACAAGACGACATGGAGGCGGCAACAACGAGGAGCAGATGGGGTTTAAGATGTGCTGCAGTCCAGGAGAAGGAACCCCAAAACACTTCACCGAAGACCCTCAGCCACAGCTCTGGGGTCTTTGAAACAATGTGCTTCTCCAGGCTATGTAGATAAAGAGGCCTGGAGAGAAGAGAGACATGGATGGTAACAAGAATATTTCTTCCTTGCCCTCCTTTCCACAGACCTGGAGGGGACACAGAAGCAACCCCACCGTGAGGGTCTTATCTACTTGCTGGCACTGGCAGGCAGTTCATACAGCCAAGGTCTGTTGGCTCTTGGTTCTGGAAGCTGGTCAAGGGGCCATGTCTGGTGGGGTACTTTTTACTGGCAGCTTCCCTTCTCACTGGTGGGGACCTCTGAGTCACACCAATTACTTTTCTTATTGCTATGACTAAATATTCTTCAGGAGAAAGAATTTCTTTTGGCTTGTGGTCTGGGCAGCTCTGCCTGGGTCTGAGGACTCCCTGGGAGGATCTGGAATTATGGTCTGGGATCGTAGTGTGGTGGTTTAAAGGAAAATGTCCTCTATAGTCTTGGGCATTTGAAGACTTTGTCCCCCACATAGTGGTGCTATTTGGGGAGACTTAGGGGTACTTAGAAGCCTTGCTGCAGGACGTACATGACTGGGGGTGGCCTTTGAGGTTTTCAAGACTCTCTTCACTTCACCCTCTCTGCTTCCTGTTTATGGTTTAAGATGTGAGCTCTCAGCAGCTGTTCCAGGGCATAGGCTGCCAGCTGCCAAGCTTTCCCGCCATAATGGTGATGGGGTTTTATCTCTGAAGAGTCATAAACCGCAAATAAGCCCTTCCTTCCCCAAGTTGTGTTGGCTGTGGTGTGTTTTATCACAGCAACAGAAAAGTAATTAATACACACAGGGAGATTCCATCTGTAGCCCACGGCCGTGGCTGGTGCCACCAACATCCTTAACAGCCGAGGGACACGCAGGACAGCTGGATGGGAAATGATTCACCTGCAGAGTAGGTAGAAAACCAGATTCTCTCTTGATTGACAGGTCCTCTTGACAAGCAAAGACCATGTGAGAGATCTGTGGAAGCCACGGCTCTGTGGCTTCCTGTGTCCTGACAGCCACATCAGGACACACAGCTCACAATGGAAGTGGAAAAGCGTGGCCAGGGCCCACGAGCTGTGGCAGCTGGTAGAGCAGCCCTGAGGGGGTGGCTGGCCACTCATGATGAGGGTCAACTGTGACATATGACTACCCTGGCAGAGGCAAGGGACCCATGCCATCACTCTTGTTAAGGTGTGGATATGAAGATCCCCCAAAGAGTCCTCAGCTGGAGGTGAAATTTGGAGAGGTTCTGGAAATTTTAGGAGGTTGGGCCTAGTTAGAGGAAGTATGTCACAGAGGGGTAGGTCCTTGAGGGCTGGCTGGCTGTCATCCTGGGCCATCTCTTCCCTCTCTGTTTCCTGTCTACTGGGAGACAAAGAGCTTTTCCCCATGTTTCTGTCCCCACGGTGTTCTGCCTCACTGTGGGCCAAAGACAGCAGACCGTGGGCTACAAGCCCTCTGACCCTGGGAAAAAAACCGAAGAACCCCACTCCTCAAGTTCTTGCCTATATTTTGTTCACAACTCCAGAAAGCTAGCCAGTAGTCACCCAACAGCTGGTATCTTCTGCAGTGACTCACCACACCAGACACTCGGGCTCTAAAGGATTCGTCAGGCCTGGTGGGCAGACACCCAATCCAAGTACTATAGTGTATAGATACTGTAGCAGCAGCCCACTCCTGGCTACCCACAGTGCAGAAATGCATTCCCCAAAGACATGTACAGAGGCGGTCACATCCATCACAGCCACCAGTGGAGAACAACCTGAGTCACTGTCAGTAATCGGGTGAACACACAGCAAAGACTCACAGGATGTGGGTCCCAGCCAACACCTGCATTCACACATGTATGCACATGCACAGGCACACACACAAACATGCGCACACAAAGGGAGATTTAGTGATTTGAATGACAATGGCTCCCATAGGCTCATACGTTCAAATGCTTGGTCTCCAGCTGGTGGAACTATGTGGGCAGGATTGGGAGGTGTGGCCTTGTGGGGAACGTGTGCCACTGGGGGTGGGCTGTGAGGTTTTGAAAGACTCATGCCAGGCCCGGTGTCTCTTTGCCTCTCGTTTGTACATTGGCATGTGGACTCTCAGCTGCTGCTCCAACACCATGCCTGCCTGCCTGCTGCCTGCTCCCTGCCATGATGGACTCACCCTCTGAAGCTGTAAGTCCCCAATAGACTCTTTCTTCTGTGAGTTACCCTGGTCATGGTGTTTTGTCACGGCAATAGAAAAGTAACTCAGACAAGGGACTCACTAGAGGGAAGAAGGGGATCAGCAGGAGTAGGGGGTGATAAGAGAGATGACCAGGATGTTGTGACCAGAATGCGTTCTATACGTGTATAATAATGTTATAATGAACCCTGTTATTACGTATAATAGTATATACTGGTAAAATAAAATGCAGTCCCATCATACAGCAATGACCAGGACTGAACTGTCCAAACACACACAGATGGCACAGAACCCTGGCCTATTTAAAGACAGTCCCTTAGAAAGTCAATGTTGCCAGGCAGTGGTGGCACATGCCTTTAATCCCAGCACTTGGCAGGTAGAGCCAGGCAGATCTTTGTGAGTTCAAGCCCAGCCTGGTCTACAGAGCGAGATCCAGGAAAGGCGCAAAGCTACACAAGAGAAATCCTGTCTCGAAAAACCAAAAAAAGAAAAAAAAAAGATAAAAATACAGAAAGTCAGTGTTTGGGGAAGGTTCCCTAAAGGTGGGCTCTTGTCTTAACCACTGTTCTATTCCTGTGAAGAAACACCGTGACCAGTCAACTCTTATAAAGAGTTACTTACAGCTTCAGAGGTTTAGTCCATTATCATCATGGTGAGGAGCATGTGTGGGGAGTCCCTAAAAGTATCATGGCTGTCAGAGGAACAACCCATGTAAGATAAGAAGGAACCCAGTCCAGTGTGACTTAGCAGGTGCTGGTACAAACTTCTAGAGTCTGACCCCAGGCGGTTTATTTTAGGCATGTTTAAATATAGCATGATTTTGGAAAAAAGTTTCCTGGTAACAGTGATCCCACTCCCATGTGCAGAGTAAAGCTTCAGGTATGACTACACCGGAGCTCCTTTGTGAAGCCTCTGACCAACACTGCACAGAGGTCAGCAGGCTACAGAGGACATACGACATCCCCTCTAAGGATGGGTTCTGTTGACTGAGAAACAAGGCTCAAAATAAAGAGAGTGGGACTCTGGAATGAGCGTTCTTGGGGATTGGGTGAGGCCTGGCCCTCCAGACAGCAAAACTCACCAGACTATTAATAATATCTACTCCCAGCCTTCTGGGTGGAAACCAGGTATACATTCTCTCCATTGGAGAGACAACCCTGTGTGATTAGCAATCCTGGTTTCTCCAGTGCTTATCAGTGAACATTCATGCCCTCTACAGTCACACAGGCAGACATGGCGCTGGAGAAGTGTCTCAGAGGTCTACATCCTGATCCACAGGCAGAGTAAGAGGAGACAGAGCAAGAGAGAGAGACTGGGCCTGGCATGGGCTTTTGAAACCTCAAAGCCCACCCCAGTGACACACTTTGTCTAACAAGGCCACACCTCCAAATCCTTCTAATCCTTTCAAATAGTGCCACTCCCTGGTGACTAGGCATTCAAGTATATGAACCTATGGGAGCCATAGGTTCATTATTATTCTTGTTCAAACCATCAGAGTTCTCCATTGTCTGTTGACCCGCCCCACCCCCAGCCCTGGTGTGACCACACACTGGTCTCTGCCCTCTCTGGCCTCAGAAATACATTCTGCAACAGTGAGCAAAGTCCCTGCACACTGAACACAGCAGGCCACCGTATCCCGAGAGACCCTGACTCTGATCACTTTCCTCCAGCCTCAGTTTTCTCCCCTGTAAAACAGCCCCACAAACATACCCCAGCATCCCCTCCCCAGGCTGCCGTGGCTGAGCTCGTAATCTGCCGGTAGGAGTGAAGGCATTCTGAAGTGGCGCTATGTCTCTCTCTTTGGCTATCACCGGGTCGAGACAAGATTCCTACAGAAGCAGAATGGCACTATAATCTCAGACTTGGAGAAGGAAAAGCCTGGAGCCTGGGTCCATCCAGAGGGGGAGGGGCTGGCCTCCCACAGACCGCCTTGTAGGAGAGACTGGAGCCCAGGCAAAGGGGTCCGTGATGTGCAGGGCACACCTTGCCCAGGCCTGCTTAGCTGCGCAAGCCTCTGGGCCTCTAGCAAACCTAAACCTCGTGGCAGGACCTTGAAGATGGGCTTGGGGAACCTCTTCTCTTTCTGATCCCAACGTGGCCACACTGCGTAAACCTCTCTCTGCTTTCCACCATGGCTGCCTCTTTAACTGGCAGACTGAGGAGGGGCAGCTCATCCTGGCTTTGGAGCTGTCAGGACTCAGAGTCCGGCCCCAATAGCTCCTCTAACAGATGAGATCAGAGAAGGGGACTGCAAAGTGACAGAAGAGATTCCCCCAGGGACAACACCCTGTCACCCGAAAGCAGTGACCTCAGCTCAGGGCTCCAAAGGAGCCAGCACAACAAGCCACTTCTGCAGAGGTATGAACACAGAGAGCACAATGACCCTTAGGGCCCTTGTCATCAAGCCACCAGGCCCAAGGGGCTGCTGGTCCTCTGGGTCTCGCTAGGGAGGGCAATTGAGAGGCGAAAGCTGTGAGGTGCAGCACGGCGGGTCACCGCAGGCCAGAGGACCCGAACCCCTCCTGCCCTAGCTTGCGGGATCTACTTGAGGTGCTCAGCCAGGTGCTCCTGGGCTGCTGCACTCACACACTGGCCCTTCTGGATAGCTGTTAAGGAGAAGGGTGGGGATAGGGAGACAGAAATACTTTGCAAAGCCCTGAGGCTCAGGAGGCTCTGCCCCCAGTGTCTCCCAGAGAAAGACAGACCGCCCGGGGCTGGAAGACTCAGGCTTGGGCCCTGTGCCTTTCTCACTGTTCATGGCTGTGTGATCTTGGACAAACTGCTCAGGTTCCCAGGGGGTGACATGGAGCAGGAGGTTGAAATGGGTGAAGTGACCACACTGGGCCCAGGGACTCTAGAGAGCTCTGCAGCCTAGGAGTATAGAGAGAGAGTTTGGGTTTCATACAGGGAGCATCAGTCAGCTCAGGCCGTGTAACAAACACCCCTGTCATCTTAAACAGCAGCCACAGTGTTGTCCAGGTCTGGGGGCCCAGGCGCCAGGTACTTGAGCTTTTGTGAGGGCTCTGGAGGATCCCGGCTGCAGCAGAAGGCAGGCTTCCTCTCCTGAATCCTTAGGAGGCCTCTATGCGTTCAGAGATGGCAACGGGCCCCTCTGCCCGTCACGTCAGTGCTACAGACCAAGGTTCATCCTCATTTCCTTATTCCACTTTTTGTATCCCATCTCTAGATGGGGGTTAGAGCTTCAAAACTAGGCGGTGCAGGGGGCAGGGTAAGAACATACTCAGCCCTAAATTCTCACAACAGCTAGCAAGCTCAAAAGGTTCTGGAACATTCCTTCACTCAGCCTGACTCCCTCTTTGGAGGACTGACACACACATTTCTTAGACTTTGTGAGTTTTTTTTCTTTTTCAGATTAAGATAATTTCTCTCCGTAATGTGCATAAGGGAGGGAGAGAGCCCTGTTCCAAAGGCGTTCCCAACATAGAGCAGGCAACTCATTCATCTTTATTATGAAGGTTCCAGAAGAAGGCCTGGAAGCTATAACTTAATCATCTGACTCCTGAGCTCAGGCCTGGGCAGGATCAGCTGCCAGGGCAGGTGATGGCCTGTGCCAGACACAAGACAGTGGCACATATACACATGCTCTCTCTCTCTCTCTCTCTCTCTCTCTCTCTCTCTCTCTCTCTCTCTGTCTCTCTGTGTCTCTGTGTCTCTCTCTCACACACACATACATGTACAAACACACACACATGCACAAACACAAACACACAAACACAAACACATATACATGCACATGACCCATGGCCCACTTCTTTCCTGCAAGCCCCTCCTCTGGGCACCTGCAGAAGCTGACTCGGCCACATCCCTACTCTGCCCTGCACCAACAGACACCCCAACACCCCACAAAGAAACATGTTCTTCTGGGAGTTTAGTGGGCCTTCCCCAGTCTGGCCCTGCTACCTTTTCAGGGTTCCCAGGACCCAGAAAAATGGGCCTACCTCCCAGCCTCCACTGGAAGCTCTGGCTGCTGTAGGGCCAGTATGCACATTGCACATTTAGCAATTGGGTGTGCAAACAGCCTCAGCCTAGGTCAAAGCCCTGCACACTCCCACAGAAAGGCTGTGGCTGGGGGACAAATTAGACTCATACAAGAGATGTGGCCTCGGGGTCAGGCTGGGGATGTTTAGAACCCTGTTAGGAGATGAATCGTGACCCGAGCAGTGCTGTGAGGGGAGGAGTAAGAAGCGGCTGGAGCATGGCAGGCTTTTCATGGTGGAAAACAAAACATTAATTAGTTGGCATTTTGTCCTTACTCCGGTGTTGCGGTGTGTCTCGGAGGAAGAATGTCATCAGTTGTCAAACTTTTCAAAAAATGTGTGTGTGTGTGTGTGTGTGTGTGTGTGTGTGTGTGTGTGTGTGTGTGTCTGCACAAATGCTGCACGTTACGTTGGGTTCTCTCTTTCTGCCATGTGGGTCCCAGGGACTGAACTAAGGTCATCAGGCTTGGTGGCAAGTGCCAGTACACAGTGAGCCACCTCACCTTTTTCCCCTTTCTAGACGCTTCTCCAGTCTCATTCTTGATGATGAGTAGAACTTTCTGGCCCACCCAGCCAGGAGCCGCCATAGGGATCTGCACCCCAGGGAGCCGACTGCAGTCCAGGTTCTGGGCAAAGGACCTGTGGATGCTCCAGTCACAGCTGCCCAACCACCCTGGGACCAACCATGAAAGGCTGTGAGGAGCCAGAGAGAGCCCTGCTGGCCCTGGTCACAGACAGCCACTGAGTCTTCAGGCCAAGGGCCCACCCACAGCCCAACCGTGCCACACCCGGGCTGCATCCCACCCTCCAGGGCGTGGCAATGGCCTGCACCTATCACTATAGCCGAGCCCCGTGTTCCAGAATACCAGGAGAGGCAGCCAACTCTCAACTTTCCAAAGCACCTTGGGCCTCACAGAAGCCTCCTGGCCACTGCACCCCTCTTCTGGGTTAGGCCTGCTCCCTCTGGGACTCTGGGCTTCTTCCCCAGGAAGGGGCTCCTGCACCTGTGACTGCTTCCCACTGGCTATGATAAAATGGCATTTAAGGCCTTGGTACTACTTGGCCACCTTGCCCTCTAGACAAGCCAAAGTCACAGTGAGCAGAGTGAAAGGGCTCTGAGAGAACTCCCTTCCCTGTGCAGCCCCAGTGTCACGGCTAGGGAGTGACAGATGATCTCAGCCCTGTGCTGGAAACCTGTCAATTCCCACACAGCAGGAGACCATGGGTCACCGACATGGTCTAATGAGCAAAGCAGCTGGAATTAAGGAACACCATGCAGGCTTGTGACAGTCACCTGGCCACCTGCCGCTCCATAGCTCCTGAGGGGAAGAAAGTGCATGTTGGGAAAGCTGATTGATGTGGCCACCTGTGTGGGAGCCACAGGCCCCCAAGGGCACTGACATCCTAATCCCAGGAACCCATGAGCATGGTGCCTTACAGGATCCAGACTCAGGTAAGAACCCCAAGAACAGAGACACCTGGGCTATCCAGGTGGTCACAGCAGGGTCCTCACTTGATAGACACAGAAGATTGGAGTTTAAGGAGATGGAATAGCAACAATGTGGGGGATGGGAGAGAGATAGGATTGTCTTAGTGAGGTTTCTATCGAGGTGAAGAGACACCATGACCACAGCAACTCATACAAAGAAAACATTTAATTGAGGTGGCAGCTTACAATTTCAGAGGTTCAGTCCATTATCATCATGATGGGGAGCATGGTGGCGTGCAGGCAGACATGGTGCTGGCTACATCTTGACCAGAAGGCAGCAGGAAGTCGACTGTCCACCACACTGAGGGAAGGTTGAGCAAAAGAAACCTCAAAGTCTGCCCCACCCCAGTTACAAGCTTCCTTCAACAAGGCCACACCTCCTAATAATGTCACTCTCTTTGGGGGCCATTTTTTTTTGCAAACCACCACAGGTATTGAAATATGCAGCCCTACAGGCTTTGAAAGTGGAGGAGGCTGTGAGCCAAGGAAAACAGGCCTCTAGAACAGAAGTTCTCAACCTGTGGGTCACGTGCCCTCTTAGGGCCACCTAAAACCATTGGAAAACACAGATATTTACATTACGATTCATAACAATAGTGAAATTACAGTTATGAGGTAGCATCAAAATAGTTTTATGGTTGGGGGGGTCACCACAGCATGAGGTATTAAAGGGTCACAGCATTAGGAAGTTTGAGAACCACTGCTCTAGAAGCTGGAAAAGGTAAGAAGGCCACTTCTCACCTTCCCAGAAGGAACACAGCCCTGCGGACCCCATCTTGGTCTTTGACCTCCAGGTTACAAGACAGCCAGTTTGTGCTGTTTTAAGCCGGTGGCAGCTCATCACTGTCCGGCAGGCACTGTGTCCGTGGCTCCTGTAAACTCTCAAAAGCAAAGGATTCTCAAATCTCCTCCTCTAGCCCCAGGGCCACAGGAAAGCTGGCTGTCACCACCAAGTACATGGTGTAGGAGACCAGCTCCGACCCATCGAAGGGTTCTTGTGGGGAGGAGAGAGGAATGAGGAAGTATTGGATAGAAATACAAACATAGATGGAGAGAAAGACAGAGACACAGGATAGCTTCGGGAGGGCCCTGGGTCAACACCCAGTCGTCCAGAGTTTTATTCTAATGGGATTTTTATATACTGCCAAGGGACGAGGCAAAAGACCTCCCCCTTTCAAGATCAAAGCACAATGTACAGCCAAGTGTAGACTCTTCAAAACACATGGTAAACATGCCCCTGGCCAAATCATCCTATTATGCAGCCCTGCTGGGTAAGGCAAGCTCAGACTTTCTGAACTTGAGTGAGGCCTTGCTAGGGAGCCTCTGTGGGCCCCACACATGGGGTGACTAAATAGACATGGAGCTAAAAGGACACAGACACACGTGTGGGTGAGCACACATGATAGGAAGTGACCCACGGTGAGCACACATGATAGGAAGTGGCCCACGGTGAGCACACATGATAGATAGGAAATGACCCACGGTGTGCATACATGATAGGAATTGGCCCACAATGAGCACACATGATAGGAAGTGACCCACAGTGTGCATACATGATAGGAAGTGGCCTATGGTGAGCACACATGATAGGAAGTGGCCCACGGTGAGCACACATGATAGGAAGTGGCCCGCAGTGAGCACACATGATAGGAAGTGGCCCACAGTGAGCACACATGATAGGAAGTGGCCCACAGCGAGCACACATGATAGGAAGTAGCCCATGGTGTGCACACATAATAGGAAATTACCCACGGTGTGCACACATGATAGGAAGTGGCCCACGGCGAGCACACATGATAGGAAGTGGCCCACGGTGTGCACACATGATAGGAAGTGGCCCACGGTGAGCACACATGATAGGAAATGACCCACGGTGTGCATACATGATAGGAATTGGCCCAAAATGAGCACACATGATAGGAAGTGACCCACAGTGTGCACACATGATAGGAAGTGACCCACGGTGAGCACACATGATAGGAAGTGACCCATGGTGAGCACACATGATAGGAAATGACCCACGGTGTGCATACATGATAGGAATTGGCCCACAATGAGCACACATGATAGGAAGTGACCCACAGTGTGCATACATGATAGGAAGTGGCCTATGGTGAGTACACATGATAGGAAGTGGCCCACAGTGAGCACACATGATAGGAAGTGGCCCGCAGTGAGCACACATGATAGGAAGTGGCCCATGGTGAGCACAAATGATAGGAAGTGGCCTATGGTGTGCACACATGATAGAAAGTGGCCCACAGTTAGCACACATGATAGGAAGTGGCCCACAGCGAGCACACATGATAGGAAGTGGCCCACGGTGTGCACACATAATAGGAAATTACCCACGGTGTGCACACATGATAGGAAGTGGCCCACGGCGAGCACACATGATAGGAAGTGGCCCATGGTGTGCACACATGATAGGAAGTGGCCCACGGTGAGCACACGTGATAGGAAATTACCCACGGTGTGCACACATGATAGGAAGTGGCCCACGGTGAGCACACGTGATAGGAAATTACCCACGGTATGCACACATGATAGGAAGTGACCCATGGTGAGCACACATGATAGGAAGTGACCCACGGTGTGCATACATGATAGGAATTGGCCCACAATGAGCACACATGATAGGAAGTGACCCACAGTGTGCATACATGATAGGAAGTGGCCTATGGTGAGCACACATGATAGGAAGTGGCCCATGGTGAGCACACATGATAGGAAGTGGCCCATGGTGAGCACACATGATAGGAAGTGGCCTATGGTGTGCACACATGATAGAAAGTGGCCCACGGTGAGCACACATGATAGGAAGTGGCCCACGGTGAGCACACATGATAGGAAGTGGCCCACGGTGAGCACACATGATAGGAAGTGGCCCACAGCGAGCACACATGATAGGAAGTGGCCCACGGCGAGCACACGTGATAGGAAGTAGCCCGTGGACATGAGCCACAGGCTCGAGCCCAAGAGCTGTCTGCAGCTGTCTGCATGGCCAATAGCTCCATCTTTCCCTGGCTTCAAGAAGAGTATCTGGACTCAGCCCAGAGTCACTCTGAACTTGCACTTAGCCTGGTTCTTCCGAGAATAGCTTCTTAACAACAGCAATAACAAGGAGAATTTATTGAGCTATTTCTGTGAACCAGACTGGGTCCTCAGCATCTGACATGGGCTCCCCCTCCCCCTCCTCCATACTTCCCCTCCCTCCCTCTCTCTCTCCCCCACCTCTCTCTGATGTTGGGGACAGAATCTAGGTGGCCTCTCCCCCTAAACCATGCTCTCAGCCCCTCGTCTCATTCTTAAAGCCTCAGTGCTGGGCAGATCCATCCATGTCTATTACATACCGATGGCTGATTTTTACAAAGACCGTTTCTCATATGGACTGAGTTCAGCTCTGTTCCCCTCCTCACAGCTGGTGCCTGTAGTGGGTCAGGGTTCACCAGGTATTTGTTGAAAGGGAGGTGCATGGTGGGAGGTAGGACAGCTACCTTGCTGTCATTGATGGAGTTGGGAAAGGCTGTAATACGCAGGGTTGAGCTCTGAGGAGGCAGGGTTTCAGGTCAGAAGGAGGAGGCCATAGGGAGGAGACTGATGGAGTTGGAAACTGAAAGAACTCTACTCCGGCCTCAGCATGAAGGTGATAGGCCAGCAAGACGGATGACGGATGACACTGTAGAGACTCAGGCTCGAGCCCCGTGTGCCTCCTGGGGCTGCTGGACAAACAGTCACGCCCTGGGCGGCTTTAGACATTGGACATCTATGGTTCTAGAACCAGAGCCCTTGATTAAGGTGCAGCAGAACCCAACCCTCCCAGGACTTCAGAGCAGCCCCTGCTTGCCTCTCAGCTGTCCTGGGCTCCCGGTCGATCACTCTAGATTCAGCCATCTCCACAAAGCCTCCAACCTGCACTTCCCTGGCTCCCGTCTCGCCATGAGGACCCCAGTCCTTGCCCAAATCTACCTACAAAGACCCCTTTTCCAACTAGATCATGTGCTCAGGCACACAGGGCTAGGGCTTGGAGATATCTTTGCTAGGTACACTCTTCAACACACTATGAACACCCCTACACACACATGCACAAGGTTTGTTGGGGGATATACAATCACACTGTGAACACTGAGTTAGTATTTGCATTAATTAAATAAAATTAACCTTGGGTCAGGAGGCTGAGTTAGCAACTAGTTGACAGAAAATAATCATAGAGCAACAGAGGGCATCTGGAAGAGATAGAGAAATGCATGGGAAGTAGTGGGGGAGGATCTGGAATGGTGAGGCTTTTTTTGTTTGGTGGAACAGGATGCTCTCTTTCAAAGATGCCAGCAAGGAGACAAGGTCAGCTAGGTGCTACTCAACCTCTCTGAGCTGGCAGGTTTTCACCCCGGCCTTTGAATCTCAAGTTTTATTTATAAATAGAAAGATAGAGATTTAGTTAAAGCTACCTTTAGTGGCAGTGACAGAACCAGTGCCTGCAGGAACAGAATTCCCACCAAGCTGCAGCCTGAGTGGCTGGGCCACTGCCAGAGAAGCAGGCCAGTAACTGCGGAGCCACAATTGTGGCTGAAATAGCAGTAGATTAAGGTGCAGCCACTGTGCCAAAGTTAAAACAACAAAGGTTTATTTCTTTTTTCTTTCTTTCTTTTTTTTTCTCTTCAAGACAGGCTTTCTCTGTATAGACCTAGGTGTCCTGGAACTTGCTCTGTAGACCAGGCTAACCTCAAACTCAGAGATCCATCTGTCTCTGCCTCCCTTCTAGGGCTGGGATTAAAAGTGTGCACCACCACTGCCTGGCTTCACACAAGGTTTCTAAAACTAATTTCTGCTCATCCACAGTGAAGGACCCTGGGAAGTCACCCAAGGTCACCACAATGGAACAAATAAGAGCCAACAATGAATGGAGGGTGTGATGGCTTGAATAAGAATGGCCCCCATAGGCTCGTATATTTGAATGCCTAGTCATCAGGGAGTGGCACCATTTAAAGGGATTAGAAGGATTAGGAGGTCAGGCTTTGTTGGAGTAGGTGTGTTACTGAAATTGGGCTTTGGGGTTTCAAAAGCCCATGCCAAGTCCAGTGTCTCACTCTCTGCTTGGGATCAGGAAGTAGCTCTCAGCTACTGTTCCAGCACCATGCTTCCTGCAATAATGATAATGGACTGACCCTCTGAACCGTAAAAAAAAGACCCCAGTGAAATGCTTTCTGAGAGTTACTGTAGTCATGGTGTTTCTCCACAGCAATAGAGTAACTAAGACAGAGGCCAATGGCCAATCAGTGTTTTATTTATCGACTAATTAGCAACACATTTGCCATACAGAGCTTCCCACAGCACTTCCCCCCCCCCTTTTTTTTTTTTCAAAAAGGAAGGTTTTAACCTTAACAAAGTAAAATTACATATAATTTGGGAATTTGGGCGTAGCTTCTCTTACTACTTCCTGCTGGAGGGGGGCGCTGTATCTTATGGGGAAACAAAAAAAATTTTAGGATTATGGAGTAGTCCATGAGGCTGTATCGTCTGAGCCAGTCGCCTTGAAACCATTCTGGATGTTGGATCATCTGAGCCATGGTGTCATCGGAGACCTTTCAGGTGGCCTTGGCTGGTCAAACCTGATGTATCTTAATCTTGAACAAATCCATAGCCTCTGGCTTTCTGTGGGAACAAAAGCAGAGACTCTTTTCCAAAGTAACATATCCTTACATCCAAATTTTGAAGTCAAGATATCTTTAAAATATACATTTTGGCATAACTCAACAGCTTTTACAATCAAATGTTTTTCTGCAGTTAAAAGTCCCAAAGACAACACAATCCAGATTCTCTGTGTAATATCCATTTTTACGTGGCTTATTTTTTATACTACCTTTACTGTCTCTTTAAAGACTTTATTTTTTAAAACTATGTATTTGTTTCTATAACTCTATATATCACCTTTTTTGTCTCTTTCAAGCCTACGTATCTTTTACACACATTGTAAACTATTACATCTGAATCTGTCTTATTGTGAATCTATTGCCTTAAACTGCAGCAGCTGTGGCTGCTGGCTCCGCCCACCTCAGCTTCCCAACATGGCTACGTTTACCGCCAGCTCTGGGAGCTATTGTGGGTCTATGCTTTTATCCAAGCAGCGTGTAGCCCAAAAACCTCTTTTTTTGTTTTGTACCTGCAAAGGCTAAATCCACCAGGCAGCTTAATGTGCCACTTGCAGAGGCCTGATTCCCGTCATACTGCAGGTCGAGCACGCACACTAGGAAACCACCAGTAGCTCAAACCAGCAGCTGCCACTCATTTGAGAGAGACAATTAGGAAGCTGTTTTTAGCTCTGTTTTAGAATCTTTTTTCAGTTTTTAGGTGGAAACTCTTGCCACCACGTTGGGCGCCATTTGTAGCTTGAGTTTTCCTGCCTGGCCCACAGTCAGGACAAATCTCTATCACCTGCCAGTCCCACAGCCTCAGACCCGACCAAGTAAACACAGAGACTTATATTGGTTACAAACTGTATGGCCATGGCAGGCTTCTTGCTAACTGTTCTTACAGCTTAAATTAATCCATTTCCATTAATCTATACCTTGCCACATGGCTCGTGGCTTACCAGCATCTTCACAAGCTGTTTCTCATCGTGGCGGCTGGCAGTGTCTCTCCGACTCAACCTTCCACTTCCCAGCTTTATTCTCCTCCTTGTCCCGCCTACACTTCCTGCCTAGCCAATGGCCAATCAGTGTTTTATTTATCGACTAATTAGCAACACATTTGCCATACAGAACTTCCCACAGCATTTAGGGATGTCAATCACCACATTAACTGCTTCCCCCTGCCTCAGGTGACATGCTGGACCACAGGCCATAAGGAAGGCAAGTCATGGTCCCAGAGGTACGTGTCCCTCACAGGAACTGTGTTTCAGTTGGTGGGTTCCTTGGCCAATACAAGGACCCCAAAATGAAGCCCTCTAAGGGAGTTAGAGTATATGCACACAGTTACCTTGGGGTTAGGAAGCACCCCCTCAGGGTGCTGGTCTCAGCTGTCTTTTGTTACCCCCTCCATGCCCTCCTCTGATTCTCTCTAGAGCTATGCTCATCATCAGTACACCCCCACATAGACAGCTCTCACTTTGGGGCCTTCCTCCGCATGCTGGAGCATTGTGCCTGAGCTGAGGGGAGCCCCAACCAGTCCTAACGGCTTCCTAAGTCAGTCCTCGTGTTTTCCCTGCCAGGGCTGGATTTAGACTCCCAGCTTCTCTCTCTTCTTTGGAAGGAAATCCATGCATTATGGATGAAGGCTATTTCTTATTCAACAGCCAAGAATCACTCTTCCATCAAAATCTGCTCCTTTTCCACACCCCCAGAAATCAAAGCTTGTCTGTGAACTCTCATTTCCTGGCCTGCAACCCTGAAGAACCAGCTAGAGAAGAAGACTCCCCAGAGGCATGAAACACAGCCAGGCACGTCCATGGAGACAGACTTGGTGCTCCCGCTTTTTATCTTTTTTCCACCCATTCTTTCATTCAGAGTATGTGTGCATGGATGTGTGTGTGCGTGAGTGCACACACATGCGCGTGCACGCCCATGCACACATCATCATCATCAAGGGTCTTCCTCAGTTATCCCCATTGTATTTTTGGAGGCAGGATCTCTCACAGAACCCAAAGATCACCAATTTAGTCAGACTAGCAGGTCAGTAAACCCCAGAGATCCTTCTGTCTCCACATTCACAGTACCGGAATTACAGGTGCACCCAGTTTTTTATACAAGTTCTGGGGACTCTAACTCAGGTCTTAATGCTTACATGCAAGGCATTTCATAAACGGGACCATCTCCCCAGCCCTACGGAACTGGTGATTTAAAGCTTGCTTTCTACTTCTTCTTTGGGACAACACCAAACAGTGGGTGATGATGGTACAGCAGAAGGGCCTGCAGGACCTGGGGGCCCAGGCTTAAGAGGTGGCAGCTTCTACTGAGCATTCAGCAGGTCAGAGTCATGACCATAGTCAAGGTTGTGGGGCTCATGGGGGTAAAGCTGAAGACAAAGAGTAGAATCTCGTCACCAAGCTGGGCCACCTGGTCCAGGATAAGAACATCAAGTCCTTGGAGGAGATCCACCTGTTCTCCCTACCCATGAAGAAATTCGAAATTATTGAGGTTTTTTTCCCCTGGGGGTATCCCCAAGGGATGAGTTTCTAAAGATCATTCCAGTGCAGAAGCAGACTCAGGCTGGCCAAGGGACCAGGTTCAAGGCTTTTGTCACTATTGGGGACTACAACAGACAGGTTGGTCTTGCTGTTAAGTTCTCCAAGGAAGTAGCTACTATCATCTGAGAGGCCATCATCTTGGCCAAGCTTTCCATCATCCTTGTGTGGAGAGGCTACTACTGTGGGAGCAAGACTGGTAAGGCCTACACTTATTCCATGCAAGGTGACAGGCCTCTGTGGCTCTGTGCTGGCATACTGTGTCCCTGTCCCTAGAGACACTGGCATCTTCTCTGCCCCTGTGCCCAAGAAGCTACTGATGATGGCCAGCATTGATGACTGCTACACATCAGCCAGAGGCTGCACTGCCACCCTGGGCAACTTTGCCAAGGCCACCTTTGATGCCATCTCCAAGATCTACAGCCACTTGACCCCTGACCTCTGGAAAGAGACTGTGTTCAAAACCCACATGAAAGTCTCCATTCAGAAGACCCAGGTTCCCACTGTGGATACCACATAAGGAGTTTTATAAATAAATAAATAAATAAATAAATAAATAAATAAATAAATAAATAAAGTGAATTGTCTGTAAAAAAAAATTTTTTAATTTGCTTTCCAGCCTTCCTTGTGGAGACATTGTAACAGGGCCCCAGACCTTAGTAGACCCTCAGACTTCAGCACAACTGACTCCATGATGGAATTGTCATTCAGCCTGTAAAACTCAGCACATAGACAGCATCACCAGTCAGAATGAAAACAAAGACCTAATCCATCCAGGTCCATATAGTTCTGGGAAAGTCTCTAAATGTACTAACCCCGCTTTATGACTATGTAGTTCTGCTTCTGGCTAACTGTTTTTGTTAACTGAAGTGTGTCAGCCCAGAACATGGTTTTTGTGCTTAAAAGTTCAGCCTGAGAAAGGCTTGGGCCTACACTGGGATCCTGAACACCCAGTGTAGTTGCCAGCTGGCTAATAAAGCCTTTCTATTGTCTTAAACCCAGGTCTGAGTAGTCTTCTCTGGCAGATACCCACAATATGAAGACAAGAAAGCAAACGTTAATGGCTGCACCACAGACTTTTCCTGGTGTGGCAAAGACTCACGATGCTGATACTGCTGATTGACAGGTACTGAGAAATAACTGCCAAAACACTGTGCTGTATCTTCTGAATGTGGTCTTCTACTGACTCCCTGATGGGAGATGTGATGTGACCAGCCCCACTTTATCAGAGAGAGAATTGGTGCACAGAGAGGTAAAGGGATTTGTCCAAAGTCACACAGCTAGTGTGCACTGGAGCTGGAACTTGTAGCTAAAGGCTCTTAACCAACATCCATTACTGCCTCTGTTAAAAAGCTAAGATCTATCAATAGCAGTTAGACAGAAATGCATGTAAAGTGCTATGTAGGCATTAAGCCGTTTATAAGCCAGGAGGTGGATCTCTGTCCACTGACAAGGGAAGATCTCAATTCACAGTATTTGGGAAATCCTCCACATCTGTATGAAGCTCTGATGATTTTTCTCACCAGAGGAGAAAAGAATAAAATCAGAACATGGTGCTGATTAAATGTCAATCATGTTATGGTCTCCTCACATTTTCCAACAGACATCTACACACACACACATTGCCACTCATGGAATGTACAATTCTCACAGAGTTCTCTGGTCAGGCCTCTCCCTAAAGCCCGGCAGCTTGCTGTTCAATGTCATGGTTAAGAAAGAGGCCATGAAATGGCTGTCAGTGAAATGCTCACCCTGAAACCAGGAGAACCTGAGTTCAAACTGCAGAAGCCATGTTTACAAAGAAAGCTCAGTGTGGTTGCATGCACTAATAATGTACCAGCTGGACAGGCAGAGGTGGGCAGAGGTGGACAGAGGTGAGCAGAGGCGGGCAGAGGTGAGCAGAGGTGGACAGAGGTGAGCAGAGGTGGGCAGAGGTGAGCAGAGGCGGGCAGAGTTGAGCAGAGGCAGGCAGAGGTGAGCAGAGGTGGGCAGAGGTGAGCAGAGGCGGGCAGAGTTGAGCAGAGGCAGGCAGAGGTGAGCAGAGGCGGGCAGAGGTGAGCAGAGGCGGGCAGAGGTGAGCAGACGTGGGCAGAGGCGAGCAGAGTTGAGCAGAGGCGGGCAGAGGTGAGCAGAGGTGGGCAGAGGTGGGCAAAGGTGGGCAGAGGTGAGCAGAGGTGGGCAGAGGTGAGCAGAGGTGGGTAGAGGTGGGCAGAGGTGGGCAGAGGCGGGCAGAGTTGAGCAGAGGCAGGCAGAGGTGAGCAGAGGTGGGCAGAGGTGAGCAGAGGCGGGCAGAGTTGAGCAGAGGCAGGCAGAGGTGAGCAGAGGTGGGCAGAGGTGAGCAGAGGCGGGCAGAGTTGAGCAGAGGCAGGCAGAGGTGAGCAGAGGTGGGCAGAGGTGAGCAGACGTGGGCAGAGGCGAGCAGAGTTGAGCAGAGGCGGGCAGAGGTGAGCAGAGGTGGGCAGAGGTGGGCAGAGGTGGGCAGAGGCAGCAGAGGTGGGCAGAGGTGGGCAGAGGTGAGCAGAGGTGAGCAGAGGTGGGCAAAGGTGGGCAGAGGTGAGCAGAGGTGGGCAGAGGTGAGCAGAGGTGAGCAGAGGTGGGCAGAGGTGAGCAGAGGTGGGCAGAGGTGGGCAGAGGTGAGCAGAGTTGAGCAGAGGCAGGCAGAGGTGAGCAGAGGTGAGCAGAGGTGAGCAGAGTTGAGCAGAGGCGGGCAGAGGTGGCAGAGGTGAGCAGAGGTGGGCAGAGGTGGGCAGAGGTGAGCAGAGGTGGGCAGAGGTGGGCAGAGGTGGGCAGAGGTAGGCAGAGGCAGCAGAGGTGGGCAGAGGTGGGTAGAGGTGGGCAGAGGTGAGCAGAGGTGGGCAGAGGTGGGCAGAGGTGGGCAGAGGTGGGCAGAGGCAGGCAGAGGTGAGCAGAGGTGAGCAGAGGTGGGCAGAGGTGGGCAGAGGTGGGCAGAGGTGAGCAGAGGTGGGCAGAGGTGAGCAGAGGTGGGCAGAGGTGGGCAGAGGTGAGCAGAGGTGGGCAGAGGTGAGCAGAGTTGAGCAGAGGCGGGCAGAGGTGAGCAGAGGTGGCAGAGGTGGGCAGAGGCAGCAGAGGTGGCAGAGGCAGCAGAGGTGGGCAGATCTTTGGGGCTTTCTGGAAGGCTAGCCTAAGTTCCAGGCCGAATGAGAGACATTACCTTAAAAAAAAAAAATCAAGGTAGATAGGGTCTAAGGAATGAGACTCATGATTGCTTTCTGGCCTCCACAAGCACACACACACACACACACACACACACACACACACACACACACACTCACAGTCACAAACATGTATGTACACACAAATACACACATTCAAAGAGAAATGGGAAGGCCAGAAAGAGCTGGGAATATGGCTCAGTTGACAGCTCATCTAGGATGCACACAGCCTGGGTTCCCATCCCAGCACATGAACTGAATGTGGAACATGCCTATAATCCCAGCACCCAGGAGGTGGAGGCAGGAGGATCAGAAATTCAAGGTCATTCTTGGTGATACAGTGAGTTTGAAAGCAACCTGGGGTACAGGAGGCTATTTCAAAAAGGGAGGGAGGAGGAGTGGGGGGAGGGAGGGAGGGAGGGAGGGAAGGTAAGAAAAGAAAGAAATAGTTCTATCCACAAAATCTATCTAACTTGGTTGCCAATATGACTCTTGCCTGTTACTACAGCCTCTACTTCTTCCCGGGGGATAGAAATGACTCTCCCTCCTACACTTGCTTTGGGGCATATGAGTGAGGAGCTGATGTTTTAGAGAGAGAGGAGAGAGAATTGATTAGAACCTCAATGGCTTTGTTATGACTCCTCCCGGAATCTGGAAACCTCTGCACCTATGGTGACACTCCTGATCTCAGCGAGGTCATAGTACAACGTAGTCACGCCTGGTGAAAGGAAATTGCAAATGTCTGACATGTTTACCACGGTGTGCCTGCTCAGCATAGGTGCTTATCAGAGTACGTCAAAGTCACTCTACCCTTGTCCCTGTCACACTGCCTACTGTGATGACGTGTGTGTACTCTGTGACATTCAGACCATCATGTTAGAAACTTCTATTCACGTCATTTCCACTTGCAGATGAAATGTCACTATTTTTATGTAAACGTGGTCCATCAAGCATTTGGGCCATAAACTAAACAATGTTATTCATTGGACACAGGTGTCTTGTATTTTCATTTGTGAAACCTGTGGTCTTAGGTACAAATGCTATTTTACTGAGCCATCGAGAACTAGAGGCGTATGGTATAATCTTATAATTGAGGCAGCACAGGGGACAGAGAAACCAGAGAGCTTTGGAACATAGCAGCAGGTCTCTGTGAAGCCTAGGAACAAACAGGAAAGTTGGAAGTGCCTGAGATTGCAATCAAGGAACACAGCAGCCTTAAATCCAAGCGACAAATGAGCCCTTGCTACTGAGAAATGAACGAAACGAGAGCTTTGGAGGAAAATAGATCTTCAAGGGTCAAGGATAAATTACCCAGGCTCAGAGCCCGGGGTGGGGGGCAGAATATGATGGCAGAGAGGGTGCCCTGCCTGCCACGGTCCCTCATCTTCCAGAGTCAGGCCGCAGGCAGCAGTGCTCAGCAGCGCCACCTGCAGGAGGGACCACACACTTCCACACCATCCATCATTCTCACTGATCCTGATTGATCCAGATTGAGCAGGTGACCAGGAATGAGTCATCTGCCTTTGACTGACTGACTGACTGCACAGGACTCTCTGAAGCCCAAGCATTCCTGCACCGTAAGGACTCTACAATGCAAGTTTCTCCTTTTCTAGTAGCTTCCATACCACCTACCTATCTGTTGTGATTTTATAAAATTCATTATATTTTTACTTATTGCACACATACACATGTAGCTAGAGTTTTCCTGCCTGGCCCACAGTCAGGACAAATCTCTCTCACCTGCCAGTCCCACAGCCGCTCAGACCCAACCAAGTAAACACAGAGACTTATATTGCTTACAAACTGTATGGCCGTGGCAGGCTTCTTGCTAACTGTTCTTATATCTTAAATTAATCCATTTCTATAAATCTATACTTTGCCACGTGGCTCGTGGCTTACCGGCATCTTTACATGCTGCTTGTCATGGTGGCGGCTGGCAGTGTCTCCCTGACTCAGCCTTCCACTTCCCAGAATTCTCCTCTCTCCTTGTCCCGCCTATACTTCCTGCCTGGCCACTGGCCAATCAGTGATTTATTTATACAGAACGATATCCACAGCACTTCCCTTTTTCTTTTTTTTTTTTCAAAAAGGAAGGTTTTTAACCTTAACATAGTAAAATTACATATAATTTGGGAATTTGGGCATAGCGTCTCTTACTACTTCCTGCTGGAGGGGGGCGCTGTATCTTATGGGGACACAAAGAAAATTTTAGGATTATGGAGTAGTCCATGAGGCTGTATTGTCTGAGCCAGTTGCCTTCAAACCATTCTGGATGTTTGGATCATCTGGGCCATGGTGTCATCAGAGACCTTTCAGGGGGTCTTGGCTGGTCAAACCTGATGTATCTTAATCTGGAACAAATCCATAGCCTTTGGCTTTCTGTGGAAACAAAAGCAGAGCCTCCTTTCCAAAGCAACATATTCTTACATCCAAATTTTGAAGTCAAGGTACCTTTAAAATATACATTTTGGCATAACTCAACAGCTTTTGTAATCAAATGTTTTTCTTCAGTTATGAATATCAAAGAGAACATAATCCAGATTCTCTGTGTGGTAGCCATCTTTACGTGGCTTATTTTTTATATTACCTTGAACCTACTGCTTTAAACTGCAGCATTCTAAGACTGAAACGGCGATGTGGCTACTGGCTCCGCCCACTTCAGCTTCCCAACATGGCGGTGGTATGTTTTCTGCCAGCTCTGGGAGCCATCAACTCTCAGAAATAGTGGGTCTATGCTTCTATCAAAGCAACGTGTAGCCCAGAAACCTCTTTTTTTGTTTTGTACTAGCAAAGGCTAAATCCATGACGCAGCGTAATGTGCCACTTGCAGAGGCCTCATTCCCGCCATACTGCAGGTCGAGCACACATGCCAGGAACTCACCATAGTAGATAGTAGGTCAAACACGCAGGCTGCTGCTAACTTGAAAGAGACAACTAGGAACTGTTTTTAAGCTCCGTTTTAGAATCTTTTTACTCAGGTTTTAGGTGGAAACTCTTGCCAACACGTTGGGTGCCATTTGTAGCTAGAGTTTTCCTGCCTGGCCCACAGTCAGGACAAATCTCTCTCATCCGCCAGTCCCACAGCCACTCAGACCCAACCAAGTAAACACAGAGACTTATATTGCTTACAAACTGTATGGCCGTGGCAGGCTTCTTGCTAACTGTTCTTATATCTTAAAGTAATCCATTTCTATAAATCTATACCTTGCCATGTGGCTCATGGCTTACCAGCATCTTTACATGCTGCTTGTCATGGTGGCGGCTGGCAGTGTCTCCCTGACTCAGCCTTCCACTTCCCAGAATTCTCCTCTCTCCTTGTCCCGCCTATACTTCCTGCCTGGCCACTGGCCAATCAGTGTTTTATTTATACAGAACGACATCCACAGCATATACATGTGTGCCACAGCATTCCCATGGAGGTCAGAAGGAAATGTTTGAGAGTTTGTTCTTCCGCCATGTGGGTCCCAGGGACTGAACTCAGGCCATCAGGCTTGGCAGCAAGCACCCCTACCCACTGAGGCGTCTTGCCAGCCCAATGCGTTTTACTTATTAATACCCACCCCCAACTCCTAACAGGATACTCCACGGGGACAGGAACCAATGTTTTGTTGCTTGAGATGGGGTCTCACTATATACACTAGGTCAGCCTTGAATTCACGTTATCTCCCAGGCTGGCCGCAAATACACAAACCTCCTGCCTTGCCTGACCATGTGCTCGGCCACAGCCATGCCCAGCTGCCAGCAGGGAGTTCCGTGAGACCTGCTCATGGCTTCATCTCCCAAATCAAGAACAATCTCTCATATGTGAAAATCCTGGCTAAATGTGTGAGCATTTGAGCAAGAGAGCTAGTGAGTGAGCAAAGGAAGGAAGGAAGGAAGGAAGGAAGGAAGGAAGGAAGGAAGGAAGGAAGGAAGACGCGCAGCTTCCACTGGCACCCTTGAGGGAAGGGGTGTGCCCGCTGTTCTCCTGCCCTGGTTGGAATTCCAGCCTGACAGTACTGGGTATGTGGTCTACAGACAAAGACACCCCAACAAATAGGAAACAATGGATAGCACGTACCCGGCTCGCTGCCACAGGGACTACTGATGCCTGTCATTGGAGAAAGGGAGACTGAACACACCCAGTTCAAGCCATGGCTCTCTGGGCTCCTGATATAAGACACCAGCATGCAGTCAACGGGGCAGCTCAGAGACCGCCATGTGCGCTCAGAGGAAAGGGTGCTGGGTTCTACAGGGAGTGGGCAGCAGGAAAATTACCCAAGTATGACCTGGGTGACGAGCGTATGGACAAGCAGACAAAGTGGATGATGGCGTTCCCAGCAGAGGGCAGAAACCAGGCAAAAGCCTGGGAGGGTGAGCGGCCATAACCCGTCCAGATACAGGTTGTCACCTTTCTGATCAATGTAACAAAATACATGACAATAAGCTTCAGGAAAGATTGCAATTTGAGGGCCCAGCCCCTCGTGCTAGAAAGAGGTGAGGCAGCAGGAGCTCGGGCAGCCACGTGGCATCCAGAGTCAGGAAGCAGCGAGATGAGCGCGGTGCTCGGCGCCCATTCTCCATTCTCCCCCTTTCCTTCCGTCCCCAGCCCAAAGGGCTGCCATATTCAGAGTCAGTCTTCCCTCCTCAGCTAAACCTCTCTGGTATCCCCCTCAGCGGCACACCCAGAGGTGTCTCCTGGGTGGTTCCTAACCAAGTCGGAACCATCAGAAGCAAGTAGCTCGTGAAATGGATCACCGGGGCTTTGAGAGGGAGGTAAGGGACACTGGTAGGTGAGGACAGCTCCAGAAGGTATGTTCTGGGGCAGCTGAGATGGGGTTTGAGGAGCAAGTGGCCCTGGGGTCACCTCTCCACACCTTGTTTGGGAGCCCCCACAGCCCAGGCGCCTGTAGGCTCTGGGTCCTCAGGCCCATGAGGTAGCCCCTCCCACTGCCTCCTGTTTCCAAATCCATCCTTGTCAAAGCACTTCACCTTCCTCTCAGAGGTGCGATGGACGCGTAAGCTTCAAGGCCCTCGGCAAACCTCAGTCAGGCAGGAGCAACCATCCCACCTATGACCCAAGAAGGAAGTCTGCTGTTCACAGAGCAGCTTGAGTCCAAGCCAGAACAAAAGCCCTGGGAACAACGTATATTCAGTCCCCTGAAGAAGAAAAAAAACCAAAATGGCCCAGGGTGGGGGGGTCACATGACAGCCCTACCCAAAAGCATCTTTTGTCCTTTTAAAAGTGCACTTTTCGGTGCATATTCTGGGGACAATTGGCCTGGCTCCTGAAGCCCACTCTAATTGTATGTAATTTTTATAAATACAGTAATTAGGAATTGCTAAGCCTTCTAATAGAAACGGAATTGAACCTTTATGAGAAGCAAAGGCTTGGGAGGAAAGAGCACTGGGGCTTTTGAATGTGTGGACCTCACACCTCACTTCCAGAGATGAACTTCTGGAACCCAGAGGTGGCCTCAGAAGCCAGCCCCCTTGGTGGTGACCAGAGCAAAAGCATTAATCAGCTCGCCCTCACCTGATAAATCCAAACTTAGAGAACAGAAAGGACATGTGGTCACTGCTGACTAGAGGCCACTTTATACCTTTTTGGGGACTTAAAGTTTTAATTTTTCCACACAAAAATAGGTTGTTTTTTTTTTTTTTTTTTTTTTTTCCTGGCCAGGCATGGTGGTGCATGCTGTTAAGCCCAGCTCTAGAGAGGCAAAGGCAGGCAGATTGCTGTGAGCTGGAGGCCAGCCTGGTCTACACAGAAGTTTGAGGGCTACACGGTGAGACCCTTTCTAAGAAACAAATGGTTTTCCAGCCTCTTGGGAACTCTCAGAAGTCTTGTACTCCCATAATTGGGGGCTGATATCATGCCAGTCCCGCCCGACTATGGAACAGTCTTGAATGGAGGATTGAGGACTGAGAAATAACAGACAGAAAAAAAAGAGACACAGAATAGCATCGGGAGGGCTCTGAGTCAATACTACAGTCTCCCCGAGTTTATTTCTCAGGGCCTTTTTATACCCAAAGCAGGGGAGGCAAAAAGACCTCCCCCTCTCAAGGACATCATGGCTCAAGGTGCAAACTAGTGTAAATACCTCCTTAGTATTCAAGACATCTGGTAACCACACCTTTGGCCAAACATCCTGTTAGCCAGCCTTAAAGAGCAAAGAGAGGCTTGAACTCTCTGACCTTGAGTCAAGATGGAATCGGGTCACAAACTGGAGTCCTTTGTGGGTTCCCACAGTATCACAGGCCCACGACACCCCTAACTGAGGCACAGGATCCCACCTGGCTGCTGCCTCGCCTCTTGTTTCTTACTCTCCTTTTTGCAGGATTGCGGGGCAGAGCCTGGCACACACTCCCCCAAGCACTCTACCCCTGAGCTGCGTCTGTCCTCTTCTGAAACAGGCTCCATCCATGTTGCCCTGCTGTCTGGACAGACCGGTCGCTCTACTGATTCTATTTTGTAACAATGAAACAAGCTACACAAAGTGCGATGAAAGGGAACACGAGGTCTGCTACGGAGAGAAACGGTTCACTCTGAGGCAAAGTCACTGGAATAGGCTTTCTAGCCGTGGGCAGAAATGAGCAGGCTGTTTACAACAGGAAGACATTGAAAGTAAGGTACTGGGAGCTGGGGATGTGGCTCTAAGGTCGAGTGCTTGATTAGCAAGCTAGAGGCCCCAGGGAGGTCTAGTCCATGTATGACCAGCACGACCAGCGGGGGGTTGGGGGTGGGGCGTGGGGGGGACAGGGACGGGGATGGAGAGGGAGGGCTGGAATGGAGACAGCTCCTTAGACATCCAAGTGATTTCAGCTCAAAACAATGAAGAAGGAATGCGGCCTTCCCATGCCAGCAGACCTGCTTTTCATCTGCAGCTTCAAAGGAGCTCAAAGTCAGCCTCCTGGGGTCCACAGCCCTCAGAATCCAGCCTCTGAGTCCGGGGGGGGGGTGGGGGGTGGGGGTGGGGTTCTTCTCCTTCCTCACCCATTCTGTTTGTAGCCCAGAAACACAGCCACAAGCGTAGTCTTCAACCACACCAGGGGATGAAGTCTGCCCCAAGCTTGGAGCTTTTCCTTTTTCTAAAAAAAAATCTTTTGCCTTAGAACTGACTTCTATAAACACGAACTGTTTTATTTAATTAAAAACATACTTAAAACTAAAGTGTCCCCACTAACCACTCCTGAGCCAACACTATCACAGAAATCAGAACATAAGGGCGTTTCAGTGGCTCCCTGAAGGAGGCAGACAGCCAAGTAGTCACTACAGCCTGGGGAGAGAACACAGAAAAATCCCCAACAGCTTGGATGTAACACATAATCTTTTAAACCTTATGAGATGATTCTACCTAATCGCTTGGGGGTCTCCACATGCGAGCCCTGGGTCAGCAGCTCCTGGGAACTTGTTAGCAATATACACTAGCTGACTCCACAGATGCAGGGAAGGAGGAATGCCAGGATCAGGGAACTTACAAGATTACTGGTCTCAATAAACCAGCTTTTGGACAGGGAGAGGACTCAAGCTGTGAAGTGCTTGCTGCATCAGTGTGAGGCCACAAGTTCGACCCCCAGGACCCACATAAAAAGCCAGGCATGGTGGAATATGCTTGCAATCCTAGCTGGAAGCGTCCTATTGACAAACACCCTATTCTAATTGGTTGCATACCTAGCCAATGAGAGATGCTGTCTCAAAAAACAAAGCACTGGAGAGAGATGGCTCAGTGGTTATGACCATTTGCGGCTCTTACAGGAAACCTAAATTTGGTTCCCAGCACCTCTAAGGGAGCTCATGACCATGCAAAGCTCCAGTTCCAGAAGATCTGATGCCTTCTCAGACCTCCAAAGGCACAAGGCACGTATATGGTGCATATACATACATACAGACAAAACACTCATACACATAAATCTAAAAATATTTTAAAAAAAGAGGTGGATAGCATCTGAGGAACACGTCACAGAGATCGCCTGATGGTCTCCACATGTACATGTTTGTGCATGTGCTCACACACGTGTGCTCACACATTTGTGCCTCCACCCACAAAGAAATCAGTTCCTTCAGCTTTCTGGCTTCTAAACTTATATTTATTTATTGAATTGCATGGATGGGTGCATGCATGCTACAGTGTACTTGTGGGGTCAGAGGACAACTTGCAGAAGTCATTTCCATCTTGTGGGTTCTGGGGGCTGAACTCAGGGCATCAGGCTTGGCAGCAAGAGTCTTTACCACCTACCTTTATGGGATAAGTCATCTCACTGCTCTGTTTCTATGTTTAAGTGAAGCCGAGATTCTGAAAACTTCTATCCGTTTTAAGGATTAGGTTTTCCCAGGAGAAAGACATCCTAGAAATTTCTGTTTACTGTCCTACAGGAGATGAGCCAGCCATGTGTCTGGCTTTGCAGTCTTGTTGAGGCATTCTTTCCTGAATGGACCTATTTCTTCTTCTCAAATCCTGCTTCCAGCTGTCAAAGTCAACCAGTCCATCATTAGTGCGTCATTAGTGAATGGGAACGTGACCACGAGCGTGAGAGCTAACCCCGTCAACTGGACTGAGAGAAACCTTGGAGACTGAGCATGCTTCCGGGTGAGTATAAGGGCAGAGCTGGTCAATTAACTCAGGATGGGGCAACCCAGAACGTGGGGGACATTATCCCATAAGCTGGGTTCCAGAGGAACAAAGGAGGAGAAAGCCTGGGAGCTGAGAGTTTAGGCTCTCTCTGTCTCTCTGTCTCTCTGTCTCTGTCTCTCTGTCTTTGTCTCTCTGTCTCTCTCTCTCTCTCTCTCTCCCTTCTTCCCTCCCTCCCTCATCCCCATAAGGTGATCTGTCCCACTCTACCACGCCCATGATACCTCCAAAAACATGAACAAAACAAATGGTCTTTACATTGTTTTCTTCAGCAGTTCAGTCACAGCAATGAAAAACAATGACTATTACCCTGGACATTCATATAAAAATCATGCCTTAGTAATTCCAGCAGTCAGAAGGCTGAGGCGGGAGATTAACACCAGCTCACAAGCTCCAGGCAGGGCTACAAAGCAAGACCCAGCCTCAATAATTCAAGAACAAACAAACAAAGTCATCAGTTTTACAGGAGGAAAGGATCTAGGTTCAATATGATGCTAAAAATAAATAAATAGATAAATAAATAAAGTCAGTGGTTTTAGGAGAGAAAAGACCTTAGGTAACTTTAATGTCTAAAATTAATTAAAGGGGCTGGAGAGATGGCTCAGTGGTTAGAAATACTGGCTGCTCTTCCAGATGGTCAGGGTTTGGGTTCCTAGAACCCACATGGTGAATCACAACTGTCTGTAACTACAGTTCCAGAAAATCTGACATCCTCTTCTGACCTCCATGGGCACCACACACACATGGTGCGCAGACCTACATGCAGGCAAAAGACTCATACATATAAAATATATTTTTTAAATTAAGGGCTAATAAGAGAAAGGTGGGCTGAGGCTATCACTTGGTAGTATACAACACCCACCTAGTACACTTGATACCCTAAGCTCAATCCCCAGTCTCACACACACACACACACACGCATTCACGCACACACGCATACATGCACACACACAAATCATATCTTGAACTTTTCAATTAGACTTTAGTGGAAGGAGGCAAAAATCCCCTCTCTATTCTTTCTCCTCACATCGCTTTGGTCCATGTTTGTGTGTTTCCTGTACAATGCCGAAATGAATAATTGCAGAATCAACAAGGCAAACATTTGGAAATGCCATCTTCAGTGGTCAACTTTGACTGGCAACCTGGTTAAATTAAGAAATGCCTAGGGCATGTCTGTGTGGGCTTCTCCAGAAGGGGTTAACTATGAGGAATGAGATCCACCCTGACTGTAGATACACCATCCTGGGGGCTTAAATACTGGACTGAACAAAAAAGAAATAAGAAAAAAGCCAGCTGAGGCCTGGCCTGGTCCTCTTACTGCCTCCTGACCCACCTAGATATGAACAAGCAGCCTCACACTGCCACTGCCACAGCCACAGCCACGGCCACAGCTGCCCCACCTTTCTACCATGGTGGGCTGTATTACTTCCCACTATGAAACAAAATAAATCTACTTTTCAAAAAAGTAACTGACACATGGTGTGGTCTCTTTTCCCATATTATCATGGCTGTGGCTTTCACAACCACTCCAGGATATACATCGTTTTACTTCCCCGACTTTACAGATAAGGAAACTCAGGCACAGAAAAGTTGGGGAAGGTGTCACCTGATACACAGCTTCATAACCACGAAGTCCAGGCAGAGCTCCAGCTATGCATCTTCAGATTCTTGCTCTAGCTGCTGGCCACCACCACCCCTGCCCCTCAGAGAAGGGGCCTTTCTTAAGATGATCCTGCTTGCATGAGGAACAGCTGTCCCTCCCTGGGGACATGCTCACCACCTCTGATCCCTGCTCTTCAGATGCCAGCTGCTCCTCCCAGGTATTGTCACACCTGGTTATAATCTTCTCTCCCTCAACCCTAATCAACCCGTGCTCTCCCCAAGCGTGGTGACAAGCAGCTTTATAACCATTCCAAGTGTCATGTAAGAGTGTCCCAGGCCACCCTCCAGGGAGGGCTGACTCTCCTGCGACCCAAACAGCCTGTACCTTGTCCCCCTCAAAAAACCAGCCAAGAGGGGGACCCTCTGCACTGTTAACTAATTGGGAAAGCAGGAAGAAGGGAACTCTGTGAGGACCCCTGAAACTGTAGCTCCAAGGCCTGAGGAAGCCTTTAGAACCGAAGGCCTAAGTGCTGACAGGCTGCGTTAGCCAGCTTCCCATAGCTGTGATAAAATTCCAGAGAGGATCAGCTTGTAAAGAGGAAAGGGTTTATTAGTTCATGGCTCTGG
Source organism: Peromyscus eremicus (assembly GCF_949786415.1). Classification (NCBI taxonomy): domain Eukaryota; kingdom Metazoa; phylum Chordata; class Mammalia; order Rodentia; family Cricetidae; genus Peromyscus; species Peromyscus eremicus. The sequence goes on along the minus strand of NC_081419.1, from coordinate 141,969,094 downwards.
TAGTTTTGTTCCGTGAGCACCCGGACCCTTACCTTAGAGCAGTGGTTCTCATCCTGTGTATCAGATATTTACATTATGATTCATAACAGTAACAAAAATTAGAGTTATGAAGTAGCATTGAAATAACTTTATGGTTGGGGGTCACCACAACATGAGGAACCGTATTAAAGGGTTGTAGCACTGGGAAGGTTGAGAACCGCTGCCTTAGAGCCTATGCTAAGACAGAATGTCATGGTAACAGCAGGTGACAGAAAACTTGCTCAACCTGGAACAGCTGGGAAGCAGGGGGCAGGTGGGGCTCCACACTCCCCTCCAGTGACCTAACTCCCTCCCATTAGGCTCCACCTCTTAAAGGTTCCACTACCTCCAAATAGTACCACGGCTGGGGTGAGTACTGAAGAGGGAACCCATAACAGAGGCCTCCAGCTCACCATTCTCCTCAACATAAGACAAAGCAGATACCTGAGGAAGCAGGAAGTCGTGAAACACAAGCTTCCCTCCCTGTGCACATCAGGACACCCCAGATGCTGCCAAGCCCAGCCCTTGCCTCTGAGGGTTGCTTAGCACTTTTACACTCTGGTTAGTGATAACCAGCTGGCCATTTCTCTCAGGATCAGGGCTCCCTAAGCCCTATTTCCCTGAAGAGGCTGGTTCTAAAGGTCAAAACAAGAGTCCAGGATCCCACAGCCATCAAAACCTCGAAAGAACAACTGGATCATCCCCCAACAGTCAACACACATCGAGTAAGAAAACAGGCAGAATATTTGAGCCCAAATGAGGACACCCACAGTGGAGAAAACGTGGATTCTAACTGCCTGTAATAAATGCTTCCCAAGTAGCAGCTGAGGCGGGGGTGGGGTGGGGGGTAGGCCAGTACGATGAACAAGGGGACGCGACAGAAATGTCTGGCAACCATCGCATTGGCTGACAGGAACATCGCAGGTCTCTCATTGGTTGTTGGACCTCTCCATTATACACTCTAAGGAACATTCTAGTAAGAAAGGAAAGGAGGGTCTGGAGAGATGGCTCAGTGGTTAAGAGCATTTGTTATGCTTGCAAAACACCGGGCTTGGCTTCCCAGCACCCTCGTGGTTCCTAATCATCCATTACTCAGTTCCAGGGGATCCCACGCCCTCTCCTGGGTCCTGCAGGCACTGCACGCATGTGATGAACATACACACATGCAGGCAAAAACACTCATTCACATTAAAGAAACAAATCTAAAAAGCCATTTTTTAAGGAAGAGGATTTTTGTACGGGTTGTTTGTTATCCTCTGGCACCAAGGAGTCTGCAGTTCCTGCCAACCTGCAACACAATGGCCTGGGTAACAGTGACTGTGGACTCCTGCTGCGTGCCTTCCCAGGCTAAAGGACTTCATGACCTCATTATTGTGAAATCCTGGGTCCTTTCTTAGAACTCGGGTTGAAAATACAGCTCCATTTCTGACCACTGTTTTATGGTGTCCACTTAAGCTCAGCATGAACGAGTCTGTGGCTTTGGAATTCTGTCTGGACGAGGCACGCAGCACAAGTGCTTGCCGACGCCAAGCACAGCAAACAGATCCTGTTTCTTACAATGGTCTTGTTAATGTCACTCAGGCAGGCCTGGAACTTGCGATCCTCCAGCCTCAGCCTCCTACACCACCACACCCAGGGCAGCACCTCCTCTGTAACAAATAGCACAGAACTAGAAGCAGCCCACAGACAATGACGAGGACCTGTAAAGAGGGGTGTATTGACTACACAAGCCACCACTACACCACGTGACATTCAAGAACAGGAAAATTAGTCCACGCCAGATAAATCGGAGATAGGCACTTTCTGAGGAGGTATCACTGGCTGAGAAGCGGATGTGTAAGCTATGGGATGCTGTGAACATGCATGTTTCCGTCTACATAGGCATATTCCTATGTAAGGATCAACAAGCCACGTACTCAAGATTCGTGTACTTAAAAGTGTATGTTTTTGTTGTCATTGGTTTCTAAACATAGTTTTGTTCATCCCACCCCATGACCAGGACAAGAGGCTTATTTTACTCCTGTGGGGGGGAAAAAGTCATGAATAAAGCTAATCAGGAACTCAAGCTCCCAACAGCTTAGCTGGTTTTGTTCTGAAACTATAACATGCAAAAATTGGGCTTTGTAAATGTCGAATTAGCCAGCAATTATTTGCTTTGCAGAATTGCGCACCGTGGGGTTTCTCTTGATGGCAGGCTCCCATAGGTGCACTTTAAAAAGGAAGAACTCAGCTGCCAAGGGCAATTTAGTCACCAATGTTAACAAACTGCGGCAGAAGCTCAAAGATCTTTCTTTTCCGTGTGGGGGCGGGTGGGTGAGTGAAAGGGGGGAATCCAGGCGTAATCCCCCAGACTAGTCAGAGCTCCTCCAAGCTGCAAGAGCCTGGTTTCCTGCTGCTGTGTGCTTTGAGTATGGCCCCATGTGGGTAGAGGGAAAGCCGGTGGAGAAGGCTGAGATAAGACTGTGGGAAACCCAGCTGTCTCAGAAACACAATGTCTCAGCAGGGAACACTGGAGATGCCAGAGGAACACCAAGTTCCCAGCCTCTGTGTGCACTGGAGTTCTCAGAGAACTCTGCAGGCACAGATGCTGGGAGGGGCCTGAGGTGCTGGGAGGGGCCTGAGGTGCTGGGAGGGGCCTGAGGTGCTGGAGTTTTTCTTCAAGACCCCTGATGAGGCTACCTGCACACCACACACCAGACAGAAGTTCAGTTCGGCAAGAAGCCCACCTAATCCCACAGCCACACTCTAATGCACATTACCATGCCCAATGTACAGGTAAGGAAACTGAGGCTGAGAAAGGATTCAGGCCTGACTGACTCCAGCTGTGGCTGGCAGAGAGCCAGGGATAGAGCAGAGTCAGAGACTATGAAGCCCTTCTCCACTGACCCACCCTAGCATTCCAAGGGTGGACATTCTGCCAGAGGCCAGCCAGTGGTTCCGTGCCTCTAACTGTGTTCAGCTAGAACCCCGGCACTCTTCTTGGTGACAGTGAAGAGGGGAGCCTGTAACCCTCTTTTCCAGCCCCAGGCTGAAGCTCCAAGAGAACACAAGATAATTCCTGATTAACCAGAGGCAGACTCCACACCAACCCCCATTTTTCATGCATGACCTTGGTCCGTCGGTGTGCACCTGTCTTTTCCTACAGAGTTGTGGAAAACTGCTGCTTCCCCACCCTGTAATCACACAGTCCCGGAGACTTTTTAAACATCACACCTTCAGCCCATCCCCTACCTTTCTTCTCACGTTCTCTTCCACAAGGCGAATTCCTGCTGAGAAGCTCTAGGAAGCATTCAGCAGAATAGCGGTTAGCAGGACTTTGGAAGCCTGTGATGGATGGAAGGGGGCAAATGGGTACAGGACCCAGATGGGTTGGAGAAATAACTTACTGTACTCTACAGCAAAGTAGGATAATTATGGTTGGCAAGCAATTAAGACATATTTCAAAAGAGCTGGGAGAGAGCCTGAATGCTTCCAACACAAAGAAGTGACATCTCAGGTGACAGATATGATAGTCACCCTGACCTGAGTAGCACATGCTGTACACATGTACTGAATGTCTCACTGGACCCCACATATAAGTGTCATTGTGCCTGGAGTTGGTAAGATCAAAGCATGGACTGTGGGGGCCTGTCTTAGTTACGGTGACTATTGCTGTAATGAAACACTGTGACCAAAGCAACTTGGAGAGGAAAGGAGTTATTTCACTCACAGTTCCATATAACAGAGTTCATCATCAAAAGCAGTGGGGGCAGGAACTCAGGCAGGGCAGGAGCCTGGAGGCAGGAGCTGATGTAGAGGCCATGGAGGGGTGCTGCTTACTGGATTTCTCATCATGGCTTGCTCAATCTGCTTTCTTATAGAACCCAGGACCACCAACCCAGGGATGGCACCACCCACAATGCACTGGACCCTCCCACATCAATTACCTACAGCTAGATCTTCTGGAGGCCTTTTCTCAGCTGAGGCTCCCTCCTCTCTGATGACTCTAGCTTGTGTCAAGTGGACATGAAACTGGCCAGCACGAGGTCCCAGCAGCCTAGGCCCAGTCAGCCATCTCCACTACACTGATTAAAGAGACAGTTACGGTTGGTGAAAGGCAGAGAAGGTGGATGTATTCAGGGCGACCACATTGGAAAGAGAAATAAATAAAGAGTGCCCAGGGGCCGCACCCCCACCCCCACCCCCACCTCCACCCCCATCCTTGATGTCCTGACATAAGGTTTAGGTTTAAATAGAGGATATGGACTCTGCCTTATTCAGCAGTTCTGGTCAAGGTGAGGTCCTGCTTCTCAGGCCCCATCACATCTCGGCTTCGGACTCTCCTGACGTGTGGTCCCACAAGTTCCTACAACTGTTGAAAGTGCTTCAGCCTTCTCTGTCCCATAGCGTGGGATTCCTGGGGAGATTTAGTCCCCTGAGGTCCACTGTTTCAATAGCCTGACAGTCAAGAATACACATGTCTCTCTTTAGAATACTTTTTCTGCAGCCAGACAGTTACACCATTTCCACTTGTCAAATAAAAATGAAAATCCATGACATCCGAGCCTGGGCTGCTGCTGAGGACCATGTCTGGGTCTGTGGTTCTACCGCAGCTAGGGATGTGTGGATATCTATAGCTGAAAGTTTTTCTTTGTCCCGGCCTGCCGGTGGTCGGGACAAATCTCTCCCACTTGCATCCCCCAAGTAAACACACAGAGGCTTATATTAATTAAAACTGCTCGGCCATTAGCTCAGACCTACCACCGACTAGCTCTTACATTTAAACTCAGCCCATTTCTGTTAATATATATGTTGCTACATGTTCCATGGCTTTACCTGTGTGCCATTGCATGCTGCTTCCTGGACGGTGGGCTGGCATCTCCTGACTCAGCCTTTCTCTTCCCAGAACTCTCCTTGTCTGCTTATCCCACCTATACTTCCTGTCTGGCTACTGGCCAATCAGGGTTTTATTAAACCAGTGTACAAAAGCATTATTCTACAGCAGATATCCATAGCCCATGTCGCCACCAAAGGCCATGTGGATGCCCAGGCTCTAGGCTGGCACCTGTAGCTATGTTGAGAACTGAGGAATGTGCTGCAGCTGAGGCCATGCCAATCTGAGTTGCCTGTACAACCACCCATGGCCATGGTGCCCTCTGGGCCCAGGCTGCTGTCAGGGGCCATGTCTGGGTCTGTGGCCCTACCGCAGCCAGGGTCTGTGTCAATGTCCATGGTTCCTGTTACCACCAAAGGCGGTGTAGATGCCCAGGGTATGGTCCAACATCTGAGGACATGCTGGTACCTGAGGGTCATGCTGCCACCAGGGCCATACAGATCAGGGTTGCCTGTGCTGCCACTGGGGCCATGATGATGTTCAGGCCTGAGCTGTGGCCAGGGGCCGTGTCTGTGTCCATAGCCCTACTATAGCCAGAGTCTGTGTTAATGTCCATGGTGCCTGCTACCATCAAAAGACATGAACTGCTTGGGGTCTGGGCCATGTTGGAGTCTGGGGACCATGCTGCTCCTGGGCCCATCTGAGAGGCCTGCGCTGTACCCAGGGCCATGGTCATACCTGGGTTCAAGCTGCTGCTGCTGCTGGCCATGTCTGGATCCATGGTCCTGCTGCAGCTGGGGTCTGTATTGATGTCCATTGCCCATTTTATTACAGGGGCCCATACAAATCATGTGTTGAACCATATGTTGACGTATGAGGGCCATGCTGAGCTGCCCCTCACACACACACACACACACACACACACACACACACACACACACACACCGGAGAGCTGCCCCCGCCCCTGCTTCATGCCCCCCACCCCTGCACTTGGGAGAGCTTGCCCCACCTCTCACTATGGGCATGGAAAAGCTGGCTCTGCCCCTGACCAGAGGGGAGTGGTCCCAGCAGCCCGGTCAGAACAACTCAGCTAACACTTAGACACATGTCAGGGCTTTGATTGGCTCTATTCAACATCTACCCCATCTATGACTTGCTGGAGCACACGAAAGGACTGGTCCTGAGGAACCAGAGCTGCAGGATCTCCATGATTCGGGACAGCAGCAGGATTTCCAAGAGGAGCTTCAGAGAGGGTCCAGTATTGATGCCGTACCGGAAGCCAAAGGCCTTGAACCTGACCAACAACACATCACACATTTGCAAGTAAAGCTGTGTGGACAAGAGGGTCTATGCATGACACACAGCAGCTCCCAAGGCCACTAAGACGAATGAAGACGTGGGGAAGACAGAGGAGTGGTGAGGTTTTTTTTCTCTTGCTTGCTTTTTTGGGTATTGTTTGTTTACTTTTTATTTGTTTTAAATTAATATTCTTACTTGCATTTTATTATTTTTTATTTTTATTATTTCTTTTTTAGTTTTCTTTTGGGGGTACTACAAGGGTGGAGGGTATACATGGAAGGACTGGGAAATGAGTGGGATTGGGGTGCATGACGTGAAATTCCCAAAGAATCAATTAAAATTGTTAAGAAAATCCATTAAACTATATTAACAATAATCTCTAAAATAAAAGATGCTGTGGAGAGGCCTGGGGCCCAGGGCAGACAGAATCACTCTGAAAAGTTGCAGGAGTGCCTGGCTCAGCCTCACGCCTTGCTATGAACTGACATTGACAGAGACAAAGAGGGCCAGTGAAGGGACAGCCAGACTCACAGGTCAGTGGGACAGACAGAGTCAGTGGTAGACACACATAACACCACCAGCTGCTCTGGAGCCGAGGGGCAGACAACGGTCAGTGGGAAACAGGTGTCCTTGCAATAAACTGCTGGGATGCACAGGCATTCGCAGAAGGCGCTCACTGTGTGTAGACCACATGTAACACATATCCATGCATCACCAGATTTGATCCATACAATGCACAGGAAGTCAGGACTTCAATATCCCCAGAGCTCAGACATGCCCGGTGACACTGAGTGACTCACCCCAAATCACGCAGCACACGGTAGAGTTGAGTCTATCGGCTCCTCGGCTCCCTTCCTCACCTTCTTCATTCAGAGCAGACATATTGGTCCTGCCTCACAGGGTCAGTTAATGTGAAGGTCAGAGGGCTGAGAAGCCGGCCCAGCAGGTAAGGGCACATGCCACCAAGCCCGGGGACTTGAGTTTGAGCCCCAGGACAGCTATGGTGGAAGGAGAAAATTGACTCCCACAAGTTGTCCTCGACCTCCACATGTATGCTGTAGCATGTGCACACATACAGGTACATACTACATATGCAAGCACACACAAAATGACTAAATAAATGTAATCAAAATAAAAATAAATAGATATAAGTCAGAAAGCACAGAGCACCAGGCACAGTGGCTTAGGAATCAATAAATATCACATCCATTTCTATTCACCTTTTTTTATGTACATGTGCTCATGTGTGTGGGTGCATACACGCATGCCTACATGTATGTGGAGGCCAGAGGTCAGTCTTGGGTATTACTCTTTATAGGCCGCTCCCTGGTGTGGAACTTGCCAAGTAGGCTGGCTGGCCACAGTGACATGGGAAAGTCAGAGGACAATTTAACAGTGTCAGTCCCCTCCTTCCACTCCATAGGTTCCAGGGATCGAACTCAGGTTGTTGGGGTTGGCAGCAAGCCCCCTTACCCATTGAACCCTCTTGTCAGCCAGCCCAGGAGTGGAGCCACCTACAGTGGATGGGTCTTCCCACCTCAATGAACCTCATCTAAGCAATCCCTCACAGTCACGCCCAGGGCTTGTCTCCTGGGTGATTTAAACCCTGTCACGCTGGCACTGGAGATGAACATCACACGATCCTCTGAGGTGGAGTTTTATTAGTCTTTATGTATCTAGCGCCTCAGACATACATCACTGAGGCTCAGCGAGGAAAGCGACTCACCCAGGATTTCACAGCTTTGGGACACAGAGTCCGTACTCCCAAGCATGACACTACACTCAGAGCCTCACTCCAGGGCCTGTGTGCTCAGCCCCTAAAAGGACGGTGTCTTCTGAACACGGGCAGGCTGCATAAGGCAGGCACCCGAAAGTACTGAGCATACATCCCAGCACCCAGAGGACCCAATGAGTCAAGAATTCCCGGAGCTATTGGAGAAGTGCTTGCAATCAGGTTTTAAAATGCTTGTGTCTTGAGGGTGGTGCAACCCTCTCTGCAGTCACCACAGCAGTGTCTACACTATGGGCTTAAGTTATGTTAAAAACAAACAAACAGCTGGGCGTTGGTGGCGCACGCCTTTAATCCCAGCACTCGGGAGGCAGAGCCAGGTGGATCTCTGTGAGTTCGAGGCCAGCCTGGGCTACAGAGTGAGTTCCAGGAAAGGCACAAAGCTACACAGAGAAACCCTGTCTCGGGAAAAAAAAAAAAAAAAAAAAAAAAAACAGGCAGGGAAAAGATAGTCTGGGAGGAAAATGCTAACAGTGGCTGCCTTTTGCTGGAAGGACAATAGATGGATTTTTTTTTCTCCTCATTAGTGCTTTTTTGTATTTTACCATTTTCCCCCAAGGGAAAAATGTCAAAAAGATGGGAATCAGATTTTGTAGGGGCACGTTCCTAATACTGCCTGTCTGACCTGTGTTGTCCCCAAGACTCTGCTACCTGCTTAGTCTTTGAAGGGGCAGGGGGGCCCCAATGCTCAGAGCCCCTGCTTCAGAACCCAGCCCTGTGGTCATCTAGTTCCTCCTCCCTGACCCCCACCCCCTGCCAGCCACCACTTCCCTGCAGTTCCCTATCGCTCTTGACATTCAATTTCATCCAGAAAAAGAATGAGATGGGGATTCTAAATTGGAACGCACAAATGACATTCCTATTCATTATTTAATCTGCTCCCAGATTTGAGCGAACATCTCCAGGGGTAATTACTGCCCGACTCCAAATTCATTTCTAGGAAGCAGTCGCCAGAAGCCTGCGCACAAGGTAAGGACATGATTCAATATTTATGAGGCAGTATTTCCAGAGAATCTCAGCCCCAGGGAGAATCTGGGGAAAATGCACCCAGTGTACCAGGAAAACACTGACTGTTGTGTCTTTCAGTGTGTGAGTATAGAAATGGACCCGCCCACCCTCAACACGGGCACACTGATGGAGCCCCGTCACCACCCACTCTGAGAAGGGACTAGGGTCAGGAGATGCCACCCAACTAGGCCTCTAAGCAGTAAAAAGAGCGTGGGGAGGTGGCCTCTTCAAAGACAGGCAAGCTGCCACTGTTTCTAGAAGGAACTCAATGAGCAGACATCCCTCCATACAGCAGGCCCATAGTATGTTTTTAAAATGTGACACTCAGTGCTAACTAACAATGCAGACACGGATTAGCTGATCTCTATCAGAAATAGAACCTTCAGGGTTGGGGAGACGGCTCAGTGGATAAAGGAGCTTGCTGCCAAGCCTGACAACCTGGCTTTGATCTACGGGACCTACATGATGGAAGGTGAGAACCAACTCCGACAGGCTGTTCTCTGCCCTCCACAAGCACACTGTGGCATGTGTGTGCCCAGAACATACAAAATAAACTAATTAAAATGTAATGATTTTTTTTTTTAAATAGAAACTTCTGCTTTAGGAAAGACCTATTTTGAAACAAACAGAAATAGAGAAGAAGGAGAGAAGGCAAGCTCCATCCCGGACAAAAATTCACAATATATATCTGCCAGAGGATTAAGTGTGAGGCTAATCTTGGTTGTCAACTTAACATCTGGAATCAACTAAAATGCCTGTGAGGGGTTTTCTTGATTGGATCATTTGAGAGGGGAAGACCCACGTGAAATCTGGGCCACACTTCCTGGTGGCAGCCACATAAAAGGACTTGAGGAAGCTTTTGCTCTTTGCCTGCTTGCCCTGGCTCTCACTGGCCAGTTCATCCATCCTGCCTCTGAGGCATTCCTTCACTGGGTTAGACTCCACCTCCTCTGGATTCCACAGAGACTGAAGACCAGCAGCTCTCTAGTCCCCCAGGGTACCCGCTCCAGGTGGACTGCTGACATCTCCAGTCTCATGAACTGAACACTAGAACTTTGACTCTTCTGTCGGCAACCAGCCATTTAAAATGTATATTCATTCCATCAGTTCTGTTCCTCTAGAGCAGTGGTTCTCAACCTTCTTAACGTGGTGACCCTTCAATACAGTTCCTCAGGTTGTGCTGACCCCCAACCAGAAAATTACTTTTATTGCTACTTCATAACTGTAAATTTGTTACTGTTATAATGTAAATATCTACTGCTACTGTTATGAATCATAATGTAAATATCTACAAGATACCTAATATGTGACCCCAAAGGGGTCACAACCCACAGGTTGAGAACCACCGCTTTAGCGACTCCTGACTGATACAATAGATATCAGAAAATAAAATTAAGTCTTCCAGGCCCATAATAACACAAAAGCTCAATCCCAGCATGAATAAAGACCTGAGCGGACCCTGCAGGAAAGGATCTCTAACCACAGCTAGCAAGCGTGCAAAGACAGAGCTAAAACCACAACATACGACTACGCGGACACGGTGAGAGGCTAAGAACGACAACACCAAGTGTTGGCAAAGACAGGCGACCAAACCTCACACGTCACTGAGCTAAAGTGGTCACAGGGGGAGGGGGAGGGAGGAAGGGGGAGAGAGGAAGGAGGGGGGAGGGAGAGGAAGGGAAGAGAGGAGGGACGGAGGGAGGGAGAAAGGGAGAGAGCATGCAGAAAAGATGATCCTAGCTACATGAAGCTTCAGAACAAATAAAACTAATATTTAGTAATAAAAAACAGTTCAATGATTGTCTTTGCGCATGCTGAGAATTGAACTCAAGACCTTTGGAAGAGCTGCCAATGAATGCTCTTAACCACGGAGCCATCTCTCCAGCCCCCATGTCTTTTAAAGATTTATTTTTAATTACATGTTCTCCGTGGGGAAGATGGAATATCCATGTGGGTGCAGTACCTTTGAGACCTGAAGAGGGTGTCAGACCTCCTAGAGCTGAGGTTGTAGGTGGCTCTGAACCAACCACGTGGCTGCTGGAACCAAACTCTGGTCCTCTGAAGGAACAGCATGCTCCCTTTGCCTCTGAGCCATCTCTCCGCCCCAAGCCCATGTGTTTAAGATAATCGAGAGAATGCCTCTCCGGCCCACACCCACCCTCTCCTCTGAGAAGGCCTCACCGCCCTGTCATAAATGCGTGCTGCTACACTGCGCTGTGTGTCTTCTCTGAATTCATTCAACACAGGTCACAAGGGCCAGGGAGCTGAAGGGAGGCCAAAGGAAGGGCCAGCCACAAAATGTCTGTGCTTTACACAGAGGGTCGCTTGAAATCTGGGATTAAAGGCAGATGGAAAGCTTGCAGAGGTCTAAGGAACCAAAGATGTCGGTTATATGTGTGTGGAGAAGAAGGGGAAGGGGAGGGGAGGGAGGAGAAGAGAAGGGGAAGGGAAGGAAGAGGAGGGAAGGTGGACAGACGCAAGACAGCACCAGGTCTGGGTTCTGGCCCCATAGTAGTGGTTCTCAACATGGGGGTCACGACCCCTTTGGATGTCAAATGGCTTTTTCACAGGGTCGCATATCAGATTTTCTGCATTCAGATATTTACATCATGACTCATAACAGTAGCAAAATCATAATTATGAAGTAGCCACAAAGTAATTTGATGGTTGGGGGTCACCACAGTGTGAGGAACTGTATTAAAGGGTCGCAGCTTTGGAACCACTGCCCTATAGGCAGTGTGCAGGGCTTGGGTCTCTGCCCAGAAAACATCCAGAAGTCAGTGGGTAGGTGAAGCCCAGTGCTAAAGAGTTGGTTGACATTTTAGCCAAGCACAGGCCCTGTGGTGTCTCCCCATCACAGGCGCCAGCTCCCCTCCCCCTGCTCACCCACAGTCAGAGCTGCTGGGGTGCTGTATAAGCTGAGAATCAGGTAGGATGATAGAAGAGCTGGGACAGGACCCTAGGAAGGAGACCCAGCCAGTGCTAAGGTCCTGGGGCAGGAAATGACTGACCCATGAGGCTGTGGGGCTGTCATTGGAGAAATGAGCAGAGTACAGGTGCCAGGCATGCTGGGAGTAGCTGGGGTAAGATTGGAATTGGGGGCTGAAGAAATGGTTCAGTGTATAAGAATACAGACTGCTCCTCCAGAGCATCTGAATTCAATTCCCAACACCCACATGGCATCTTACGACTGTCCATTAACTCCAGTTCCAGGGGATCTGATGTCGTCTTCTGACCTACATAGGCATCACATGTAAGTAGCACACAGATATACATGCAGGCAAAGCATCTATCCACAAAAAATAAATAAATAAAAATAATTAGGGTTTTATTTTAAGAATAGGACAAGAAGATCCTGAAGATCTTTAGAGAACAGAATTTACCTTCTGTGCCCTGGGGACAGGAGGTGAGAAACGAGGTCAGCTTGGGCCTGGTCAGTTCTACTCCGTGTCCGCAGAACCTAGGGCACGCCTTTGGGTTTTCACTGCACAAGGAACGCAGTACTTTGTATTTCTGAGGCAGGATGGATGAAGCAGGGAGAAGCTGGAGCCAATAAGGCTGGGCTGCTTTTCTATTAGATCAACTCTGAACGGATGGAGACCTGGAGGGAAGGTGTCGGGTGGAAGGGAGCGTGGGTGGGGGCAGGTCAGAGGTGTACTGGAGAAGCACTGGGCATAGAAGCTGGAAGGGTTAGTCACCAGCACAGAGGAAGATCCCAGGTGCCCATGGTATCCTGCAGAGGGTCTAAGGGGCAGGAGGGCCGGGATGCATCCAGGAGGGAGCATCACCTATGTGTTCTCTAACACGCCCGAGTCACCCACTCAGAAAACATGGAGCACGCTGATATGAAATAAAGACCTTTACATCTCTCAATTATTCAAAATCCCTTGAATTATTTATCCTGGAGTGTCTGGGAGGCCGAGGATGGAAATGTCTCCTCCTACCACATTGTGAAATGCTACCCAAAAGGCCCCGCAACCCCTCCCTGCTCCCCACGCCTCCTGTGGTGACTCCTTGGTCTCTAACAGCTCATGAAGACTCACTGCTCTCCCCGCCCCTCATCTCAGCTCTCACGAAGCTGAGGAGGACTGCACTCAATCTTGCTGAGGAGCAAGAACACTCAAAAGGCAGGAGACTTGTGAATTCAAGGCCACCCTGAGCTATATAATGAGTTCGAGGCTGGGGCTACAGCGGTGGAAGAATGCTTGCCCAGCCATGTGCAAGGCCCTGAGTTTCATTTCAAATGCTACAAGAATAAGTAACCCCCTCGCGGTGCACCCCCCCTTCCCTGGCCCTGTCTTTTACATACATCTCAGAGTCATCCACATTTGCAATTTCTTCCCCTCCCTCACTTCTTTGGATTGGCTCCACTTAGGTGACCTTCCCAACCATCCCCAGAGACAGTTTTTGTCTAGGTCCCATGACTTCCATGTCATGAGCTCATGACTAATGTTCAGTGGACAGAGTCCCACATGCTGAGCTCAGGGCAGGGCCATCTTCCCTTGCTCAGGTGAGAAAACAGGGTGGTCCACAAAGTCCAGAAGCCACCTGCTAGAATAAACATCAATGAGGTATCCGTGGCAAGACAGGCAGCCGGGGACTCAATGTGAACACCCAGGAGGCTTCTGGAGACCGTGATGTAGGACGGGCAGAAGAGAAACCCATTAGGGTTCAGCGTGCTGCCTGAATCATTGGCACCCCAGAAGCCAGCCCGGACTTCTTCACTCACAAAGTGAATCCAAGGAGGTGACAGACCTGAACATCACCTCAGCATGCTGGGCAGTGGTAGAAATAACTGTCTCGGTGACAGCCCATTGCCAGGCCCACTCCCAGCCTTTGGCGGCCCATGTGCCGAACAGACATCCACATGAAGGTGTCCTCTTAGGAATTCCCAACACCCGAGCTGTTACCCCTGGGAAAGATTTACTACACAGAAGAGGAGAAAGCAAGCCTCTCCACCTCTGCTTCCTTCTGGAGGATTCTGCCTCTCCCAGACCTCACACTAAGTCTCCACAGAATTCCGTCTGCTGCTGCAATGCAGTGATCAGAGCAGAGAGGCGCAGTGGTTTGGAAAAGGCAGACCACAGCCATCTCTCTTTTTTAAAAGCTCTCCGGGGAGATGATTAGCAAAGGCGAGGCTGCTGAGAGCAACAGGAGTGTCAACATGGCTTTCCAGATGTCTTCAGCAAGCTGACCGTGACTTGGAACTGGTGTCCGGGCTGGGCGGTGGATATGAGGGATAATGCTGCTGCCGCTGCTCCTGCTAACACTCTGCAACCACCGAGTCAGACTGTGGCCTACCGGCCAGTGTGACAGGTGGAAACCATGGTAATGCTGCCACAGGGCACAGTCTTGCGTGATGTAGGAGGCTCCACAGCCTCCCCGGCCAGGCCAGTCTCACTCTATTAGACATTCCGTGGGCACAGCTCAGCTGAGCTTGACTGTGAACATGGTGAGATCGGATAAGACTGGATACTGAGGAAGTACCTTCCAGGTACCAGGAGCTACATGAGGACAGACAACACCCCTCTCCCTCACCCTACCAGCTCCCCCTCTCAAGCAGAGGTCAACCTCAGCTATCAGTCCTCCTTAGAAACCACCCACTTTGTGTCTTGAGACAGGGACTCTCTGAGACATGGGGCTCACTGAGCTGGGTGGCCAGCAAGCCCACAGATCCCCGTCTTGGCCTCCCCAGGACTGGGATTACAACCCTGTGGCCCTATGTCCAGCTCTTTTCCGAGGGCGCTGCAGATCTGAACGAATGTCTCACACATGCACAGCGAGCACCGGATCCACGGAGCTGTCCCCCAGCCCCACACACACGCAGTTCTTGATTCCTCACCAATTCTCTTTCCAGATCAGGATGTTGTCACCTTTTTGTCATGAGGTCACCAAAACTTGGAAGGGGCAGTGGGACAGGTCCTGAGGCCATGCAGCACCATTAGACAGGGCAGGGCAGAAACAAGGTCGTTTATCTCCAAAGCCGCTTGGTCCAAGGGATACCAACTCAAATGCTCTCAGGGCAGGTGGGGAGGGTGGTGATGGAGGACACACCCCCAGTGGGGACAGCAGGCTGGGCTGCTCTGCACGAGTCTACATTACACAGAAAAGCAGCTGCAGACTGTGTCTTGCCTCAAGTGGCACCACTTCATAAGGAAAGGGCTTTGACCTGAGTGACTCCATGTTGTGTGTAAGTGCCAAGAAAGAGTGACTGACTACATCTTGGCTACACAGACAGACAGCACCACTGGCCAGCATGTCCTGGTCCTCAGACTGACAAATAACTCATTTGCACTAATAAAATAATAGTGCCTATGGATCCACCGGGTCTATCCAACCATATAGGAAACATTAATGAATAATGGTGCCTATGGATCCATCGGGTCTATCCAACCATATAGGAAACACTAAAGAATAATAGCACCTGTGGATACATCCAATCATATCAGAAATACTGGATGTAGGCACTCACTTATCATACCAGATGGTACCTCCGCACCCTGACTGTCAAGGAAGGAAAGCACCAAGACATGGTAGGCACACTGACCCATCATCTGGTCACTCATCATGAGTCTCATCCAGGAAAATTGTCACGGCAAAGGACCCCCACCTCTGTCCCCAGGGCACAGCTTGAGCCATCTCCACGGCCTGTGACCCAGAGTCACTTCAAACTTACACTCAACAGTGCCTGCCAAGGGCTGAGGAGCTGGCTCAGTGGGTAAAGTACCTGCCATGCAAGCATGAGGATCTGGGTTCAATCCCCGGCACCCACAGAAAGGAAGGAAGGAAGCCAAGTGTGGCAACATTTGTAACCCCAGTGCTGAGGAAGCAGAGACGAGAGGATTCTGATTCCCCAGAACGTGTAAAAATGACCTGGGTGTGGAGATGCATCTGTAATCTCAGTGGTGCTGAGGCAGAGTCAGGAGGATCTCTGGGGATTGTAGACTGGCAAGTTTAGCAGGCCAGAGCTCCAGATTCAGTCAGAAACCATGTCTCAATAAATAATGATTGAGAAAGATACCTGGTATTGACCTCTAGCTTCCATATCTACACACATACACATACCACACTCACACACATACACGCATACAAACATCACACTCATATACACATACACACATACAGACACATGCATACATATACTACACACACACACACACACACACACACACATACACACACACACACCACTTATACACACACCCTCAAATGGTCCAAGTTTGACAAGAAGATGAAACACCACTTAGTTTTGAGTCACTGTCTTCCCTGACCGTCTAAAATGCTTTCTTTACCCACTGGCCAGCCTCCGGGTCGTATAGGGTTGAGCCACTCTGACTCAGGGCCTCCTGGCCTCGTCTCTCCAGCACGGTCCATTGCTCATCATCTGAGAGCCACCGCCTCCTCCAAGAACCCTCTCTTCACGCTTCCACTTCCGATCTGTCCTCCAGAAGGCTCTTTTCCCTCCTGTTCTTTTGTGGGTTTGTTGCTTGGGGTTCCTGTTTCACTTTTGTTTCCAGACAGGGTCTCCTGTAGTCCAGGCTGGCCCCTTGAACTCCCTATGTAGCCAAGGATGACTTTGAACTTCTGATTCTTCTACTATCACCTCCCAAGTACTGAGATCACAGGTGTGCATTGCTACACCTGATTTCTGCTGTGCTTGCTAGGCAAGTGGCCCCCCAAAAGTATTTTTAGAATGATGTAAGACATTTAGAAAATCATTTTAAAGTGCCAAGAACCTTGGGCAGATATATACAAAGCACATTCTTGACCAGAGGTGTATTCTGGGAAAACAGGTACCATGTGATCTGTACCATCCCAACTGTCTTGAGGCATCCATGTGGCAGAGCTGAGGGTCAGCAACAGAGCTACCTTGTACCTGCATCTGTGTGACCTTGAGCAACCCATGACCTGCTCTGGCCCTTTCTTCTTTGGACAAATGAAAACACTAATACATACTGTTGAGAGGAGATGGAGCTAGTCAGTTAGTGCATGTCACAGGATTAAAACACAGCCCAGTACAAGATGAACACTCAGTATTTTCTTGTGGTTGCTATGACAAGTGCTTGGTAACATATTAATATTTTATTATAAAGTTGCAATGTAATATTGAATCATATTCAATTGTCTTGTCAGCTCACCATAAGCTGAGGTTTCATGTCTGTTTTTTTTTTTTTGGTCCCCACAAGGCTGTTGGCAGGAGACAGCCACTAGCAGCTCAATATGCATCAATGAAGAGTCCTCCTGCTCCAACTCCATAATTAATAACCGCTGAAGATGCTGCCCTCTAGGCAGGACATGTCTGTTACTGCTGTGGATATCGATCGCTCTGTATACTGTGAATGTGTTGCTCTGATTTGGTTGATAAATAAAATGCTGACTGGCCAATATAGGTGGGACAAGCAGAGAGGAGAATTCTGGGAACAGGAAGGCTGAGTAAGTGGTCGCCAGCCAGAAACAGAGGAAGCATGATGTGAAAGTACCGGTAAGCCACAAGCCACGTGGCAACTTACAGATTGATAGAAATGGGTTAATTTAAGATAGAAGAACTGGATAGCAAGGAGCCTGCCACAGCCATACAGTTTATAAGTAATATAAGTCTCTGTGTGTTTACTTGGGTCTGAGCGGCTGCTGGCCTAGGTGGGACTGGAGAAAACTCCAACTACATGTTACCGTATTGGCATCAGAGTCATTATGATGACCCTTAGAAGCCCCTCATGAGGTCAGGCTTGTTACCCCATTTTGTAGGAGACTGGGGGCACCTGATCCTTATCTGAGATCCCAGCCATGTATCCCCCTTCACAGCATCCTGCCTACACATGGTTTCTGGAGGTCCTAGAAGTGGAAGATTGGCTGAATAGGGGGCAGGAGACGACTCCATCTCTGCAGCTTTGGGGAATCCTTCACCCATGCTGATACAAGGCTTTTCAGTGATACAGTTGGGGAAATTCTTTAAGTCCCCTCTCCCCCAAACCCACTGGACCTGAGTGGAATCATCTCTGGGATCCATTACAGGTCCCCCATCTAGGTGCAGTAGATATTCATGTCTCCCCATAAAAAGTCCCACAATAGCTGTGGATGTGTTCCCGGCAATGGCAGCCAGCCTTTGCTGCCACAGCTGGGGGGTGGGAGTGGGGAGTGCCTATTGTCTGTGGAATCATGTCATGGAGCCCTTGATGTGGCCCTAGGAGCTTGTTCCTAGCTCTAAGAACATCTCCTCATCACTCCAAGACGGATGCCTGCTCTCTCCCTCCCCACTGAAGTTTCACTCCTGCCCTCTTACGACTTCGAGGTGATAGATTTACACTGATTGAAGCCATTAGGAATGTCACAATTTCTTACACAGCAATATGTAACCAGTAGAGTGGGCTGTAACCAAATGTCTGACCCTTGGGGAAAGGAGATAAGAGAATAAAAAATGAAATACACATGTCAGTGGGTGCATGGGAGATGTTTAAAAGCTGGCTTCTGGGGAAATTTCTCTGCCCTCTTCCACAGGCACCCTTAATATCCACCTCTCCAGACATCCTGGTCACACCTCCCTGGATGCCTTCCAATATTTACAGGGCTTTTTGTTTGTTTTTGTTTTGTTTTTAGTACATGACCGTGGCTGGGTCTATCCAGAGTGCCACTAATCTGTCACATGGGGACCCAGGAGAACGTCTAAGTCAGATCCATAACAGTCTGGCAATATACTCTCAGAATGTACCAGCTGCCTTAGGGATAACAATACCTGCTGTGCCTAGTTCAGGAGATGGTGTGATGCCTGAACGTCCTCACCCTCTGCGGGGTTTGAATGAGGTGTCCCCCACAGTCTCAGGTGTTTGAACACTCGGTCCCCAGTTGGTGGCACTGTTTGGGTAAGTTTAGGAGGTATGGCCTTGATGGAGGAAGTATGTCACTGAAAGTGGGCTTTGGGGTTTCAAAGCCACAGCCATTCCTAGCTTGCTCCCTCTGCTTCCTGCTTGTGAGCTCTCAGCTGTCCCTGTGGCCATGCCTGCTGCCTGCTGCCTGCTGCCTGCTGCCACACTTCCCCATGATGATGGACTCCTGCTTTTCCAGAACCGTAAGCCAGATAAACCAACCCTTCCTTCTGTGAGTTACTTTAGTGGTGATGGTCTATCAAAGCCACAGAAACGTAACTAATACACCCTCCCTCCAGTCACTGGACCTGAGTCCTACTGTGGCTCTTCCTCAGGTTTTAGGGGATGTTTTCGTAAACTGTGACATTTCTTGAGAACCTACTATACATCCAGAACTGTGCTGGATGCTTTAATCTCTCTTCACTCATTGACAGCAGCCCCATGGGAAGTGGTGATTTGATTTGATTTTGAGACTGAGTCTCATGTAGCCCAGGCTAACCCTTGAATGGACTTCATGAAAATGACTCTGATTCCCCAGTCTCCTGCCTTCACCTCCTAAGCACTGGGAGTAAAGTCATATCCCATCACACCCAGTTTTCTGTGGTGCTAGGGATCAAATCCAGGGCTTTGGGAATGCTAGACAAACATTCTACCAACCAAACTACATCCCCAGCCTAGTGATATTATCTTTGTTTAAAGGTGAGAAGCTCACACTGATTGGGCGTGACAGAGTGAAGCCATGCCCTTCCTGCTCCAAGTGAAAGTGCTTGTCTGTGGAATAGTATGCATTTACCTCATTCTGCTAGGATGATACTTGGTTGTTGGAAGCTTCTCGAATCCCCTTCCTGTCTTCCAGAGCATTGACACAGTCTCTCATTTGCTCCCCTTGTTTAACAAGCATGTTGTCAGATCCTCCGAGCTGTCAGCAACATTAAATGGGAGTGTTCCCAACAGCCTTCGGAGAGTCTACTACCATTTGGATGAGATTCTAAGTCACCTGACTATCACTATGTAATAGTTATTGACCACTTACTATGCCTATGCCAGGAGATGTCAGGAGTTGCCTCTGGCTCTAAGAACCTCACACTCTGAGCAGTACACGCCACTTAGGACCACACTTGCCCACAGGGTCCATAAAAATGACAAGGAAAATCTACTCTCAGAAACATGGTCCACCCAGCAGATTTCTAGCTATCCAGTCAGTCGATGGTGTGGCACCTAGCTGATGGAACGTAAGACAGCTGTGAGGACCTGTTTCACAAGCACTTGAAAAGTGGGAAAGTGTTACCAAGCCACACCAACGCTTCCATGTCACCTACACGGTTTGTCTCCCAGCATCTTCTGCAATATCATACAATCGTCAACAGGTAAACTCCTGAGGCAAAAACATAATGGTGAACGGAGATAATAAAGTATGTTAAGTAAAAATACCTTCTCAAACATGAGCAACTCAATAACTCAACCATGTGAAAGCTGTGTGGGAGCTGGGCTTGGAGAGGTGCTCAGGTGACCTCCTTAGGGATGTCACCTATACAGCAATTCAGGAAGATGAGCACTAAGATATTACGATCAATCCACATGAGTCTATTAAATGGCTAACAGGATTTATTAAGATATAAATTGAGGAAATAGACTCACAAATACAGATCGGAGTAGACAGCTGAAGTCGTCCTCTGATCTGACCGGGAGCGAATCCACCTCGCAGGCAGGAGCTGGGAGAAGGGGCATGTGACCCTTCTCCAACTCCTTATGAGAGGTCACGAACAATGGCAGGAAGCACTGCCTCCTATGGGCCCTTTAGCCCAAGGTCATGGGCGGAGCAAATACCACTACACTAAGACACCATCTTCTGGCCAGTTTCTCCAAAGCAAGTGGACGTGTGGCACACACTTCATCCACAGTTATTCTCAGGTGAGACAAGGCTGTCTCAGCACTTAAGGACCACCTCTTTCCTTTTTGACCCCTGTCCCTTCCTGCTTCCCTCCCTCCTTCTCTCTGTCCCTCCCTCTGTCCCTCCTGCAGTCTGAGATAAAATGAAGAGATCTCTTGGTGAGGCACCTCTCCCTCTGTGTACTGCGTTTGTGATTCTTCGTGAATTTCTCTCTGAAAATCATGACAATTTTTCTCCAGCAGTGTTTGGCTTTTCCTTGTGGATCCGGGAAAAGGGTTTACATTTAATATTAAAGGTTTTGTCAATCAGGGAGAAGGGATGTCTTACATTTGCGATTCTTTTTCCAGCTTGTTTCTGTTAGGTTTCACAGGGGGTCCAAATATCCAGAAATAAGCTCAGTCTGGGCTATAGGGGGATTTCTGGTGGTTAGATAAAAGCCAGCATTCCTCAGGAGCTTGTGGAACTGGTTCCTGCTGTGGAAT
The DNA here is from genome assembly GCF_949786415.1 of Peromyscus eremicus. Taxonomy (NCBI): domain Eukaryota; kingdom Metazoa; phylum Chordata; class Mammalia; order Rodentia; family Cricetidae; genus Peromyscus; species Peromyscus eremicus. Next base: position 141,947,934 of record NC_081419.1, on the reverse strand, counting down.
ATTAGTTTAAGATGTGTTACATTCGTTTATGCTGTGGGATATTTGTTTAATGATGCAAAGATGTGCTGCATTCTTTCATGCTGCGTTTGTTTAACAATTTTTTAAAGGTTTTTTTGTTGTTGTTGTTTTTTGAGACAGGGTTTCTCTGTGTAGCTTTGCACCTTTCCTGGAACTCACTCTGTAGCCCAGGCTGGCCTCGAACTCACAGAGATCCGCCTGCCTCTGCCTCCCGAGTGCTGGGATCAAAGGCGTGTGCCACCACCGCCGGTGTTTAACTCTTAAAGCTGTGTTACTGTGCCTGTCTAAAACACCTGATTGGTCTAATAAAGAGCTGAATGTCCAACAGCTAGGCAGGAGAGGGGTAGATGGGGCTGCCAGGCAGAGAAAATAAATAGAAAGAGAAGAGGAGGAGCGAGAAAAGGAGGAGAGGACACCAGGGGCCAGCCACCCAGCCACCCAGCCAGCCACAGAGTAAGAAGGAAAGAAGATACATAGAATAAAGGAAGGTAAAAGTCCAGAGGCAAAACATAGTTAAAGAGAAACAGGAGCCGGGCGGTGGTGGCGCACGCCTTTGATCCCAGCACTCAGGAGGCAGAGGCAGGCAGATCTCTGTGAGTTCGAGGCCAGCCTGGTCTACAGAGTGAGTTCCAGGAAAGTCACAAAGCTACACAGAGAAACCCTGTCTCAAAAAACAAAACAAAATAAAACAAAACAAGAGAGAGAGAGAGAGAGAGAGAGAGAGAGAGAGAGAGAGAGAGAGAGAAACAGGATAATTTAAGTTAGAAAAGCTGAGTAGAAACAAGCCAAACTGAGGCCGGGCATTCATAAGTAAGAATAAGTCTCTGTGTATTTACTTGGGAGCTGGGTGGTGGGCCCCCAAACAGTTAAAAAAAAAAAAACCTACAAGTTCCCACTTTCTAAAAGGAATCATTTCCCTCACCTCTGGCAGAAGCGTCATATGCTCCATTGACATGTATTGTGGTGTCTATTAGCATATCAAAGCCCATGCTGGCCTCCAGGATCCCTCGTAACACAAATATCTGCTATACATTTCAAAGTCCATGCTAGCCTCCTAGTTCTTCTCACCTCCTCTCTACCCTAGCTCCCTCCCTCTACCTACTTAATCTATCTATCTATCTGTCTGTCTATCTATCTATCTATCTATCTATCTATCTATCTATCTATCTATCATCTATCCATCTACCACCTATCATTCATCTGTCTATTCATCTATCTATCCATCTATCTATCTATCTATCCATCTACCATCTATCATTCATCTGTCTATCTATCTATCTATCTATCTATCATCTATCCATCTACCACCTATCATTCATCTGTCTATTCATCTATCTATCTATCTATCTATCTATCTATCTATCTATCTATCTATCTATCATCTATCCATCTACCGCCTATCATTCATCTATCTATTCACCTATCTATCTATCTATCTATCTATCTATCTATCTATCTATCTATGTATGTGTCTATCTATCTATCATCTACCTACCTCCCACTCTCTCTTGCTATCTCACTGTCTCCACTATTCTCTCCCACTCGCCCGCTTCCCTGGCCGTGCCCAGTCTGCTGGTCAACTGGCCATGTTCAGTCTACTTTTTCTCTCTGCTGTGGACTCCTTCAGATGTCTCTGGCTGTTATCTCTCTCGTCTAGAGTAAAAACATTAACCATATCACTGAGCGGTCATGTCGGCAGTTTCTTTACTGTGTCCCCTGGCAGACAGTTTCTCCTGGCTTTTCCCCAGAAGCAGCAGACACCCTCCCAAACCTGCGGTCACCCTGAATTCCAGGAAGAGCAGGAGCTTGAGACAGACGCTCCCAACTGGAGCAGTTACCTCCTGGGCACCAGCTTGTCCCCTCAAACAAGAAGGAATTCTTCACACTACCTTACAGAACCAGTACTGAGATAACGGTCAACCTAGATCACACTGACCTGGACAAGACAGGTGGAGCCCGTGGTCAGGGTGGGCAAAGGTGGGAAAGCCTGTGTTCTTGCGTCTCTCAGAGAGCAGCTAACCAGCAGCAGCTTTTCACCCAAGTCCTTTGGGCAAGCCTTTCAGCAAGTGCCTCCTCCACCCAGCCCAGCTCCCTGCTCCTGGCCTCAGCAAGGACACCTTCCCAGGGGAGGCTCCCTGGACTGACCCCTTTTCAAAGCTCCTCCTCACGGAGCCATCTATTCCCACACACACTGCTGTGAAGTCTGCTGCATGTGTGCTCTGAGGGCACAGGGACCTTCCTGCACATCCGCCTGAGGAGAGGGTGGAAGCTGTGCAGCGGCCTTGGCCAGATTCCTTGAGGGCCCCGAGGACCCCACGGATCACGTGTCCGTAGCCCACTGCAGCTTCAGTGGTGGTGTTGGCTCTAGCTGGAGAGCAAATAAGCAGCTATTTTTGACTTAGCTGAAAAGACATTTAAAGCATCCCCATCCCCAGCCAGCCTCTTCACTCACAAACTCCCTCCCTTCCAGATGCATAGTGATTGTAAAATGCATTTTAATGAACAAATGTTTAAATCTGTTTCGAAAATCAGTTCTATAACCAATTAGTATAATGATGCATAATATTGTAAAGGACTTTTAACTACAATAGCTAAACCTCTAAATCGGTGATGGAGCTTCCTCAGAGTAAAAGTTAGATGTCATCTAGAGTTAGTTTGTCATCTCAAAGAGATGGCATCACATTAAAGCCTCCAACCTGACGGAGGATCAGGACTGCATCCAGGGGCTCCTCAGCTGCTCCTGGACTGTGAACGACCCCACACTCAAGAGCACTGACTCTGCTTTTTCCATGAAAATGATGGTGTTGGAGCTGGGCAGTGGTGGCGCAGGCCTTTAATCCCAGCACTTGGGAGGCAGAGGCAGTTGGATCTCTGTGAGTTCGAGGCCAGCCTGGTCTACAAATTGAGTTTCAGGACAGCCCAGGTTGTTACACAGAGAAATCCTGTCTTGAAATATGAAAACAAAACAAACCAAAAAAGATGGCGTTGTAAGAGCAAAGCAATTCTAAAGAGAGAGATTTCTCTTAGCCACCAGAGGCTCAAACAATGCACCCCAAGGAATTGGAACTTCCCTGGAATCCTATGAGAGCACGGTGTCACCACAGGGGGTGCTTGTCCCCAGGAAGAGACTTCACACTGCCCGGAGGCTCAGGCCACCTTGGAGACTGGAACCTGCGGCTTACCCTGGCAGTGGTTTCCACAAGTCTCTATCTCTAAGTCTGTGTAGTAACCTACTTCAGCCTTGGGATGCCACACATCTACTGACAGCTAGACCTGGAGGGGCAGGTGAGAACTGACTCAGGTGTCACCAGATCCAAGCCCCAGCACTGACCAAGGCCGTAGCTCTCACGCTTCCACCCAAGTCAAAGACCACTTGGTTAAATTACTGAATTTAAATCTAGTCTTATCCTGAATAATAATGTCCACAAAACTCTCAGGTTGTTTATTTATTTGTGTGAGGAGGTGGGGGGGTGAGGGGACTGCATATGTCACAGCATGTGTGCAGAGGTCAGAGGACAACTTCCAGGAGTCATGTGAACTCAGGTCGTCAGGTTTGGTGGCAAACACTGTCACCCAACACACCTCACCAGCCTAAGTTTATTTTTCTTAGTGATATGTTAAAACAAATCAGTATTTTTCAAGTTTTAAGGGGCTGGGAGAAGACTCCGCGAGGGTATGTACTTGCCTTGCGAGTCTGGTATCCCAGTCTGGTAACCTCCGGGAGGAAGACACTCAACATCAGCCTCTGGCCTACACACGTGCAAGCATTCACACACACACACACACACACACACACACACACACACATGCACTCACACACATGCACATGCACTCACACACACACATGTACTCACACACACACATGCACTCACTCACACGCATGCACACACACATCCTCATACACACACACATGCGCTCACACACACATACACACATGCACACACACGTGCAAGCATTCACACACACACACGTACTCACACACACTCACTCACACACATACACACATGCACTCACACACACACATACACACATGCACTCACACACATGCACATGCACTCACACACACACATGTACTCACACACACACATGCACTCACTCACACGCATGCACACACACATCCTCATACACACACACATGCGCTCACACACACATACACACATGCACACACACGTGCAAGCATTCACACACATACACACAGGCCCACACATATATAACATATCTCTCCCAAGTACATATGCAAAAATAAATAATAATGTTTTAAGTCTGCCATTTCAAATCATCTTGTGCACCTGTTGTACCCACATTATACCCCAGAATTCCTGTGTCCCTTCCAGTCTTCACAACACCACAGGCTACCCTGAGGAGGCCTGGAGACCTCGCAGTGATTCCAATGTCCAGCAGCCCCGAGAAGCCATAAAGCCCGAGCAGCTAAGCCCTGGTGAGTGGGGCCTGGGGACAGCCCTGCAGTTTTCATACAGAGGGTTCTATGGCCTCAGCACACATGTTGTCAGGGCCTAAGATGACTTTCTGCAGGGGGTTGGGTGTGCACACATTTTGAGATGCTTACGTGTCTACCAACATGCCAAATCAAGGGGTCTCTACACCGTGAAGGGGTTGCCACCAACCTTGCTTCCGAGGTGAGAAGTGGAGTCCAGGGAAATGCTGGAACACGAACATAGGGATTCAACTCTGCCACTCTTTCCCAGCTAACCTGCTAGCTCTCTAGCATTTGCTCTTTCTTAGTCATAGACTTGATACCCGAGAGCCTGGCTGTTAGAAATAAAAGCTGCATGTGCCAGCTTCCCTTGAAGCTAGGCGTGGCCGTATGACTAAATGCTGACCGACTAGCATGTCAGCACAAGTGTGAGCAACTTCTGCTGTGGGAACTTCAGGTGTGGGAGGGATCCTACAAGAGAGTGCACAGATCCAACTTTGCCCTTTTGTCTTCCTGTTGCCTGAAATGCAGCCTTGAGGGCAGGACCTGCAACAGTCTCAAAGGTGACTGTCCTGGTAGTCAACTTGATGTAAGCTAGAGTCACTTGGGGAGAAGAAACCTCAATTGAGGAATTGCCACATCAGATTGGGCTGTAGAAAGTCCATGGGGGCATTTTCTTGATTAATGACAGATGTGGGAGGGCCCAACTCTCTGTGGGTGGGGCCACCCTGGGCAGGTGGTCCTGGGTTTCCATAAGAGAACAGGCTGAGCAAGCCATGAGGAGCAAGCCAGTAAGCAGCTGCCCTCCATGGTCTCTGCATCAGCTCCTGCCCTGACTTCCCTCAGTGACGGAGTGGAGCCTGAAAGTGTAAAATGAAATAAACCCTTTCCTCCCCTGGTTGCTTTTGATCATGGTCTTCATCACAGCAATACGGACCCTAACTAAGACTTAAAACATGGAAGCCAAGTAGGATAAAATGATAGGTTAGGTGAGTCCTGGGTCTCTGGGGGACAATTTGGACTATTACAGGAGAAATGGCCTCTGCTTGGTCAAAGCTGCTTTCCTTGGATCTGTCAGTCACAGGCCAGGTTGTTTTTATGATTAATAAAAAGTCAAAGCAAAGCTGGGCAGTGTGGTGCTCAACTTTAATCCCAGCACTTGGGAGACAGAGGCAGGCTCGGATCTCTGTGAGTTCGAGCCCAGCCTAGACTATAGAGTGAGATCCAGGACAGGCTCTAAAGCTGCACAGAGAAACCCTGTCTCAAAAAACAACAACAACAAAAAGTCACAGCAAAAAAGGGAAACTCCAGTGTCTTTACAGCCTTGTCTCACAAGGCAAGTCCCCTGTTTTCTTGGAAACAGGACACCTGGCTCACAGCGGTGCTATGGGAGTTGAGAGGCAGCTGGGTTGGGGTTTGCAGGTAGCACTTTGTAAATGTCTAGTCTCTCAGGTGGGCCTGTCCCTGCATCTGCAGTACCCGCCACCCACGAGCCATCTGCCTCCTCTGACAGCATCAATTAACAGTGTGCTTCCTGCAAGCCAGATCCTCCCCAAGAATTACAAAATAAAATAGAAACAGCCCCTCTCAAGTGCGGGGCACTGGTGGATGCCAGATCCAAGTCAGCCAGACTGGCAGATGGCAGGGTCCTTCCTCCCCGAGCGCTCCTGAGAATCGGGGAATCAACAAGGATGGTGAAGCACAGGAGTTGAAAACAAGCCTGAGCCAGGCACGGCCCGCAGGGAGGGGACAGGAGGGAGGGAAGGACAGCTTCTGGCAGGGACACGTTGAGCGAGCAGGGAAGGTGTCAATAGACAGCAGCAGCTGAGAACTGACATTTCTGGAACCATCTCCATCCTGCAATGACAGAACACTGGAGCCACAACACCGGCCCAGTGACAGAATCCTGCTACAGCACTTCCTCATCCTCACTCTACGAAAACTGAAGTCCTTCGGCGAGCGCCATTCTCAGCTCTGATTCCACCTGACCTCTTCCTGGGTGGCTTTTTAAATTTTTAATTTTATTTATGTGTATGACTGTTACACCTTCGTATGCACCATGTGTGTGCAGTGCCCTCAGAGGCCAGAAGAGGGCATCAGATTTTTCTAAGAGCTGGAGTTACAGATGGTTGTGAGCCACCATGTAGGTGTTGAGTTTGGAACCTGGGTCCTCTACAAGAGCAGCCAGTGCTCTTGGCCACTGAGCCATCTCTCCAGCCATGTTCCTAGGTAGCTTTGAGGGCCTCTGCCAGTGCACAACACTAATCCTAATGGCCCTCTCCATTAGTACCAACAGGGAGACAAGACATGCTTGGCCCAGTAGAGGGAACAGCAATGGATTACATGTCAGTATGCAGATTGCCATTCATTGTTTCTGATATGGTAGGAAATATGCTTGTTTGGGACTGGGTGGCTGGTATTTATGGAGTTTTATCTGAGTATGCCATGTACTCACTTAAGCTTTTCAGACACCCCTTAACTCTGTGTCACCAAGAAGGAAATAGAGGCGTTCCTGTGGGGAGGATTATTTTTATATATTGGTTCTTTGAGGTAGGATTTCATGTCACTGGCTGGCCTCAAACTCCTGTTCCTCCTGCCTCCACCTCTCATGTGCTGGGATGATAAGCACACATTACCATGCCAGGTTATGGGGATTTTCCAAAGCCGCAGAGCTGAGAGGTGGCCAAAGCCAAGGATGACCTAGTGAAGTACTCACTGCCATGCGGGATGAAAAACATGAAGCCCAGAATGGCCAGGGCAGTGGGGACTGAAGCTCAGGAGAATTTGCACCTGTCCTTATGTCCTGTCAGTCAACTCCTTGAAGGCAAAGTGTGTATTTTCTACTTTCCTGTAGAATCTCTGTTTCCAAAGGAACTGTACATGTGGCAGAGGATTAGCTAATGTAGGATGAAGGGGGGAGGAAGTCAGGAGCATGCTGTGGGATGATGCTCTTGGACACTGTAAAGATTTGTCACTCCAATTGGTTTAATAAAACGCTGATTGGCCAGTAACCTGGCAGGAAGTATAGGTGGGGCGACCAGACTAGGAGAATTCTGGGAAGAGGAAGGGTGGAGTCAAGGAGTTGCCAACCAGACACAGAGGAAGTAAGATGAGAATGCCATTTTGAGAAAAAGTACCAAGCCACGTGACATGGCTAAACATAGATAAGAATTACGGGTTAGTTTAAGTGTAAGAGCTAGTTAGTAAGACTGAGCTACCAGCCAAGCATTTATAAGTAATATTAAGCCCTAGAGTCAATTATTTAAGAAGCAGCTGCCTGGCATTTGAGAACAGTCAGGCAGGAGAGAAATGTTCCATCTACTTGTGGCGCCCAACGTGGGACAAGAATTTCCACATAAAACCTGAGAAAGCTTAAAAAAGGATTCTAAGTACACAAAAACAGAGTCAAACTTGGCCACTTGGTAACCACTTTTTCTCCTCATGGCTCTATTTGCTGGCAGCAAGCAGAGGCACGGCTCCCTTAAGAGAGCGATTCTTGACTCAGTATTAGCAGCAAAAACTGCATGGCTCTTTTAAGAGATCTTGCTGCCGAACACTTATATGGTGTTTGTGAGTGGCCACTGGCTGGCTACTTGGTGATGGAATGGACCTCAAATCGCCCCAGAGTTGGGAGCAATACATGTGGCTCCTGCTAGTACCGCCGCCATGAAGATAGACTCTTAGGAAGCCAAGGAATGGGGTGGAGCCAGCAGCTTTAATTCTAGCCACACCTGCTTAGCAGATTAAATGCTCATATGGTCAGAAAAAGATAGAGAGATGCATTAAAGACAGATTCAGACAAAAAAAAAAAAACCTCTAAATGGTTCACAGTGTGTTTAAAAAGATACATAGGCTTGGAAGAGTAAAGAAAAGGTATAGACAGTCATATATATAGTTTTAAAATAATAAAGTAAAATCCTTTAAAAGGAAGTAATATTTTTTAAAAAAGCCACGTAAAGATGGAAAATACACAGAGAGTCTGGATACTGCATGTTATTGTGTTGTCTTCTAATTGTTTGACAGCTGAGGAAGGAACAACAGCTACTGAGAGACATTTGATTATAAATGTGGCTGGATTAATCCAACCTATATGTTTTGAAAATGCCTTGACTTCAAAATTTAAGTCAAAAGATGTGTTACTTTGGAGAAGAGGTTATGTTTTTATTTCCACAAGAAATGTGAGGCTGTGGATTCATCCTGTGTTAAGAAAAATCGTATTTGATTGAGGAAGAGACCCTGAAAAATCTCTGATGGGAACAAATGGCCCAGATGATCTAACATTTCAGAGCACTTCTGTTGCAGTTTCCTCTGAGTTCTGCATCCAGAAAGGCTTCAAAAGCTGACGGCTGAGATGATCCAGCCTCACAGACTACTCTAGTCAGGACTTGATCATAATCCTAAATTTTCTCAGGGTCCCCATAAGATTAACAGCACACCAATCAGCAGGAAGTAGCCTAGAAAACTATGCCCACACTCCCCCAAAATGGATTATGGATGTTTTGTCTTTGTTTAGAGGGTTTGGTTAAAAATTGTTATTGGTCATAATCAATCTCTTTCTAAAAGAAGAAAGGGTGATACGATATAAGAATGATGGGGAAAGCTCACCCAGAGTCGCCGCGGTTTCCTGCTTCAACAGTGCTTGAACGAACCCGGCGCTCGACCCTTTCGACCCCAGCCGGCTGCTCCGATCCAGAACCCTTTGCAACTTCGTCGCTTCGCTGCTCCAGTGTCACCATCGCGCCTCACCCAGCCGCTGCCATGACCACCGCGTCTCCCTCGCAAGTGCGCCAGAACTACCACCAGGACTCAGAGGCTGCCATCAACCGCCAGATCAACCTGGAACTGTATGCCTCCTACGTCTATCTGTCTGTCTTGCTACTTCGACTGGGATGATGTAGCTCTGAGGAACTTTGCCACATACTTTCTCCACCAAGCTCACGAGGAGAGGGAGCATGCTGAGAAACTGATGAAGCTACAGAACCAACGAGGTAGCCGAATCTTCCTGCAGGATATCAAGAAACCAGACCGTGATTACTGGGAGAACGGGCTGAATGCGATGGAGTGTGCACTGCACTTGGAGAAGAGTGTGAATCAGTCACTACTGGAACTGTACAAACTGGCTACTGACAAGAATGACCCCCACTTGTGTGACTTCATTGAGACCCCATTACCTGAACGAGCAGGTGAAATCCATCAAGGAAATGGGTGACCACGTGACCAACCTCCGCAAGATGGGAGCCTCTGAAGCTGGCCTGGCGGAATATCTCTTTGACAAGCACACCCTGGGACACAGTGATGAGAGCTGAGCTGACTTCCCCAAAGCCACCAGTGACTTCACTGGTCACTGAGGCCGTGCATGCATGTCGGGCTGCCTTTATCTTTTCCAAAAGTCGCACCAAAACATCCGCTTAAGTTCTTTAATGTGTACCATTTCTTCAAATAAAGAATTTTGGTACCCCCCCCAAAAAAAAAAGAATGATGGGGAAAATAGGGTAGAGTTTATTGATACAAATTTAAAGTTAATTTTATTATCCTGTATGTATATTTCTACTCTTGTTTGGGGTATTATGCTTATGCAGTTCATTTAAAAATGTAATATATAATTAAGAAATACAGATTAATAGTCATCTATAATAGCAAGCTTAAGTCATGTTAAGTATGTTTTCAAGATCATTCAGAGATATATTTCAGATAGACAGGTAATCTTCAAACACTTCAAAGATCTACAGAATATGGCATTTAAATGTTTTAAGAACTTAGACTTTTCTCAACAGTGAGACATGTCTGCTCCTGGCACCAATTACTTCAGAGAAGATGATGGGCATCAAAGAAACTCCATATGGAGTTTGTTTTCTTTATGGCAAAAGCTAGCCATGTGGGTGAAGAAAGTGCCCTTGCCTTGGCTGCTGACAGTATGCTGTCCAAATTGGACAAGCAGGACACAAAAGAAAGTGATGGCAGAACTTTGCAAAGACAGGGTGGGACAGTCCTGCAAAAATCCTGCTTCACAGATAAGTCTGTTAGATATGCTAGGCCTGTAGGCCCAAGATGGATGCTCCAGTGTTGCAAAGGAACTTTGGGTGACTGTTCAGGTAGCCTGATGTCCCCAACATCCTTCTGGGTCTTTGATGGAGTTGAAGACTAAATAGTTATAATTATAGTTTTCCTTAGTTATAATAGAAAGTAAATTAGATTCAAAATTTTAGACTCACCAACATAAGATAGATAATTAAGTATTTTCTCTAATTTTGTCAAATGCAAGTAGATTGATATTGTTACTGTAATTCTTACTTAGTAACTGTTTTTGTTTTACTATATTAAGGTTAAAACTTTCCTTTTTAATTAGACAAAAAAAGGGGAAATGCTGTGGGATAATGGTTTTGTATACTGTGAAGATTTTTTACTCCAATTGGTTTAATAAAATGCTGATTGGTCAGTAGCCAGGCAGGAAGTATAGGCAGGGTGACCAGACTAGGAGAACTCTGGGAAGAGGAGGGTGGAGTCAGGAGTCATCAGCCAGATGCAGAGGAAGCAAGATGAGAATGCCATTTTGAGAAATGGTACCAAGCCACATGTCTAAACATAGATAAGAATTATGGGTTAATTTAAGTGTAAGAGCTAGTCAATAATAAGACTGAGCTACCACTGGCTGAGCATTTATACGTAATATTAAGCCTCAGAGTCAATTATTTAAGAAGCAGCTGCCTGGTATTTGGGAACAGGCAGGCAGGAGAGAAACATCTCATCCACAGGAGTAGAGACAAACAAAACCTCCAGGGACCGGTCAGGAGTAGCCACCCTGGCAAAGGAGAGTCCTAGAGTAGCTGCCTGGCAGAGGAGAAGCCTAGAGTAGCTGCCTGGCAGAGGAGAAGCTGGGTGTAGCTGCTCTGATAGGGGAGGGGATAGTCTAAAGAGAGACGTATGAGCCCTTCCCTTGGCTATCAGACAACTGCCACTATGGTTTCCCTAAAAACTCAGGAATCTCAGGGTGGGGAAAGAGAAAAGCTGAAGCCTCGTGCCAGCCAGAGGTGAGCCTGGAACGGGGCTGTTTGCCCTCTGGCAGCATGGATGAGTGCAGACTCACCTCCTGGCTTTTGTCTCTTCCACAACACTCTAGAGAAGGTCAAGGGACCTGGGAGTCATTATGAGCGGGCCACTCCTTTATCAGTTTGTCTCCTAATTTCTTTTGAGAAGCAGTAGGTTTATGAATCTAAGTGGCCCCTAGTGACAGCAATACAGAACAAAAAGGGACAGGCTGGAAGGTCACAGTGTTGAGTCACATGCCTGGGCTGGGGTTGGGGGGAAAAGGGGCCTGGGAAACAGGATCTGATTAAGAGAGAGAGGACTGTGGGAACGGGGTAAAGATTTAACAAATGATACAAAGGAGGTGGCCGCTGGTCCGAGACGAGAGAAGATAAAGGTGAGTGTGGGGGAGGGGTTGATGTTTATAAGTCGTGGGCAAGGCGTGGCCACATTCAAACTAGTGCTGCTGGAGAAGACAGTCCCTACCAAGTGTCATGGCGCTGGGATCCCAACACTGGGCTCTAAGTCTTCACCTTCTACCTTAAGATGGGGTCTGTTGTTGTTTAACGCTGACTATGCCAAGCTAGCTGGCCTGTAAGCTCCCGGGAATTCCCCAGTCTCTGCCTCCCGTATCATCTCATGAGCACCGGGATTGCAGGTCTATCTACACTACTGTGTCAAGCTTCACACGGGTTCTAGGGATTCGAACTCCAGTTTTCACAAGTGTGCAGCAAGTACTTTGCCCACTGAGCCATCTCCCCAGCCCTGGACAACATGTGTTGTTAAACAACACTTTCTTGAAGGTTCTGGAAGCAAATAGAAATGGACATACACAGGGAAGACACTATCCCTGGCAGAATAGGAATCCAATGTATAGAGTTTGCATGGTGGGGACTTTTGCTCAGAAACTGCTCACCAATCCAGAAGCTGTTTGCAGTGACAGAAAAAAAGAAGGCTGCCATCTGGAAAAACAGCCAGAGAATAAGGATTGAGTTCTTACAAAGAGAGAGACAGAGACAGAGACAGAGAGATAGACACACACAGAGAGAAACAGAGACAGTGACATGGAGACACAGAGAGACTGGTGTGGGTCCTTACATCCCCCCACAGCCTTGGCTCACCACAGAGCCTCATGCTTCTGGAAGTCCAGGGGTTGATGGGAAAGTGGCATCTGGGAACTGAGAACTAAGAGTGCTTGGTCCCACAGAGGATGAGACAGTTTAGTTTGGAGGCTCGGTCCACCCACACATGCCCCTGCAAGGGAGAATGTCATTCTTCAGGGAAACAGAATGAGACCTGGATTGTATGCAGCACTGTACTGGTGTTATCTGGTCATAAATCATAGGCACCACACATACAGAGGAGTGTGAAAGCCCAACCCATCCCCCAAAGTGAAAGCAGCCAGGAAGGAGTGCTGGTACACACCTATGTCTCAGTACACGGAACCCAGGAAGATGCCTGCCTGGGCTACACGGCAAGATCCCCTCTTAAAAAGTTAAAAACAGCCGGGCAGTGGTAGTGCACGCCTTTAATCCCAGTACTCTGGAGGCAGAGACAGGTGGATCTCTGTGAGTTCGAGGACATCCTGGTCTACAGAGTGAGTTCCAGGACAGCCAGGGCTACACAGAGAAACCCTGTCTTGGAAAACCGGAAGAAAAAAAAAGGTTAAAAACAAATAAGTAAATTTAAAATAAAAATCAGTTAATAGGAAATGGTTGCAGGTGTGACACATGTCACAGGTGTGACAATGATATCAAGCAGAAGTTCAAGGCAACTATTAAAATCATCATATTCAGAGACTTAAATTGTGGTCATAATGAGCAACCTGGGGAACGTCAGTAGAAATGGGGGGAGGATGTCTTTAAAAATGAACTATAGCTTCTAGAGCCAAAAAACACAACGAAAAAGTGGAAAGCGCAGGGGGATTAACCCCTGACTAGGATTAACCCCTGCTGAGCTCAAAGGCGAAGCAAGAGAAGACAGTTCAGAACGGAGAAATGGATTTTGTCCCATTTCTGCATTCTGAGATAGGATCTCACACTGTTGTCCAGGTTGGTCTTGAACTTGTGATAATCTTCCTGCCTCAGTCTCCTAAGTGCTGGATTGGCAGGCATAGGTCACCACATCCTACGTTTAGGGTTTTTAAAAAGACCTGTAAAACAATGTGTATGGCTTCCCTTGTGTGGACTTGGGGACAACAAATCGTCTTCTCCATGCTCTACGGGAAAACAAGCTGTCAACTCATAATCTCAGAAGCCAGAAGAGGGCGCCAGATCCCCTAAAACTGGAGTCAAGGATAGTTGTGAGCTGCCAGGGGTTTGCTGGGAATAGACCTGGGGTCCTCTGCAAGAGCAGCCAGTGCTCCTAACCGCTGAGCCATTCTCCAGCACACGCCCCACTTCCAACATGGTTTTCTTATAGAACGTCTACCATGCTCAATAAAAATGATGCCACAGAGTCATAATGCCAACCTCAGGATGCAGATCACCAAAAATGGCATTTGTCTCCCCAAATTGCCCTGCTGGCATTGGAATGGCAACAGAGAGGCCTAGTGAGAGGCTTGGCTGGGAAGTCTCAGCTCTCAGGCTGGAGAGGTTTGACCTCCTCTCCCTGTCCACTGTGTGGAGCTCCTGCAAGGTCGGGGAGGACCCTCTGGAGGGAGACATCTCACTCGGTGACCCACAGTTACCATACAGTCCAGCAATTCTGACTCTGGGGGTGACCTCAAAGGATTGAAAGTGGGGCTCAACCCCACCCTTATAAACAAGTGTTCACAGTGCATGGCATCCAAAAGTCAGAGGCCACCCAAGTGTCTGCCGACAAACAGATAAACAAAATGCAGCTTAATCACAAGAGGGAATGTCATTGGGTGTCAAAAATTCAGGAAATGCTCATGCATGCCAGACCATGGATGAACTTCAAGAACATGATGCCAAGAACAATTCAGATGCAAGAGGAAAAACACATCATGATTCTATTTGTTTTATTGTTTGTTTGGGGTTTTTGTTTTGTTTTGTTTTGGTTTTTTGATACAGGGTCTCCATAGTCCTGGTTGTCCTGGAACTCACTATGTAGACCAGGCTGGCCTAGAACTCATAGAGATCCTCCTGCCTCTGCCTTCCAGGTGCTGGGATTAAAGGTGTGCTCTATTATACACCCAGTTTATGACCCCTCTTATCGGAGGTCAAGTTCGTGGAGACAGAAAACAGACCAGCAGTGGGGGAGGGGCACTGCAGAAGGTGGGGAGGGATGGGAAGCTAGTGTTTTATGGGATAGAAGAGAAACTCCAGAGATGGATGGTGGTGGCAGCCACACTGAAGGTGTCCAGGGACTAAGCAATCACACACTCTCACTGGTAAACTGTATATAACACAAAACGGCAATTATTACATATATTAATATTGTCTCTATTGTAATAAGTTACAAATATTGCGACAATTTAAAAAGCAAGAACTTTAAGTGAACTCTTGGGAGTCCCCAGGACACAGTGGATATTTTTAGACTGAAATGTCTCCAGGGGGTGGACCCCAGCATCCAGGATCTCAAGAGCAATTAGATGTCACTCCCAAGCTTGAAGCCATGGGGACAGCAGCTGTGTCCAGGGACTGTGCGGAATAGGCATGAAGCTAAGCACATTCCCATGGTCTGCAGGCTGTTCGGGGCTCCTCAAAGGCTGTTCTGTTTCCAACATGCCCCCTCCAAGCCCATACTGAACACGGATCATATTAATATAGTCATTAGTAGGTAAAATAGCTTCATTTTTGCAGCCATGACAAGTAGATACTACCATTGCTTTCTGTTTACAAATGGAGAAATGGAGGCACAGAAAAGCCTACCCACTTACCTAGGTTATCCAAGATGACTGCCTCCAGGGCTGCCCTTTGCCCCAGCTCCTGTTGCCTCCCTGAGACAATCAGCACACGGCACTTCGTCAGAGGACTTCCCAAAGGAACGCGCACGGGGTGAGGGGGTGGGGGGTTGGGGGGGGTGGACCCCTTCATGTTTGGGGGAAGTTAGCCTCACCAAGGCTGCTGTGGCTCCCTCACAGTGAACACAGTCCCAAGAGCCCTAATGGTAACCCCTGTCCAATGCTGCAGACTAGACAGGGTCTGCTCTGTTTCCCAAAGGAAGGTCAGTGCTCACCAGCCTGGGTCCTTATCTAAGCAGAGATGGGAAGTCAGGCCCAGCTAGTCAAAAAGACTTCACCCCCAAGCCCAGAGATGCTGAGCCAGGGCCAGCTGGTACCTGGAACTATCTAGAGATGGTTTTGACGGTTCTGGTTGAAGGGGTACCACTGGCATCAGGTGGGTACAGTGGCCTGGGGAGCTGGGAAGCATCCTTCAGTGTGCGGGACAGCCCCATGACAGAGAATCATGGGTCTCAGAAGCCACTTTTGTGAGGTGGGAAACCCTGCAGAAACCCCAGACAGTGGCTAAGAGCCAGCAAGGCACCTCGGTGGTAGGCTTTAAAATCTGAAAATACACATGTCAGCCTTGGCAGTCCTCAGGCGGTGAGAACGCTGATGGGTTTTATTTTCTTCTCCTTGGCAAGATTGCATGTTCTAAATTATCACGGATGAATATGCATCTGCCTCACAACCCAGTGAGCTTCGGTTCCTTAGATGGTCCCTGCACTCTGGGTGTGAGGACCCTGCTGGGTCACCAATTCAAGAGCTGATGCATTGGGTCTCACCCCAAGATGAGACCTGAGACCAAGGGTCAAAGGTCTGGCCCCGCTTGCAGCGATTCCGCTGTGAGACTCATCTCTGTGAGCTTGTCTCCTCGTCAGTGGAGATGCCTGGCCCCATGAAGCTAAGTATTTTATACACCTTAGCTCATTTCAGCTCCCCGAGTCCATGAGACTGGTCTCTGACCTCAGAACAAAGAAGAGCCCGCTGGAGGTCGGGTGCAGGCTGGCCCGCTGGAGGTCGGGTGCAGGCTGGCACACAAAAGGCTAAGGAAGAGCCCGCTGGAGGTCGGGTGCAGGCTGGCCCTCTGGAGGTTGGGTGCAGGCTGGCACACAAAAAGCTAAGGAAGAGACCCCGCTCAGCCCTGGCTTCCTTGGAGGAATGGAGGTTGTGAAAGGATGGATTTCACATTGGCCTGAGGTCAGACCGTGGAACGTTTGAACTGCCTTGGGTAAACAAGGGGGTCAACACCACCCACCTTCTACAAGCCTCAGCTGGGAACTGGCTAATTAACTCACCCATCAGAACTCAGAACCAGCTGGTTTGGAAGGTTGCTTTTCTGTCCTGAGTGTGACCTGTCCCCAAACCAGGTCCTTTCGAGAAATCCTCTGTAAACCCATCCATACCTGTCCCATGGACACCACTCCAATTTGGGGTACCTGAGCTGAAATTCATATTGCCCAAGTAAATAGGATTTCCTTCGACTCCCATTTTTCCTTTAACAACAATAAAAACAAACAAGCTTGGGGGCGGGATGGGCCTGACTCCCCTGGGCCCATGCATGGCTTCCACCTGTGCAGCTGTACTGCACTCGGGCTCTGGAAAGCCAGTGCTGAAGGAAGGCACCCACTGTGGCCCATGCCCGCACTGGGAAGGGCACAGGTGGAACCTGAGGGGGTGGACATCTCAGCTCTGTCTCTTGCCATCTGGGGGAACTTCCGCACACCTTCTCCCCCTCTGAGCCTCCAGTCCTTAGCAAGGGGCGACAGTTACCAGTCTCACGTTGGAGGGAGGTGGTACTGTGAGGTCAGTGACAGCTTGGGCACACTTTGTGTGTGATCACCATCCAGGTCCTCTGGAAGAGCAGTCAGTGCTCTTAACCCCTGAGCCATCTCTCCAGCCCCCGGCTCTCTACTCTTTATCTCTCTGTACCTGGCATACTTTTGACATGAAAGTTTACTTTACAGGGGACGGGGACAGCCACTGTCTGCTTCTTAGGGACTAAAGAAGGGGCCTCAGGTGTGGAATGGCCATGTGCATATGTACATACACCCACATACTCAAACAAACAAGCAAATGAGAACCTCTTCCAGCAGGCTTGGCTCAGCGTCTGTGGAGGTTTGAATAAGAATGGCCCCCATAGACTCACACCTGGATGCTTAGTCACCAGGGAGTGGAACTGTTTGAAAGGATTAGGAGGTGTGGTCTTGTGGGAGGAAGTGTGTCACTGGAGATGGATGGGTTTTGAGGCTTCAAAGGCCCAAGTGAGGCTCAGTCTCTCTCTCTCTCTCTCTCTCTCTCTCTCTCTCTCTCTCTCTCTCTCTCTCTCTCTCTCTCTCTCTCTGCCTGCTGTCTGTGGATCAGGTTGTAGCGCTCAGCTACTTCTCCAGCAACATGCCTGTCCTGCATGTTACCGTGTTCCTCACCATGATGATAACGGACTCACCCTCTGAAACTGTGAGCAAGCCCCAATTAAATGCCTCCTCTTATAAGAGTTGCCTTGGTCATGGTGTCTCTTCACAGCAGTAGAACAGTGACTAAGACAGTACTCTTTCCTGCCAGGCCCCAGGAGATGCTGCACTCTGAAACAGGGGTAGACACCGTGTTCCCACAGTGACCAGAGATGAGGACCCTCTGCAACACTCTCTGCAGGGAGAACTCCATGCATCTCTCGGGCTGCCACGTGCGCAGCACTCCAAGTAGCGGATGCTTCTGTGGGTGTCAGCTGGTGTTGCCTTTTTATCTCACCCAAGCCTGCCTGCCTCCTGTCACTTGTCACCAGGTTATAGTCACTGTCAAAGCATCTGTTCTCACCATGCTTCTCCCCCTTTCTGCTGCTGGGAGCATCAGGTGCGGGATGTGGAAACCCAGCTCCCATCCTCCCAGGGACCTCTCCGTCCCAGGGGAAGGCAGAGAATGGATGCGGCCCCGGGTGCCATCCTTGGAGGAGTACCACACTCCCAGATCACCCTCACCAAATCCAACTTCTCAGCCGGCCCAGGCAGCAGTACCAGCGCTGGCCTTCAACAGCTGTCCGCCAAGGTCCTCTTGCAGGGTTGGCCTGAGGACCCGAAGCCCCGGAGGAAACACTGCTTACACCCTTGCCTTTCCCAGATCTGTGTTCCAGAGCCTTCCATCCAGGAGGGAACCTCAGTCTCCGTCAACAGAAGCCAGTCAGCAAATGAAAATATAAACACAACCTTATGGAAAGAATGTGATGTGGGGAGGGGGGTGATGAGATGGCTCAGCAGGTAAAGGGGCTTGCCACCAAGCCTGACCACCTGAGTTCAATCCCTGGGACCCACATGGTGGAAGGAGGGAGCTGACTCCCACGAGTTGTTCCTAGACCTCCATGCATGAGCTGGCACACACACACCCCGTACACAATATACCCACAAATAAACAAATGTTTCACAAAAAGAATGTGGGTACAGCAACTTTATGCAGGTAGCTAAGAGGTTCAGACACCCCCAGATTCTATCCACCAGTCAAGCACAATGTGGTATTTCCATACAATGGAACATTATTCAGCCCAGAAAAGGGATGGAATATGGGCACATGCTATGGTACCATATGAATGACCAATGAGAAATGAAAGCATCGGGACCGAGAAGGTCACATACCACATGATTCTGTGTATATGAAATGTCCAGAATATGGAAGAGAAGAGGCCCGTGGAGACAGGGGATCCTGTGGCTGTCAGGGGCCAGGGAAAGGCAGGAACTGGGAGGGACTGTGTGGCAGGCAGGAGCTCCATTCAGGAAACGACAATGGCTGGGACACAGAAGTGGCACTTTGGAGTGAATGAAGCGCTGCCTTAAAATGACAGTGGGTTGGTGGCCAGACACCCACAGAAGCACCTGGGAGAAGAGGTCAGAGCCTTTGGGCCCACGGTTCGGAGACACCGTCCATCATGGTGGCAGACATGGCAGAGCCAGAGAGAAAACCCACTGCTGGGTTGGAAGAAAGAGGCCTAGGACCCAAAAAGCCCACCCTACGTTCCCATAGCAACCAGCTACAGCCCATATCCAGAGATTGCACAACCTCCCAAAACAGTTCCCCCAGCTGGGGATGGGGTGCTCAGGGACAAGAGCCTGTGGGGACCTTCCACGTTCAAGCCACGGGAATCGGTGTTGCACTGTGTAAACTTACCTCAGTTTTTTAAACTGTTAGGGATTCAGACTTTTTCTCATTACACATTCATTTACCGTGTGTGCGCATATATATGTGTGTGTGTTCTCAGGCTCCTGTATATGTGCATGTGTGTATGTGTACATGCGAACATACCACCTTACACATATGGAGGTCAGAGGTTGGTTCTCTCCTACCGTGTGTGTCCCGGGGACTGGGCTCCAGTCTTGGTGGCAGGCCATCATCTCCTTGACCCTTCATTAAGGGTATTTTAAGCACAGTGGGTCAGCTCTAAAGCAGAAAGGAGCAACGGAGGGTCCAGAGAGAGCAGGGCAAGGGGGGCCATGGGTCTGGATGGCCAGCTCCACGGGCCGGCTCCAGCAGAGTTTGGTCCAGGGCAGCCTTGGTCCCCCACTCAGCTTTGCGTGTCCAGGAAGCCTTGTGCCCGGGGAAGGATGGGAACACTGAGACTGTTGCTGAGGGAGGGAGATGGCCGCTGGGAGGACAAAAGTGGGCTTGGGACCCCAAGCGGCAGGTGCAGGGGTCCTCCGTCTTCCCATCCGGTGCTTTCTGTGTCAACCTGCAACTGTGAGATGCTCGGCCTGTCAGACTGCAGACAGACAGATGCCATGCAGAACACACAATCCAGCCCAAGTGCCCCGCTTGCCCAGCCAGAGCTTGGCCTGGACGGGCACGTGATGCTAAGGGGACCAATGTGACCCAGGGGCTTCTTGAGATCTTTCTGCAGGAGCCATTGAGCTAGGTCTGGAGAGAGGGTACCACACCCCACCAGAGGAGTGGGGAGGGGTGGGCAGGGCTCTGGGGAGCCAGCTGACTGAGAATGGAGGAGGGGCACTGCCACAGAAGGCCCCCTGGGAGCACAGTGTGGTGCCACAGGCCTCTAATTCAACACATGGAGGCTAAGCCAGAAGCTGGGTCCAGGAGATGTCACGTGACCAGGAAGGAAAAGACAGCAGGCAGCTTCTGGGAGACAACCTCTCTCTCTCTCTCTCTCTCTCTCTCTCTCTCTCACACACACACACACACACACACACACACACGTATGTGCACACTGTGAAAGGGCCCCTCACTGTCCCCCCTGCCCCACACTCACTACTATGCAGAGGAGAATCGGCTCAAATAAGCTTTCCAGGCGACACTCACCTACTTGACTGAAGCGGCACACACACAGGGAAGTGTGGAAGTCACTGACCTGCCCTGGCTCATCACAGGGTGAGTTTCCTGTGCAGCCAGACCCGGATCGGAAGCAGTAAGCCAAGCCTGTGGCCCTAGCCCTTGGGAGGTTGAGACCCAAGGATCAGGAACTCCGGGCTGTTCTCAACCACTGACAAGTTCAAGGGCAGTCTGCCCCCTCAGTAAATAAATAAGAAAATAAAATGAAAACCAGGCAACGGTGGCGCACGCCTTTAATCCCAGCACTGGGGAGGCAGAGGCAGGGGAATCTCTGTGAGTTCCAGGACATCCAGGGCTGCACACAGAAATCCTGCCTCAAAAAAGAAATAAAGGAAGGAAGGAAGGAAGGAAGGAAGGAAGGAAGGAAGGAAGGAAGGAAGGAAGGAAGAAAGGAAGGATGGAAGGAAAGACCGTTAGACCTGGGTCCTCCTCCCTCCTCCCTCTTCTGTCCTCCCTCCTTCCTGGAGATAGCCATGTTATTGATGTCTATGACAACCGTGGTCTTGCCAGTTTTAAACTCCATATTAATAGCTTCATGTTTATATTACATTTATAGTAACTGGCTTTGTACTGATACGGGCTGGGCTCCTCTGTGCCTCACTCCGTCACCTGGTTTTGAAGTCTGTCTTATTGTTGGAGTGTTGTAACTGGCTCCATCCTGTCTAGACTGGTAAACTGTCAGGGGCTGGTGGAGCTCACTGAGAAACTTCCCTGGAGGAGGCCGTCCCTCCCTGTTCCAGACCCAAGCAGAGGCCCTTGTGTAGGGATGGGCTGCCTCCCCTCTCGGTGACGGCAGGGAGGAGACCCGTGTCCTTGAGGGCAGCCGCTCCCACCAGGGGTGGGAAGGAGAAGCTGCAGGCTCCACCACAGAGAGAAGGCTCAGTCGGGACTCTGCGGACTCCGCCTCAGTTTCCCCAGTCTGTGTGGGATGTTGCGGTCTTTTCTCCGCTGCTCTTTGTTCTTTAATTTCAAAGCCTCCCTCACCGGTGGGGACTCTGCCCCGAGCACTCTTCACTGGGAGCTCCAGCTGGCCGCCTTAAAGGGGCTTCCTTCCTGACGAAGGATTTGAGCACACAATTTGGTGACGTTTCTCCTCCCTGCTCTGTCTCTCTGTCTGTCTCACTCTATCTCTTTGTCTCTGACTGTCTGTCTGTCTGTCTGTCTCTCTCTCTCTCTCTCTCTCTCTCTCTCTCAATAAATGCATTCAAAACTGAAACTGTTGTAAGTCATGGGTAAAGTTTGAGCTTATCTGTGTCTTTGGCGCACAGATGTGTGAGGAGAGAAAACGCTGGACCAGGAGATCTGTGTACGATCATCTTTAACAGATAATGCCACCTTTTAAAGTGTTTAAATGTATGAACCCCAAAGCAGCAGGCGAGAGTCCCCAATACTTCACATCCTCACTAGTACTTAGTATTGTTTCTCCATTTCAAGTCAGTCATTCTAGTGGACCGGTAGTACTATCTCATTGTGTGTGTGTGTGTGTGTGTGTGTGTGTGTGTGCATAATATGTGTGGGGTATGTATATTGTGTGTATATGTGTATATACATATGTATATATGTGTGTATACCTATGTGTGCATGTGAGTGTGTATATGTGTACCTGTATGTATACATATCTGTGTACCTGTGTGTACATGTGTGCATGTTTGTGTACATGTGTGTGCATGTGTATGTGTCCATGTCTGTGTGTGTACATGTGTGCACACACACAATGATGTAGTCCCATTAACAGGTGTTTTATTCATGGCTAATGCTCTCGGTGCCTTACTGAGAACTCCTTCACTGCAAAGCCCTGAGATAGTCTCACTCTGAAGCAGCGCACGACCTGTGGGTCGTGACCCCTTTGAGGGTCACACACCAGATATCCTGTATATCAGGTATTTACTTTATGATTCCTAACAGTAGCAACATTACAGTTATGAAGTAGCAAAGAAACAATTTTACAGTTGGGGTCACCACAGTATTAAAGGGTCGCAGCGTTAGGAAGGTTGAGAACCACTGCTGTAGAGCACCACCTATGCACATAGCCCATGAGAAGAGCCGGATGCAGAGGTAAGGTGGCTGGTGGGTCCTCCAGAGAGGTGGTCTGCTTCCAGTTCTCCTCATTCCCACAAAGCGACTCTCCAGGGTCCCCTCCAGTCCTGGTGTGTTAGAACGTCTCTCTAAGGGATGTATGTTACCCTCGCAGATGAGGGGAAGGCTCTGGTGTCAGAAGGTCCCTCACCCCTGCATCTCTAGACCCCTCCGTTTAGCAAGGGGCAGGTCTGGGCTACAGCATGGGCTGCCATCTCATAAGAATGCCTCCAACACTTTCTTATTTGACTAGTAAAGCTTATTTATAGAACACGGTGTCAGCTCTCTGTTTACAGCAGTGACGTACAATTTTCCTCTTAATTAAATATTAAGCTACTAATAGCCTGGATTGTATATAAATAATACAGCAAAAGAATGAATTACACATTAATATGCTAAAGCCATGTGCAAGAAAAGTGAAATTTGAAAGATAAACATGAAAGCAGGTGGCTTCACATTGGACAGATGGACAGACACCAATTGGAATGAAGATGTGACCCTGGGACCCCAAGAACCGGACACCCAGCACCCAGGGGCCTGACCCCAGAACTGCTCCCATCTGACCAGGAGGGTACAAGGGTGGAGGAAGACTAGGTAGACCTTGGCATGTGAGTGCCACCAGAGATGTGAGGGGGACAGAAGAAGACAGCACACCAGCCCCTGGCCTCCACACGCTCACACACACACACACCACACACACAAAATGGAGATGAGAAGTCAGACCCTCAGGGACACTGGATGACTTATGAAACAATGCTTACATGTTCTCCAAGGTACCCAGCACAGAATGCTGCACAGATGGCTGAGTTGTCTTTGTTAAAGGAGGCGGGGAGGGACTGGGGCTCTGTCACCCCACTTTGTAAGTAAGGAACCCCAAATTCTGTAATCTTCAATTAATTTTCCCCAAGTCACTCACTTGACACA
Organism: Peromyscus eremicus; assembly: GCF_949786415.1. Classification (NCBI taxonomy): domain Eukaryota; kingdom Metazoa; phylum Chordata; class Mammalia; order Rodentia; family Cricetidae; genus Peromyscus; species Peromyscus eremicus. The sequence goes on along the minus strand of NC_081419.1, from coordinate 141,924,226 downwards.
AATAAGTAAATGACTACATTTGGATTTCGGTCTCCATCTATCTGGCTCCAATGCCCATTCTAGAAAACGGATGTTACTGCAAAGCAGTGACTGTGGTGTTTGGGGGGGAGGTCTTAGATGGTCATGTGGCCAAGCTTTGGTGGCCAACTGGTGGCTCTACTGGGAGACAGAGGGCACTTTAGGAGACGGGGTGGAGTTGGAGGAGGTAGCTCCTGTGGAGCGTCCTTGAAGGAGATATTGGCTATGATGAGGTGAGCAGCTTTGTCCAACAACATGCTTCCTGCCATGATGCTTTCCCACGCCACAGTCCCAAAGCAATGAGGCCAAACAGCCACTGACTGAACAAACCTTCCCTTCTCTGTACTATTCCTATCTCAGGGATTTCATCACAGCCACGGAAATCTAACGCAAGCGGATGCTGAAGACAAGGGAAGGTCAGGAGCCTTTTTATATTTAGGCTTCTTTTTACTTTTGTTTATTTATTATGTATGTGTTATAGGCAGATGGTTGGGAGCGCCCATGTACCACAGTGCAGGTGTGTGGAGTCAGTCGTTTCCTGGGTCTGGGGTATCGAACCCAGGTCGTCAGGCTCCACAGCTGGTATCTTTACCCACCACGCCATCTCGCCAGTCCTGGAGCGATAAAAGCAAAGAGCCAGACATGGCAGTGCATACACGTAACTGGAGATGGAGCAGGAGGGTCAGGAGTTCAAGGGCAGCCTCAGCTACCTAGGTTCAGGCTCAGGAAAGCAAATCAAAAGCTGTCAGAGACTCTGCCGGTGCGGGCTTACGTGTCTGCAGAGACCTTTGAGTGAAGATAGTTACTTGGTGGTAGGCCAGGCACAGCAGGAAGATCACCCGCAAAGACTCATGGGATTAATGCACACCAGCTGCTGACAGATGGCCTCTGAAGCCACGGAACCACGAACTTGATTACGGTGGTCACAGCAGGCCCCAGGCCCCAGACGACAGGACAACAAAATGCACTTTTCAACGATTCTCTGATGACTTCACTTAACTGCGGCCAGGCAGGGCAGTTAGTTGGATAAGCATAGATCTTCTGTGTCTTAATGCCATTTCCTCCGCCGCCGCAGGCCTCCTCGGGTTTGCGTACTACGGAAGCAGCCGCCTCCCATCTGTGTTATTACAAGAAGTCAGGGAGGGGCTCGCCACTCTCTAGGAGCATGGAGTAGTGTGTGTGTGTGTCTGTCTGTCTGTGTCTGTCTGTCTATCTGAGTCTGTCTGTGGTATGTGTGTATCTGTTGTCTGTGGTGTGTGTCTGTCTGTCTGTGTCTGAGGTGTGTGTGTGTGTGTTTGTCTGTGGTATGTGTGTATCTGTCTGTGGTGTGTGTCTGTGTCTATCTGTGTGTGTGTGTGTGTGTCTGACTGTCTGTGGTGATATATTATGTCCCCCAATATATTGTGCATACTAATAAGCTTATCTGGGGTCAGAGGACAGAACAGCCACTAGATATAGAGGCCAGAAAATGGTGGCACACATGCCTTTAATCCTAGCATTCCAGTTCAAAGCCACACTGGAAATAGTCAGGCATGGTGACTCACGCCTTTAATCCCAGGAAGTGATGGCATAAAGGTATATAAGACATGAGGACCAGGAACTAGGCAGGTTAAGCTTTTAGGCTTTTGAGCAACAGCTCAGCTGAGATTCATTCGGATGAGGACTCAGACTTCCAGTCTGAAGAAACAGGATCAGCTGAGGAACCGGTGAGGTGAGGTGGCTGTGGCTTGTTCTGCTTCTCTGATCTTCCAGCGTTCACCCCAATATCTGGCTCTGGGTTTGTTTTTATTAATAAGACCTTCTAACAATTCGTGCTACATCTGTCTGTCTGTCTGTCTGTGGTGTATGTGTCTGTCTGGTATGTGTGTGTGTGTCTGTCTGTCTGTGGTGTGTATGTCTGTGTCTGTGTGTCTGTGTCTGTGTATGTGTGTATTTGTCTGTGTGTCTGTGTATGTATGTCTTTGTGTATCTGTCTGTCTTTCTGTGTGTGTCTGTGTCTGTCTGTGTATATGTGCATCTGTGTGTCTGTCTGTGTATACGTGTCTTTGTGTATCTGTCTGTCTGTCTTTCTCTCTCTCTCTCTCTCTGTGTGTGTGTGTGTGTGTGTGTGTGTGTGTATCTGTCTGTCTTTCTCTCTGTATGTGTGTGCACACACACACATGTCACCATACCCAGCGTTTGACATTGGGTGCTAGGGTTCAAACTCAGGCCCTCACGTTCCACATCAGGCACTTTACCCACTCAGCCACCTCCCCGGACCCAGTTCTTTCTTTTGCTTGGTGATAATTATTTGTGAGCACACCTCATGACATCCTGCTAATGTGTCCTGCTAACCTGGCTGCCTCCCATCCAGCCAAGGCTGGTCAGTGAACTCTGACCTCTCAGTCATGCTCAGATGCAGCCATCGCTCTTTTCCTTAAGTGTCTTTTTTAGAATAAGACATGCCTGTTGGTTTGCATCCTGTGGTGCAGGGGCCGGGTGGAGGAGGCATCCTGAGGTGTTGCCGCAGACACTGTGTCCAGCAAAGCCCTTTAAGAAACCACTTGCTGACCCTGCAGGGGTCTAAGAGGAAACCATTCTACAAGGAATAGTCCAAGAGTATAAGACTGCCTGGAAGGCAGTAGGAAGCCCCTGCAAGCTTGGAGGGAGAGAGTAACCTGACCAGTGCTGCGGATGCATCAGAGAAGAGCCCCATGCCCTTGTCATCTGCCCGCATGGCTGGGCCAACTTCCTGCACAACCTGCCAGCAAGTGAGCCCTGCCTGCCTCACTGTGGACTCAACACAAGGCGCCAAGGTGCCCAGAAGTCTAGAAGGCTCATCTGGTCCTGCATTCAAATCCCACCTTCTCAGGTTACCTCCTGGGTGGCCTTATGCAGGTTGCTAAACTTCTCTGTGGTTGGAAAGGTGGGCAAGCCAACTCTCCAGAGAGCCCTGTGAGGAGAACCGGATGATACAGTTGCTGAGGGCAGTTTGGTCTGGTTTGAAAGACGGTGAGGGAAAGCAAATGGATGAAAGTTTGCTCTTGTCATAGGTCTGAGCAAGTTCCGTCTCACCTGCTTGAGGGTCTAGCATGCAGAGGCCATTTGTATTAGTTTCTGTTGAGCGCATGTTGGCTCTCTTCAGGAAGGTCCACAACCTGAACAGCCGGAGAGGCATCACAGAGACTCTAGGGCAAACCCATTTGCCTCAAACAACAGCCAAGTCCATTTGAACTTGAGAGAATTTAACTCCCTCTTCCCGTTCAATGTTCCAAGGAAAGATGGGAACAAGGCTTTGCATGTGCCACAGCTGGGCAGATCCACCACGCCATCAAAGCCTGGCTGCCCTATCCCAGTTGAAATGGCTCCCAAAGGGCACAGACCCTTTACAGGGAAGAGTGGGGAGAGCTTCAGGAAGGACCAGAAGCACTTTATTCCAGGACCTCTGTTCTTGGGAATACAGACTTCCAAGACAGCATAGCCTTCAGAGGCTGTCCAGGAAACTAGGGTTCCCCAAAACATGAGCCAAGAGGTGTTTGTAAGAATGGCGTAGCCCATCGACAAATAACAAAATTGCCTGGCACAGTAGCACATGCCAGTAGTATGAGTTACTTGTCTTGCCGCCATGACCAAACGCCAGCCCCAAGCCGCTTGTGCACGAGAAGGACTTGTTTTGGTTGACAGTGTGAGGGTGCAGTCCCATCAGGGCAGGGGAATTTAGACGCAGGGACTTGGGCACTGGTCACGTTGTACCGGGTTTGACTCTTGACAGTTCATGTAATACTGCTACACAGAGGTTAGCATACACACTCCAGAGTGAGAGAGAGGCTACCCAGGGTCACCTGCACCTGGTGAGGGGCAGCCAGATGCCCTGACTGTACCATCCTTTACCCCCATGCTGGAGGCTTCATTCTGAGGACCAGAGAAGCCCTGATGACTGGGCCCACCCATATCTGACTCTCACACACCATCGCTGGCACTGTTCACCCAGAGCCTTCTGGGATGCCTCTAGCTGGAACTGACTTTCCCACCCGCGGATAGCCAGGAGTGAAATTGGGTCGCCTGTGGTTTTTGCCCACGAGATCCACTGTTTCTAAAGCAGGCTCTTCCTGCATGTGTGCTTGTGACTGACACACACATCTTCATAACTTATTCATGTGTACTTGAGCATTTTCTCTGGGCCGCACGCGACAGACGCTGTCCTCTTAAACCTCAGCACCATCACGGAGTAAGCAGCATCACTGTCATCAACACCTGACAGGAAGGAACTTAAGGAGGAAGGATCCCTACAGGGTCATGGTTTTAACGGTGCAGTCCATCGTGGCAGGGAAGGCGTGGTGCTGGGAGCAGCTCAGGCTGCAGCCGTGGACACTCGACATCTGGACAGAGAGGATGCAAAGAGAGACCAGAAGTGGGGTGGGGATATAAGCCCACAAGCTTGACCCCAGTGACCCACTTCCTCCAGCAAGGGCCCACTTCCTAAAGGTTCCACAACCTCCCCAAACAGCGCCACCTGCTGGGGACCAGGCATTCACACATTGAGCCTATGAGGGACAGGTCACATCTGCACCAAGATCAGAGAAGTTGCATTGTGAGCCCCACACACCACACCTCTCCAAGCCGGAGCCACACCCAGGTCCAAGCCGACCCTAGCACCCAAGCCCAGGACCACTGTGCCACCCTCCCTCCCTTGCAGAACCTACTCGTTCCATCCCTTACCAATAAAGACATTCTAATTCTGTCACTCCAGTAACTGCTTTCTCTTCACACACACGCAGAATTTAAAAAGCACCGAGCTCGCCCATAACTCCAACACCCAAAGATGAGTATTTTACTACTTCCTCTCATTTCACATGCAGATATAGACACAGATAGAGATGGTCCTGTCTGCTTCTTTGCAGAAATGAGCTGAGACCATGTGCACTATTTTGCAACATATGTTCTAACCGGTGATATATCTGGACCATCTTGCCATAGCAACATAGAAAAGCAATGCTTCACCATGGCATGCCTGCCCAAGGCTGCAGCCTGGGCAGCAACCAAGAGCTAGTGACTCAATCCCTCGTCCTGGATGTTGAGCTTGTTCCAAACACAGGCTGTTAATATTCTGACCCACCCCCTGAAATCCCACCCTTGGCACCTCCCTGCATCCTGGCATAAAAGCCTCATTCTAAGGAAAACCTCCTCCCCCTCCCCTCTTTCTCTCTCTCTGTCTCTCTCTTTCCTACCTTTCTCTTCATCTCTCTATTATAATAAACTCTCCACATGGATGCAGAGCTGGGTTGTGAATTACTGGACTCCGCTGTGCTACCATGCCCACAGGGCATACATCTGCCCAGCATGTTTCCCTGCACACGCGGGATATCCTTGGAGGTCTCCCCCCCCCCCCCGCACACCCCCCGTCCTCCCACACAATAATTCACAACACAGGCCTCATCCTTGAATGTGTATCTTGGTGCTCATATCTCACTTAAAAAAAAACTCTGTGTCTGTGTGTACATGCACACACACATGTGAGCATGTGTGTACACTGTGTATGTGTGTGTGTAAATGTAGGCACTTGCATGCTGTGCATGTGGACATCAGAAGACAAGCAAGCTTTTTGCCTTATGTGAGACACGGTTTCTTGTCACTGCCCATGCCAGGTTACTGGCCTGTGAGCTCCCAGGGACTCTCCTGTCCCCACCAAGAATTGCAGACAAGCACTGCCATGTTTGGCTTTTATGTAGATGTGGGGGACTCCAAACTGAGATCCTTGCACTTGCCTGGAAAGCCCTTTGTGCACCGAGCCTCTCCCCAGCCCTATCTCTCGCTCTTCAGAGGACCTGGGTTGATTTCCAGCTCTCCTATGGCAGCTCACAACCATTTGCAATTGCAGTTCCAGAATGTCTAAGGCTCTCCTCTGGCATGCATGTGGTTCACAGGTACGCATGAAGGCGAAACACCCATACACATAAAATAAATTAAAAATGTAAGTAAATTTAAAAAAAAAATCACATCCTCTTCTGAGAACGGCTGCATGACCCCAGGTCCCAGCCCACAGGCTTGCCTCCTCCTTCAGCCCATCAGGGAACTGTCTTTCCTAATCATGACCAATCTTACAGGCCACACAAGAAGTAATTAAAAAAGCATCTTGCTTATTCTTTAAGACTCATTTGTGTGCACACAGCTTTCTCTCTCTCTCTCTCTCTCTCTGTGTGTGTGTGTGTGTGTGTGTGTGTGTGTGTGTGTGTGTGTCCACAGAAGCCAGAAGAGGACATCAGATTTCCTGGAACTGGAGTTACAAGCCATTGTGGGTCTCCCTTCACCCAAGACTGGGCTGAGGACCAAACTCAGGTCCTCTGAAGGAGCAGCAAGCACTCTTAACCACTGAACCACCTCCCCAGCCCCAGGCATATTTGCTTTAATGTGCTGAACTTTTACTAGCTAAGAGGTTGAATGTCTTTTAATCTCAGACAACTCAAATCTATTGCCAGCCTCCTTGTATTATTACTATGGTAGCCCAAAGGGCCCAAAATTCTCCAGGCAAGCTTCCCACCAGCATTTGATTCAGAGTTGTCTACCAGGTGGGTCTCAGCCAAATGGTTATCAATATTCCCTGGAGAGTGGGGTCCAGTCAGGTGGATATATACCATCTGGTTAAATGTGTGTGGCCCCATCACTCTGGGATGGCCTTTTTTGGCTCTGGTTTCTGTCAACGCTGCCTTGCCAACTGATCAGGCTGTCAGCTCAGCTCTAAACACAAAGCTGCCTGTGTGCCAGGCACTCAGCCCTCCGACTGGAGTCTGGAGAAGAGATGCATGTGTGGCTCTTTCATCTCTGTACCAGGAGTTGGATAAGTTCAGCTCAGCTGTTGACTCACCCACAGGCTGCTCATGCTACTGTACTTTGCACACTGGAGAAATTCGCTCACTTCCACGTCTGTGTGGAAGGTGTGACCTACCTGATGCTGCTATGGTACCTGGAGGGACATGCCATGTGTCCCTGCCCAGCAGCCCGCCCCCTTCTCACAGAGACACCACCTAATTTTCTTATCTCTCCAGTCTCCACTTCCACTTAGGGAATAAGCAGAGTTCAGGGCCTTGGTTCAAGTCCTACTCTGCCAGGTGCTGGCTTAGTTTCACATCTTCTGGGAGCCTCAGTTTATTCAGCAGCCAAATGGGGACAATAGTAATGCCAATTTCACAATGCTGCAGGGAGACCAAGAGCACATTGCTAGGCATGCTCTCAGAAGCCCATAGGTTTTACTTTATAGCTACTGACTTGTGTTACTCTATCATTACCCCCTAAACACCCTCAACTGGAAGCCGAGAGCACCTCTGCTGACTGCTTTTGAGGCACTACGGCCAGATACTATGGAAACAACTTAGGAAGAATAGGAAGAATTATTTATTTTGCCCTGTGGTTTCAGAGGTGTCGGTCCATCATGGCAGGGAGGGCAGGGCAGAGCAATTCATCCCATGGCGGCCAGAAAACACACCGAGAGAACCGGGAAGGCTCCGGGACAAGGCACACCAAGGTCAGCCCCCTGTGACTGCTTCTTCTAATGAAGCCCCACATCCTGAAGTTTCCACGACCTCCCAAACAGCAACATCAACCAGGGATCAAGCACCCAAAACACATGAGCCTTTTTCAGGGACAGTTCATACCCAAACTGTAAAGTGGGCGTCTTAGCTACCTTCCTATTGCTGTGATAAAACACCAGGACTGCTGGGTGGGTTGGGCCATGGCTATTGTGATTTAAAGCTCAATCTGGGCTGAGGAGTTGGCTCAGTTGGTAAAGTGATTGCCATACAAGCAAGGTGATCTGAGTTCAAATCCACAGAACCCACTTTAAAAAGCCAGGCACAGTGGTAGAGGCTTAAAATCCCAGTCCTAGGAAGATGGAGGCAGACAGATCCTCCACGTGCCTCCAAGCCAGTCCAGTCCTATTTAATGAGCTCCAGGTCAATGAGAGGCCCTGGCTCAAAACGAAAAGGTAGCTGGTGCCTGAGAACACCTAAGGTTACCTCTGACCTCCACAGGCACATATATGCACCCCAAAATCTTTGTATAAAAGGCATACTGTGGCCTTACATAAGTGTCATAACTGAATCAATTTGCTGTCTCAAATCTGCTCTGAGAACCATATTCTGGAAGGTTCTGGGGCAGGGATGAGATGAGTTACAGAGTCCTGTGTGCCAGCCTCTGCCTGTAGAAACTCATTAGGACATTTTTATACGGTCTGCCCTTGGAATGGAGTTCTTTTATAAACCTAAGCAATGTTCCCCAACTTAAAATGTCAAACATAAAACACCCATAAACCAGAGCTTGAGTACCCAGCGGGCCTCGCTCTGCCTGTGCCTGCCTCTCTTTGCGACTTAGCTTGCATTGAGGAGGATTTCTCACACAGTGGCTTTTCTGGGAAGTCATGTTCTCCAGTAAGGCCGCCAGCCTTGGACTATATTCCCACATCACCAAATACAGATAGCTATGGGGTTCCTAAATGCCACAACCCCGTCCCCCTCCCAACCATAGCATTGTGGTGCGAGGCTCTTTCCAGGCCTCAGGGCACCACCGGGAGGACCAGTGATGACATCAGCACCAAGCCCACCGATTGGCTTCTGAGTGCCTGTGCTGGGGAGGTCCCCCCTCCCCAACTCCATAAAATGGGAATGGCAAGGGGACTAAAAGGAAATGTCATCCAGGCAGCTGGAAACATAAAGGACCGAGTCTAAAGGCCAGAAAAACAGGGTCCTCTTCAATCAAATGGATCAAAGGATAATGGGTTTCACATTTGTTCAGGGAGCAAGTTGGCACCCCTGGGCGGCTCTGGTCCCTGTCTCCGGCTAAAACCCATTCGTTGTGACTTCACCACTGTCCTGGAAACAGCAGCAGCTGACAAATCACAGACACAACCAGAAGGAAGTCCTCTGGGAACAGTGCAGGCGTCTAGCAAGTTCTACACAGTCCTTAATAAAAGATGAAGAGTCCACACAGTGCTACTTAGCTGCTCTGAACCCCGGGTGAGCCACGGAGGCTGGCTAGGGGTGAGTGCAGACGTTCACAGAGAGAAGAGGGTTTTTTGAAGATCAAACAAATGTGGGACGTGCTTAAGACACAACGCTGGGAGAGGAAAAGCAGCAGCTATAGCGCACGGTAAACTTTTCTGTGCACATTATAGCATTTTAAGAAAAAAAGCAGAGTATTCATAAAACATCAAAGTACTTATCACTTCCTCACTCACACACACACACACACACACACACCCTTCTCTTCTTTGCAGTACTGGGGATGGTACCCAGAACCTCTTGGTTCTGGAGACCTGACTGGAGCAGTGAGAGGAGAAAAGAACAGACACACAGACACACAGACAGAAAAGCTGGGGCCAGGTGGGTCACGCACACTCCGCTGGAACAGCACTGACCATGTAGCAATCCAGAACCATGGAACATTTAGTATGTACAATAAGCATGTGGTGGGGGTAGGAGGGGGTTAGTCTTGGTAGGAGGTGTCTGTATGTGAGCAGACTCAGGCCATAAAAACACCAGAGGGGGAAGCTGTAGTAGTCAGTCTTTGCACAGATGGCCAATTGTTCATAAACACTCATTCTTGCACACGCAGTCAACACTCACATGTGGACCAAAGGAAGGCAATACTATTCCTCTGAGCCTCATGGGGGACAGTGTGGGGAGATGCTTGCCCCCCTCCCCATGGTCCTGGGGCACTGAGTCCTTGACATGGCTGTGCCCATGTCAACAATAAACATTCACTCAGGATTTATCCTCTCTTTACACATCCACTCAGGCTTCCTTGCCTCCCCACACCTTCCCCCTCCTCTTCCCCCTCCTCCCCCTCCTCCTCCTCCACTTGCTCCTCTTGCTCTTTGCGGTGCTGGGGATGGAACCCAGGGCCTGAGACATCCGAGGCAAGCACTCCAGCACTGAACTACACCCCCAGCCCTCTTTTTACGTTTTATGTCGAGACAGGGTCTTACTGAGTTGCCCAGGCTGGCCTTGAACTCATTCTGAAGCCTAGACAGACTCTGAACTTGTGATCCTCCTGCCTCAGCCTCCTGAGTGGCTGCGATGACAGGCTTGTGTTACTAGATCTTGCTTCTGCCAGGATTTTCTAACTTTTCATAAATTGCATGCAATCTTGTAATTAGGAGAAAGGAGAATTTATAATGCATGTAGTTATAAGTAAAAAGATACTACTGGCATTTCCCCAGTGCTGTATGTATAATATAATAAACTATTATTTATTGAGAGCATAATATGTGCTTTAGATTATTTTATTTTCTCGTGGTGACAGCCACAGATACACGCATTATTGTTACGTGTTCACTAAGAGGGAAATTGAAGCTTCTAGAAGTTAATGTCCTGCCTACAGCTCATTTCACATTAAAGAAAGGGGCTGGGTTCTAATTAAGATCCAGCTGCTGCCGGTGTCCATGCTACTGTCACTGAAGTTGCCCCAGAGAGCAGTTTCTCAGATAAGCTGCAGGGAGACCTGGTGGACTTACAGATCTGGGAACACAATGAACAGGGCATGTCCCTGCAGAAGAATTCACCAAGTCTCTGATTTAACCAAGCATCCTGTCTGTCTTACAGAAATGGCTTCCGTTTTTGCAAGCTGTTGTGGGAGAGAATCCGATGTAGCACGCCACCCAGAAGCTCCAAGGAAAGTCCCCAGGTTTGGACCCCAGAGCTTCCCAGACAGATCCGGGAAAAGCTGGCCCCTGGCCATGCTTGGGGGGTTGTCCCACCATGTCCCGGGCTGTCTTGGGTTGTTCCCAGTTAGGAAAGAGAGAGACTTGCTCACACAGGCTGCTTGCTGGAGCAGATGGCCCCATGGAATGAAGGATGTCTGTGATTCACAGTTGGCAACAGGAAGCCACACGTGGGGCCTGCCCACATTGGGTCCAACAGGTTTCTGATTTCCCTACAGGAATGGTGGTATAGGTCTGACTTTGCTGTTGGGGTAAGAAGTGACTCACAGTGACCTGGTTCTCATGACATCAGTCCCAGGGTTTACTGCAACACCCGCAGACTGCAGACCCCCCTGGAGAGTTCAGAGAACACAGATAGCTGGACCCTGGATCTGGTTCATTCAGGTTCTGGTGGGAGCAATCCAGGGAGAGGGGATAAACATCACTACAATGGGGGAGCCACTTTTTGTGACACTTGTGACAGAGAGGACATCAATGCATCTGTCCGCTGAAGCACTGTGGAGAGCCTTGCTGGATGGCCCAGGGTGGGTGTTGCTCAGGAAACACTGTCAGGTACTTCTCACCCTATAGCCAAACACACTGTCAGGCATTCACCCAACCTTCCTCTACAGGTCTCATGAGTCCTCAGGACATAAAGCAGACACTGCCATTATCCCTGTGTGAAATATGAGACAGAGAACACTTACCAGGGTCACCATCAGGTCCACAGGAAACTCCAATTCCCCAAACTACAAAAGGCAGTCCAAATATCCAGAAATGAGCTCAACCTGGACTACAGGAGCATTTTTGGTGGTTAGATAGAAGCCAGCATTCCTCAGGGACTTGTGAAACTGGTTCCCATCAGCCGCAAGGAGTCATTTCCCTTATCTTTGGCAGAAGGGACATGTGGCTGTTCGTTGACATATACCTGTGACCGCATATCAAAGCCCATGCCAGCCTCCAGACTCCCTCAGCATCACATACCCTTCGAAGTTCATTCTAGCATCCCAGCCCTGCTCACCTGCCCAGGCTTCCCTCCTCCCAGACACCGTTGTTCTCTTTACAAAGGCAAGGCTCCCGCCCCTGCTCCTCTCACTGTGTTTTCTCTGTTCTCTACCCTCTGCCGTTCCCCCCTCTCCTGAAGATAGCCCAGGCCATGTCCAGTCTGCTGGCCGTGTTCAGTCTACTTCGTTCTCTCTCTGCTCTGGACTCTTCCAGATGGACCTGGCTGTTCTCTCTCAGGAAAAGCCTTCCCCTTAACCACACCACGGAGCGGTCATACGGCAGTTTCTTCACTGCAGCCCACTTCGCACACGTCTGGTGCTGAAACCCTCGAACAGTCGACAGCCAGGAATGGGGGAGCTGAGAGACCAGTCCAGGAGCTCTGATTCCAGAGACCTATGCTAGAGACACCGCCCCTGAACAGTCTCGCTGCTCTGCGCTCCTCAGGACAGAGGTTGCCTCCACAGCCCGTCTATGGCTTGCTCTCTGGCTCCTTTCCCTGGAATGTGTGTTGGTCCTTTCTCTAAATCAGAAAATCAAAACCCAAGGAAATGGCTCACTAGGTAAAGTGCCTGTCACACAAGCAGGAAGATTCAAGTTCCATCCCCCAAACCAACGTCAAAAAGCCAGGCGTGATGGCACACATCTATAATCCCTGTGCCGGGGAGGTAGCAGCAGACAGACTCTAGGAGCTCATTGACCAGTCGTTGTAGCCAATCAGTGAGCTCCAGGTTCAGTTAGAGACCCTCTCTCGAACAAATAGACACATAGACAGACAGACAGATAGACAGATAAACAAATAAATAATAAGGTGGAGAGTAACTGAGGCTGGCACCCAAGGTTGACCTCTGGCCTCCATGCACACCTGCATACAGATGTACATCCACAAGAAATTGTATATATACTCTCATGCATGTGAAAATGGGTAAGCATATACATGCGTACACACACACACACACACACACACACACACACACACACACTATTCTAGTTTAATTTATGTTGCTGTGACAAACGTCATGACCAAAAGCAACCTAGGGAAGAAAAGGACTTATTTCAGCTCACAGGTCAAGGCAGGAACTCCAGCAGGAACTTGACACAGTGGAACACGGCTTGCAGGTTCAATCACAGGCCCATGCTCAGTCCCCGTTCTTCTACAGCCCAGAACCGCCTTCCCAGGGAATGGTGCCGCCCACAGTGAACTAGTCTTCCTACAATAACTAAGAATCAAGGCCAGCGGGGCAGTGGTGGCGCACGTCTTTAATCCCAGCACTCAGGAGGCAGAGGCAGGTGGATCTCTGTGAGTTTGAGGCCAGCCTGGGCTACAGAGTGAGTTCCAGGACAGGCGAAAAGCTACACAGAGAAACCCTGTCTCGGAAAAACAAAACAAAACAAACAAAAAAAATCAAGGCAATCCAAGACACGCCCACAAGCCAATCAGATCTGGGGCTTTCTTGTCAAATGACTCTAGGCTATGTCAAGGTGACAGGTGAAGCTAACTAGGACACAAGAAGAGGAGGGGAGGAAGGAGGGGATCTGAATTCACTCAGAGAGGAACCACGCTACTTCTAGACTCAGAGATCTCAAGATGAATTCTTACCATCCACACATTTGTTTTTGTCTTACTAAGTAAACACCTAGTGAACACCTACTGGGCAGGGTTTACAGTTGAAGACGTGGACCCAGAATAAAGAAGCAACTATCTAACTGCAAATTAATTCTCTGAAGGTCCCTGGTCCTGTGCACAAAAAAACCACAGGGTGATTGAAGCCCAGAGCTGGTGGAAATCGATTTGTTTTTCTGGCTGCTGCCAGTGAGGGTGGAGGCAGGAAGGTTGTAGGAGGAGGCTGAGAGAGGAGAGGGCCTGGTCAGGTGTGGAGGCAACCAGACACTTCCAGACACCTGCTCATTGCAGTGTCCACTGACTTCTTTCACCCTTATGCACACGGCCCCCGGATGATATTCCAAATATTAAACCAGCAGTGCCCCAGGACTCTGGCCACCCCTGGCAGACAGTGGCACCTTGGGCTTAGGTCAGCATCTGTGTTGGGCTGAGGGCCAAGGCTCCCCGGGAGAGGCTGGGCAGTGGGATCACTCCAGTACCTTGCAGTGAACATTGACTCCCATTCTGCAATAGCCATGCTAAACCAACATGAGCAGAGCAGCAGAGGAGGCCGCCTCGCTAGGCTAGGCTGTAAGCTTCTGAAGTCAGGACTCAGTTGGGTGCTGGCTGATTGCCTGGGAATGAAGCAGCAGGTGTCACATCCCACGTGGAATGTGAAGTCTCCATGTGGAACCTGATCATCTAAGGATGTCAGGGGTGGTACTGTAGGCTAGCATTCCTGAGGAAAACAGGGCACCTCCACAGCATGCTCCTCTGGGAATGCCCTACCATCCCCTGGGCAGCCCATCCCCTGGGCAGCCCGTCCCCTGGGCAGCCCGTCCCCTGGGCAGCCCGTCCCCTGGGCAGCCCGTCCTATGAACTCTGAGCAGGAGCTGGGAATAGAATGTGGTGTTATCTGGGATGCTGCTGGCTCCTCTCTGGCCAGGGAGAGATTGTTCTGTGGCCCTGGAAGAGTGGCCAGGAGCCCAGGAGGGACTAAAAGCAAGAGAACCAATGTGAGCTCTGGCCCTTGCCCTCCCCTTCCTCCTCTCTGAATGAAAAAATGAAATGAGAACATGACACACTCAGGTGTGGTGGAGGAGAAGGTTTGTTGTAGATAAAGAGAGAACAGGCAGAGGCATCCAGAAGAGTCTAGTGAGCATGGCCGCCCTGTAGACTGAACCAGGCCATGGGGGGGGGGGGGGCAGAAGCCAAGAGGCTAGGAGAATGGGAACCAAGAGGGCAGCCTAGACAAGGCAGAAGCCTGGGTTCCATAGGGATCCGAGAGGCTGGGGGAAGGGCAGCCCAGCCCAGTCCATCCTTGAACCTGTCCTTCCCTGTCCCCCACTGTCCCCCATCCCGGGGGTGTGGTGCTGGAGAGTTTAGGGCAGGGGACGAAGTATTGAACCAGGAGGACTCTGTAGCAGGCAGGGACTGAAGGAGGCCAGAGGCCAGAGGCCACTTAGAGGTATTAAATAGGCGTGTCAGTCAGTCAGCCATTTGTCTGGGGAGGGGGAGGGGCTGGGGGAGGGGAATTGAGACCTAATACTCTCCCTCCCCTACCTTCTTCCTCCCCTCCTCCGGCTCTCCTCCTACCTCCTCTCCCCATCTCCTCTTCCCCTCCAGGTCAGTCGCGCACTTCGTCAGGCTGAAGTTCTGACTTTACATGGGGAAAGGAAGCATCTACGAGGAGTTGTATCCTAGTTACTTAGTTTCTCATTTTGCTCTGCAGCCTAGGCTGGAGGCTCAGGGAGGGGCGTGGGCAGATGCAGTCAGGGACTGGATCCCAGCTCTGCCTCCCATGGACGATTTCTTGGTCTGACTGTAGACCACCAGTTCTCCCGATCCAATGGGAAAGGCCTCATCCAAAAGGAAGATGCCCCTTCATCACTGTGAGCCAAGATGTTCTCAACTGCTCAACTAGGAGGCACAGAGGTAAAGGGGTCTGACTGTGTCCTCAGGCCATTCCACTTTGAATCCTGCCTATCCACCTACCTACTGTGTCTGTGTGGCCCTGGGCTGAGTTCTCTCCCTCTCTGGGTCTCAATGCCTATCAAAGGAGTAAAGATACCCTGACTTGGAAGGCAATAGATATAACAGCCCATAGCCTGGGGACTTCAGAGAAACAGAAGAGCCCATTGACCAGTGTTTAGGAATGTCCTAGTCTGGGTTACTATTCCTGTGATGAAACATCATGACCTAAAGCAAATTGGGGAGAAAGGGGTTTATTTGGTTTATGCTTCCACATCACAGTCCATCACCAAAGGAAGTCAAGACAGGAACTCAAGCAGGACAGGAACCTGGAGGCAGGAGCTTGTGGTGGCCCACAGAGGCTCCCTTGTGAGACCTTACTCAGGGTCAGAGACTCTGAGCTTGCTTTACCCAGCAGGGCTGCATAAGGAGGTGATGGGTGTGTTTACGAGGTGTTTGGAAGGGTCTACACTTGGCTGTACAGTGTGCTTTGATCTTGCAAAGGGGAGGTCTTTTGCCTCTCTTCTTGGCATGTTATAAAAAGCCCTTTTGAATAAAGCTGTGGAAGGCTGGGTATGGACCCAGGGCCCTCCCAAAGCTATCCTGTGTCTCTGTCTTTCTTCTCGTCTCCATCTATATTTCTATCTATCATTTCCTCATTCCTTTCTCCTCCACCCAAGAACCCTTTGATATATGAGTGTAACATGAATTACTAAACAGTCTTATTAATAGAAAACCCAGAGCCAGATATTGGGGTGAAGGCTGAAAGATCAGAGAAGCTGAGCAAGTCAGCCATAAGTTCTTACCTCTAAGAAATCCTCAGCTTCAAGAGAGCTAGTTCCTGTTTCCTTGTGCCTTATATACCTTTCTGTGTCCTGCCATATTACTTCCTGGGATTAAAGATGTGTGTCACCACTGCCTAGTTCTGTTTCTCTCATGTAGCCCAGGGGAGCCTTGAACTCACAGAGAGCCGGATGGATCTCTGCCTACCTGAATGATAGGATTAAAGGTGGGTGCCACCACTGCCTGACCTCTCTGTCTAATTTAGTGGCCGGCTCTGTCCTCTGATCCCCAGGTGAGCTTTATTGGGGTACACGATATCTCACCATAGCTGGGAGCAGATTGGAGCTGGACTCCAGCAGATTCCCAGAGGAGCTGATGTAGAGGTCGTGGAGGAGTGCCGCTTACTGTCTTGCTCAGCTTGCTTTCTTAGAGAACCCAGGACCACTAGCCCAGGCATGGCACCACCCACAGAGGCTGGGCCCTCCCCCATCATTCACTAATTAACAAAACAGGTTTGCCTATATGCCGATCTTACAGAGGCATTTTCTCAACTGAGGCTCCTCCGTCTCTGATAACTGTAGCTTGTGTCAAGTTGACATAAAATAGCTAGGACAAGGAACACAGGGGCTTCAGACCAAGGCTTTCACGTCCAGCCTGGTTTGGGGTGACCTGGCAGCTGCGGGGCCCTGGACATAGTATATCATCACCATGTCTATTTCCTCACCTGTGAAATGGAACAGTCACAGCCCTTACTGCAAAGGGCCCGGTAGAATCAAATTGCTCACACTCAGCCAACGCTGCCAGTGAGCCAGGCTCAGCTGCCCATTAGCCCCAGAGGCAGAGGGGAGGGTCAAGTGTCTTCCAAGGCCTTCAAACCTTGGCCAGCAGACCAAGTTCATGTCGCTGTGGTCATCAGGCAGCTGGACAGAGGTGCCCGGGACCTTACGAGGAACGAGACCCTTGCTCTGTTAACAGCAGCTCAAGAGGCTAGAAAATAGTTACTCGATTTTCGTAGCCACAGACGCCTGTCTACAGAAAAAGCACGTCTGGAGTGCAGATTTGGCACAAGACAGTGGTTTCTAAAGCCCCTGACTTGAGAAATCCTTGACCTTTCCCCCATAGACTGGTACTCAGGAGAGTTACAATTTTCCTGACCATCTAGCATAGCCCTCTTCCCAAACTCCCCATCCTACGGTTCAGGGTACAAAGCCTTCACTAATGACTATACAGGCCTTGAGACTGCCTCCTTTTCTGACCATGGGCTTGGTCGTGTAGCAGACTACCTGCAACTCTTCCTCCCTGAGGGCTCTGAGCTGGTGACAGGCACCAGCCACCAGCTCGAGAGGTGGGTCGGGATTGCCTAGTGCCTCCTGCTTATCTGCCCTCTGATGAGCTCCAAGCACCCCTCATACGGAACTTCATACTGAAAACACACCAGAACGGCTTATTTCTTACACCCTGACTTTGCCTAGTATTTAAAATGCAGCCAAGACCTGCAGGCACATTCAAATCCTGGCTCTGCTGCCTCTGACCTGTGCCTCAGTTTCCCTGTCTCTGTGATGCAGACATTATGTCCTACCCAGCAGGTGTATTGTGAGATGGGGACAAGCCATTGTAAACGGCTTGCAACATAAAAATGACAAAGCTTCCTGCTGGCTGACTGACTGTTTCCTCATTCCCCAGATGGTGTGCCCAAAGAGCAGCCCTCTACCATAGAAGATGCATGTGGACCGGTCACTCACCTGCCCACCCCTGGACGCCCTGCCCCCATATGCTGACTGCTCATCTCCTGCCTTGGTGCCACCCTGAGCTTGGAGGTCCTGACTTCGGCTCTAAGAGGCCGTCCACAGGCTGAAGTTCTGGTCTCCCTCTGTGGCAGGCTGGCTGCTGCTGTGTGTAAACACACTTAACTTTTATGGCTATGCCGGGCTCTTAGCATAAACCATCATCTCAAGCCCACTAGAAGAAGAGGCTGGGACATAGACTAACCTACCATGGCAAAGCCAAGGCAGGTGGAGGGCCAGCAGAGTGTCCAGGCACACTGTAGGTGGCTCCTTTGCTAGGTCACAAGTCACTTGAAGGCTTCCAGCTGTCCCCATGGCACACAGGCAGGGTACAGCTCTCTCTCTTCGCCCACTTCCTGGTGTCCCCTGAGTTTCTGCGACACTGTGAGGATTTCTCACGGGGGGGGGGGGCACCTCCATTCTACCTGGCTTCACACCGTGCTCTGCACAGGCTCCTGGGTGGTGTTTCACAGAGCAGCCTCCCCAGAGACCCCAGCTCTGCAACCTTGGTGAACTGTTCTTTCTGTTTACAATTGAAAGCATGGCTCTGAAGTCCCCCAGTGTGCCAGAGCTCTGGGGCACAGTGGCAGAAAGGGGGACGGTGACATCCTGGCCATCCCAGAGGACTCAGTGATGGCACACACAGAGGGGCTTAGGGTGCTGCATGCCTGCAAACTGCCATCACATCCTGCATGGACCATGCTGGCAAGCGGATCCCAGGCGCAATACCATCTGCCTGCAAGTGACGGGTGGAGGAAGAAGTAATCTTTATCCAATTATCTTCCCCGGAAGGACGACTCCCTCCTCCGGCTTCTTCAGTTTTCTCCTAATTAGTGGTAAGAATAGGCCTTGCTTCCGCAGGCCCTAGGCTGTTATTCACCAAGTGTCTCCCCATTGTAATATGCTAATACATTGGTAATTAAAAGCTTCAATGCTGTTTAATAACTGTGTTGGGTTCAGGGAGGATAATTGCCTGATGCTCCTCCCACAGCTCTGGAGTCTAGGCATCTAGGGAGGTAAATGACATTGCAATGCCAGGCCTCCCTCCTGGGTGCTGGCCTCTCCTGGCCACCTCCCTCAGAGGGCTGCCAGCCTCTCCTTCCTCCACCTCTTTTTGTTCCGTTGTTTGTCTGAGACAAGCCTCAGGTAGCGGAGGCTGGCATTAAGCTTGCTATGTAGCTGAGGATGACCTTGAACTCCCGCCCTTCGCCTTCCACCTACTTGATTACAGGTGTGTGCCACCATGCTTGGTTTAGACAGTGATGGGGATGAACCCCAGGGCTTCACACATGCTAAGTACATACTCTATTAATGGAGCCCCTCCCACCTCTTTTATTTGGTGCTGCGGACGAGACCCAGGTCTCATGCATGTGGGTTAAGTACTCTACCCTGAGCCACACCCACACCCCTTCCCCTTTTACAAAGGACAGTATCACCCACTTGGTTAGTGGCCTGAACTTTACTCTAGTCACTTGTGACACTTCCTTCCCTCAGACAGGAGGGACCTCTACCCTGCTGGCACTTCAGGCTGGATGCTCCTTCACAGAGGCATCCCAGTCATGCCCCCTAGTCAGTTACTTTCCCCAGACACTATCAACCATCTCTCAGTGGAGGCTGGAGCACAGCCCCACCCCCAACCCCCCACCCCCGCTGACAACCACTGAGATGAACATTGAAAGGTCTATTCTAATACATCCCCACACGTCCCTGCAGCAATGGTACCCACCAGCGCAAAGGCCTAAGGCAGCCATGCTCAGAGACAGAATAACTCTCAAGCAAAACAGTCAATGTGAAAAATGTTTTTAATCATGAATGAAAAAGCTGGGCTTAGTAGCATGCTACTGCAATCCCAGCACTTGGGAGGTAGAGGATCAGCCAGCCTTGGCTACATTTTGAGTTCAAGGACAGCCTGGGCTATATGAGACCCTGTCTCAACTTTTTTTTGTAAATGAAAATCTAAAACAGTATAAACAGGAAGCTAACTGTGTTCCTCTTTGATTATAGATGTGTATATGTGTGTGTGCACACACACGTGTGTATGACAGCCATGGGACACAAGGAGACGAAAGTGTGCTCACCTGCTAGAGGATTCACACACACACACACACACACACACACACACACACACACACATACACACACACACACAGCTGCTGTAACAACCCACTGAGGACTGGGAAGCTTACAAAGAACAGAAATTTATTCCTTGTCGTTCTAGAAGTTGTGAAGTTCAAGACACAGGCACAGACGGGCTCGGTGTCTGGAGAGGCTGGTCTTCTGGCTCCTCCCTCTTCTGCCCTCACAGGGATGAAGGGGGCACCCCTCTTTTTCAAGCTCACCTATTCCCTTCAAACTGAAGGGAGTTTGGCTGCAGGGCTGGGCACCCCAGAGTCCTCTCTCCCACAAAGCTTTGCCTTGGCGGTCTATGTCTACACATATGAAGTTGAGAGGCAGGTACTGAGTCCCCAAGGGGAGTGACCAGGACCAGGGCATCAGCGTGGGGACACGCTAACCACACTGACATTTCCGTGTGTTTTGTTCTGTGGACATGTGTTATCTGAAGAGTAAATACAGAGCCAGACGCCGTGATACAGCTGCAGTCCCAGTCCCTGGGAGGTGGAGACAGAGGAACTGGAAGTTCAGGGTCATCCTCCACTACCTAGTGGGTTTGAGACCAGTCTGGCTACATGAGACTCTGTCTCAAGAAAACAAAAATAAAAGAATAAATATAATTTTTCAAATGAGCATTTGGGCTTGAGAGATGGCTTAACAGTTAAGAGCACTTACTGCTCTTCCAGAGGACCAGGGTTTGGTTCCCAGCACCAACTTTGGGCAGCTTCCAACCAACTGTACTTCCAGTTCTAGGAGATCCCATACCGATACTCTCTTCTAGACTCCGAGGGTACCTGCATACACATCATATACACTCACACTGATTTTTTAAAAAATTTTAAAAAAGTCAAATTAAATTTAAAAACAAAATGAACATTGAGCTTTCTGGGCTGGCTGGGATAGTTTCAGTAAAGTCTACCTCCTTCAGCCTGGGCCCTCCAGGTAGGATGCTAATGCATCCCACTATGTCCGCTGGACACAATCAGTGCCTTCCACCTTGAGTAGTCTGCAAATCCCTGCAGCCCGACATCCTCCGCACAAGGCCCCACTATCTTTGTGTTTCAGAGAGAGAAATTGAGGTCCCTGGCTTGAGAATGCCAGACTCCTAACTCTCAGGCCCTCTGTGACACTTTGCAGCCTGGCCCTGCGCAAAAGCTGAAATCCGAGCTCCAGATGTGCCCAGATAAGCCTGAGCAGGATCTCACTGGCAGCTTCAAACAGTGAATTGAATTGGAATTCCCTCAGCGGTGAGCCTCCTTCACAGAGTCCAAACCCAGCTCTCCTGGAAACAGGCTTGGCGGAGGTCACTCTTCTTTGACATCTTCTGAGACACAGCTAAATCCTGCCTCACACGTGTCAGATGGCGGGTCCCGAAAGAGCCACTTTGTCTCTTTGGTTCCAGCCTCATTTGCCAAGGACTTAATCAACTGAGTGCAGTTAAGGCCGAACCGCCAGGCATATCCACTGCCTCCCTGTTGCAGACAGGGTGCCCTCCGAGGGTTACAACCACATCAGGGAGATGTC
Organism: Peromyscus eremicus; assembly: GCF_949786415.1. Classification (NCBI taxonomy): domain Eukaryota; kingdom Metazoa; phylum Chordata; class Mammalia; order Rodentia; family Cricetidae; genus Peromyscus; species Peromyscus eremicus. The sequence goes on along the minus strand of NC_081419.1, from coordinate 141,902,760 downwards.
GCTGCTTGCTAGAGACCCTTGAGGTCGGGTCTGTTGTCTGTCGAGATTCCCCTATAGGAGGGTGTGGAGAAGGTCACTGGACTGTCCCCTGAGATGTAGTGGCTCTCCCTGCCTCTCCCAGCCAGCTGTATATAATTCTGTCCTAACTGCACATGGCCTTGTGGTCACAGGAAGTATACTGTAGAAGGTCAACTGAGCTATCAGAAAGTCCTCGTCCATGTTGGAGTGACTTAGTTGCTCTGGCGTCACCCATGCTCCTGTAAGTGACCCTTCACCTCTCCCTGTAAGTAAGACCAACGAACTCGTTGCTCTGTCAAGCCAGACTTTGGTGGAATTGTGCTCTGACTTGTCACCGGGGCCCTATAAAGTGAGGAGGAATGTCTGTGAGCCTTCTCTTGGGGTGCCCAGGGAGAGGCGTGGGTTCCACCCGCTGCTGGAATTTAGTCGGGGAGAGAAAGCAGCTCCGTGCTTCAAGACGCAGAAAGGGAGGAACAACAGACACCCTGGAGCTGCCAGCCTTGAGACCAGAAAACGCCTGCCCCTCTTTGCCCGCTCATGTCATGTTATGGCTCATGTGAGTGTCCCCAAGGGCCCTGTGGTCCCCAGAGTGGTGCTATCAGGAGATGCTGTGTAGCCTTGGGAACAGCTGAGTGTGCTATCCATTGGTAGCACATGTGCACAGCATGTACACAGCACTGGGGTTGGCCCTCAGTACCACAAAATAAGTCAAATAAAGTCTGATTTTTCCCAGTCAGAGGCCATGTGATGAAACTAAGCTGATCTCTCTGCTTCATCAGTGTGGACGCTGGTGATGAGCATGTCTGAGCATGGCGATTAATCAGCGGTTTGCCTCTCTAGCTCTGCCTGCTTTACTGTGTCTGCCCATCTGCAGAAGCTCTGGGTTCTGAAGGGCAACTCCTTTTTCAGATGGGGAACTAGGGACCGGGAAGCTTACACATCTTGCCCAAGTTCACACAGCTGGTGAGCAACAAAGCCAAGATTCCAACGCGGGTTCTTAAGCCCTCCAGGCCACGCTTGTCATACCTGCAGACCAGAGAGTGCTGGGAAACTGGATCACGTGGGATTTGAAGAGACCTAAGGTTCATTATTACCAGTGTACATGGGAGGTCATGTGATACCCGTGAGAGAGAGGACACCACCTCAGAGGGCAAGGAGATAACAAGGTGGAGGCTTTACTGGGAGCTCCACCTTCCCACTCCTCAGAGGCCCAAATTCCCACACACAGTCCCTTGATGGATCCATTGTCACTGGGTCCCCACAGCCCAACCCGTGCCAATCACTGTGGGTCCCCACAATGGTGACCTAAAATCAAGAGCACAAATGTCTCCTCCACAGGCAGGAATACCGCCTTAAGCGTGCCCGATTCTCATTTCCACGGAGCCTCGGGGCTGATGCACAAACAGTTTTCTTTTTCTCTTTTTTTCTAATACTATATAATGATCTTTCTTCAATCATCCTGGCAGAACACGCACTTTTCCTTCTAACATTGCATCTTTTTTTTGAAAAAAACACAGCGTGGGGAATGAGTAAGCTGTATTTGCAGTACTCAGAGAAGAAATAATCTCTTGTTTGGCCCCAGAGGGAAGGCGAACGGAAGGGAAGAGGTTGGCTGTGCTCACGGTTCCCCAGGAGCAGCCATGATGCTTATAAGGTAAAAGGTAAGGGTGGCATGGGCCAGAGCCTCCCCAAAGCCACTGCACCCTCCCGTCTTCCCAGTCGTCCCTGGGACGTTCCCTGACAAATCCCACTGTTCCAGCCGCTCTCCGCCCACGTGGTCATTGCTATGCAGGTCTTCATTGGCAAATGATGAAAATGTCCAGAATCCACGGGGAGTGGAAGAAGCCGCAAATGAATCTTTCCCAGCAGCGCCCGAGTTTGGAGCTGAATCTCAATGGGAAAAGATTTGCAAAGCTGAGCAGCAAGGAGAAGTGGGGGAGAGACGGGGTGAGAAGACGACACGGGCCTGTGTGGCCACTCCAGACTGTGCGCGGGTCAAGTAAGAAATGCCAGGCCATCCCTCCCTCCCACCAGGCTGTGCTGACATCAGGATCTCTGTGCCATGAGATTTGCGACAATGGCTGGCCATTCCAATTTCATGCAGCTCACTGCCATGACCACTTCTGGCGGTTTGCAAAAGTCACACTGTCCTGGTCATGTTCACAACTCCGAGTTGGTTACTGCCTCTCTTGCCAGTGAGGAAACTGAGATACAAACAAATACATTACTCGCCCAAACCACTAAAGGAAGGGCTGGCCCTGGCTCCAGAATGATCATTACAGCAGCCTCTAGCCCCACTCTCCTGGGTCCCTATGGCCAATTTGTGACTCCTCTGCCCCTTATGAAATCTTAGACCCTCTTTGTGTGTGTGTGTGTGTGTGTGTGTGTGTGTGTGTGTGTGTGTGTGCAGTGTGCATGCATGTTTTTGCATGTATGTAGGTCACGTGAGTGTATGCATGCATGTGGCAGCCCCAAGTTGATGTTGGAAATCAATCTGTCTCTTTATGAGACTGGGTCTCTTAGTCAAACCCAAAGCTCATCCATACGGCTAGTCTTGGCTGCCTCTGGGGACCCCCATCTCTGCTCTGTGGGACTGGAACGGCAGGCAGGCCACCATGCTCATGTGGCATTTATGTGGGTTCTGGGGAATCCAAAATCTAGTCTTCATGCTGGCCTTTAACCACCAAACCATCTCCCCAGCCCTGGAATCACAGAGTTTCAAACCCAGATGGTCCCCTAGAGACAGCCTTGGTCTCTCAGGGGGTGCCGAATCCTGGGAGCAGAAGGAAGCCCCTGTTTGAGTTCACATGTAAGACACTGTTGTCCCTCTGGACACTGGGCCATCATCTCCTATTCAGTCGTCTACAGAATGGCTGATAGGACTCATCCCCCACCCAACACATCTGCTCCTTGGCCCAGGGTTCTGCCGGCTAAGACAATAGACTTCTGGACCATCACAGGCCCCATTCAGTATCCAAGAATCCTGAAGTTCCAGGGTTAGCCCCCCAAAGCTTCTGTGGCTGAAACCCATGAGCTGAAGGACCTCACCCCTACACCTAGGCTAATTCCAAGCTTCCACTTTGATTTCAGTTTGATTTACTCTGAAGCCGCCACACAGGAAAGTGTCAACCACCAAACCAGCCTAAAACCAGCCCAGCGACAGCTCAACATCCTTACAAGGTTCCTCCCCTCATTCAAAAATGAAAGAAAGGAAGAAAAAAGGTAGCTTTCCCCTCTTCCCTATCAGCTTCCTCTCAGGTCAAATGAGGCAGAACAACTGTCCCCAACTCTCGGGGTTAGAGTGAGCATGAAGTTCAGGAATGTCTCCAAAGATGGTCAGCACGCCAGACCCATACAGGAACTAAGTGTTGTTATAATTGGGCTGTTACACAGCAGTGTCCTGACCACTCCTGGGGAGCAAGCTGCAGGCTGGGCTGTCAGCCTCTAGCTGAGCAGGAGCACAGTACTTGGGAGGGAGCCCTGACTTTGTAAGGATGGCTGATCCCAACTGTGCTACCCCAGGATGTGCATCCAAGTGCCCTTAAGCCCATCTGAATGGCACAGCGTGCCTGCCTGTGGTAGAGTGCCACTCATTCCCCACCTCATTTTATAAGTTCAGGGAGGGAACTCACGGACAAGTTAAGCTCTTTGTCCCAGGTCAACAGCTGAGACATTGCTGGGTGGAATTTGAACCCAGCCAGACTGACTGCAGCGAGCAGGTGGATAACCACCTTGCCATACTGCCTGCCAAACCTGAAGGGAGCCTTTCTCAGAAAACCGTGTCCGCAGACGTTGGCATTGCCTCACACGCCTGCCCCAGCTGGTCCCGCCACACTTGTTGCCTGCTTCCCATCAGATTTATCTTTTCCTTGGTTTTCACTACTTTCTTTTTTCTTTCTCTTAGAAAAGGCATTAGTCCTGAATGAAACCAAGTCACACACTTGTCCACGGTTGAAAGCTTCTAATTTTGAGAACGTTCATCTTTGGGTGAGTCTCCCCTCCTCAAACCAAAAATACAGTAACATTTGCAAAAGAGAATTTATCTTTACCTAAAACTATAATTAAATGGCTGCTGGCGGTTACCTTGACAACGTTATTTTTTTTTAAAGTCCTCCACTACAGCTCCCCACTCTGGATAATACAAACTTGGCAGTCAAATAAGTCAACAGGTTGCCCAGGAAACTGTTGCCTTGACAACCACGAAGATGGAGAGGGAATGGCAGGGTTAGGATGGCATACGAGGAAAGCAAAGGCCCCTTGGCATGGCCACAAGGCTCCCTCAAGTCTCAATAAGCCACCAAAGCAGGCCACAAAAGTGATTCCTCCTACCTGAAGAGGGCCATGCCAGGGACGCCGTAAGCAAAGTGTCCTTTAATGTTCATTGAGGGCCACAGCTTGGAAGACTGAGTCTTCTCCCTCACTCCAGAACCATGTAGAGCCTACCAGACCACTTTTTGACAATTTAGAGACTGGGGGCTGGCAAGATGGTTCAGAAGGTAAAGGTGCTTTCCACACAAGCCTAGTGACCTGAGTTCAATTCCCAAACCACACAAAGATGGGAGAGAGAAGCAACTCCACAAAGTTGTCCTCTGAGCTCCACATGTGTGCCATGAGATGCTCGCTCTCGCATGTCACACACACAACAACAACAACAACAAAGTCTAGGATACCCTTGTTTGGTCACCTTCCCATCCCCGGTTCTAGAAGGCCAGTTCCACTTTGGAGGGGGAGGGGGTGGTAACAGTAGAAGAGAGAAAGCTGAAACTTTGAACAAAGTCCCAAGAGTTCCCAGATGAGAAGCAGCCGTGTGTCCCAGCACACCATGCAGGGGACACAGTGTTCCTGCGATGGAGGTGTCCGTGGTTGTCTAGGGGATGGTTGAGTTCATTCCCTGGCACAAAACAGAGAACTGAAGACAGGAAAAGACAGAAGCCCAAGCTGAGGAGAAAAATCTCCACATTATACATTCAGGACGGGAGAAGCCTGCGGCTGGGCGTCTGTTAAGTGGGTGCTGGCTTGGAGATTTCAAGGCCCCCCGGGCCCTCTGCTTTCCCCTGCTGTCCTTTCTAGGTACCCACCCTGGGTCTTCCCGCAGGTTCTACTCTTGGAGTTTTCTGGAAACTCCGTCTGAGAGAGGCCGCTTCTGCATTCCTTGTCTAACTGTTCCCCTCTAATTCCTTCAGCCCTTTAGCCTCCGGACCCCCCAACAGGTTCTGACCCTGCCCATGGCAAAGCTGTAGATGGGAATGGCCACAGGGTTTCAGCCCAACCAAGAGTGGACAGAGACAAAGAGCAGACCTGGGCTGGCTGGGACAGTATGAGTGACTGACTGCTGTGGGTTGGTGACCTCAGGGGCTGGGCTAGGCCTCCAGGGCTCTGCAAGATTCAAATGTTTCTCCACCTGGGCAAGGGCAGTGCAGGGAACCCCCAGAACAAGTGAAGTCCCTTGACCTGAACTTGGAGGGTGGCCACAAACCTGTTTCTCCTGCTGGTGTGTGGACAGAGTCCCACACACAACTTCATCTCCTAGCTCCCAGAATGGGCTGGAGCTGAACTGTGGACAGTAAAGGCAGGGGCAGGAACACACGTGGTGCAGGGACCCCGGCAGTCAAAGTCCCAAACAGTGCTCTCTTCCACAACACTGCCGCCCGCGCCTGGGCTCCCACCGTCCTTGTCTCAACTCTGCGCCAATGGGCCCTCCACTGGACTCTTCTCTGATGATACGTAAGGGTGCACAGTGACAGTGAACTCAGAATGTCTCTGCACAGGCCCAGAGAACACTGGCTAAATTTCAAACGGGCCCAACTCACAGCTCAGCTCTGGGACAAACCTGTGCTCTCCATGTCGCAAAAGGCAACGAGGTTGCTCTTCCCTGCACGTCCTGTGGGGCAGACGTTCATTTTGCAGATGGGTAAACAGGGAGAAGGGAGTGTTCGGGCCCTCTCAACACTACAACACAGGGCCCAGAGCCTGGCCCAGGCCGTGGGCTATGCCCCGCCCAGGCCGCTCCACTCTGCCTCACCCTTTCTCTGCCTACTTCTCTCCCAGTTCCCTGTTTCTCCGTACTCTATGGTTTCCTTCTACCATTCCCACCTCCTCAAATACTCTAGTTCTAAGTGCAGGTGATGCACCTTCCAGACTTGGCAACATCTGAGACATTGGATTGTCATCTTAGGAAGGGTATGCTCATTTCAGAGGAGAGGTCCTAGATGCCACTCAGTACCCTAGGGGTTCAGGACAGCCCTGCATGACAAAGAACAATCCAGAGCTGCAGCTGAGGATGCAGCTGAGTAGTAGAATGTTCATCAGCATGCTCAAGGCCCGAGGTTCCATCTCCAACTCCGTGAAGGAGGAGGGGAGGGGAGAGGAGGAGACAGAGGGGAGAGTTGAAAAAGGGAGAAAAGAACAGGCAGGAAAGAAAAAGGAAAGGGAGAGATAAAGGGCTTGCCATGAAGCATAGGACCTGAGTCCCATGCCCAGAACCCACATAAGAAGCAGGTATGAGCCTGGAGTGGCAGACCCACCTTTATTCCCAGCACTCAGGAGGCAGAGGCAGGTGGGTCTCTGCAAGTCTGAGGCCAGCCAGGTCTACGGAGTGAATTCCAGGACAGCCAGGGCAACACAGAGAAGCCCTGCCTCGAAGATGAAAAAGAAGAGGAGGAGGAGGAAGATGATGAAGACCCCCACGACAATGACAATCCCAAGAAAGGCAACAATGCAGAGAAGGGGAAGTAGCTGGGTGTGGTGGCTTAGGCGTGTAACCCCAGCAGTGGGGAGGCCAAGACAGGAAGAACTCGAGCCTCACTGGCCAGCCAGCCCAGTCTAACTGGCAAGTCCCAGATTCCAGTGAGAGACCCTGTCTCAAAAATCAAGGTGAGTAGCTGCTGAGGAACAGCACTCAAGATTGACCTCCAACCTCTACATGCACACACATACACATAATAATAATAATAATAATAATAATAACAACTATTATTATCCCAACCCAGATACTATAACTGAGTTTTAGGGCAAACACCTCAGCTCCAGCAGTCCCAACCAGCTAGACCCAGCCACCAGTTGGGTAGTGGTAAAAAACAGAGAGAGTGCCTTAGGAAACAGGTCCAGTGAAGTTTGTTTGTAGGTACTGATGTGAATACTATGTTTAAGTAGAGGAAGAACTGAGTCAGGGCCAGATCTGCCCCCACTCTGTAATCCGGGTAAGGTGTGGTCTGTCCATCGTCAGCTCAGGTCTCCCAAGGTGGACCAATAGGTATTAATCACCAGGGGGCCCATATGGGTCCTTCAAGATGACCTGTTAGTCACAGCCTCTCCATTTGAGACAATGCTCTGCTTTAGGGTGCTGTGTCTGGTGAGGTTCTGCTGTCCTGGAAGCAGAAAGAACTACAGGTGTAGGACAACAACCTGCTTCTTTGCCTTCACCTTCCGGGGGACAAGCTGGGTTAGACAGACTCCTTGGCAATGACTACACCTCGGTGTGACAGTATGGGCCTGAGCAAAGTCAAGGGGACAGACCCAAAGTGAAGGCAGAAGTGGCCACGCCTCATCCTGCTGAGTCCTCAGGGGCCTCTCCAGCTGCCGAGAGAATCCCTTCCCTGTGAAGACAGAAACAGTGTCTGCCCCCTCCTCCTCCTCCTCAGGTCTCAACAATAAATCAGAGTAGATGCCACCACAGTTCACCCTGGGGTGGATGAGTGGAACATGGGTGACCCCAAAGCAGCCATGTGGTAAGTCTACACCCAGCATGGTTGATGGCTTCCCCATAGCTACACGGATGACGCTCCTTCCATCAACCATTCCTAACCTGTGTACCCCAAGACATAAGCGTTTAGAGCAGAATTACATACAAATGGCTGGAATCTCAGGTGAGGGTCCAGTAACCCTTCCCACCCTCTCCTTCATGAGACAATGTCAACAGTCCTCAAACAGCCTAGTAATGGAATTTATCTATCTATCTATCTATCTATCTATCTATCTATTTATTTATTGAGACAGGGTCTCACTATGTAACTCTAGCTGTCCTGGAACTCACTCTGTAGACCAGGCTTGAGCTCACAGAGATCCACCTGCCTCTGCCTCCCAAGTGCTGGGATTAAAGGCATGTGCCACCACCACTCCCATCCCCCCGACCCCCCACCCCCTTGATGGAGCCTTGCAAGCAGGTACAGCTGATGCATCTGAAGATGCTGCCTGTTTGATTCACCAAACCAAGTTCTACAACAGAGATCAAGGCAGCTTCTCAGTCCCTTTAACATGCAAAATCAAAGCTAACACGCCTGCCAGTCACAGAGATGGCCTGCCCAGAAGTAGACAGTGGCCATCATCGGTGATGCTCCCAACACCCTTGCGATGGGGAAGTCTGGGTTATTCACAATCGCACGTATTGAACACTCAAAAGCCTCAGTTCTATCCACAGGAAAACATAGCTCTCAGCTCAAAGGGAATAAGAGATAGTTTATTCTGGAGCTGAATCCGAGAGGTTTACAGAGACAGTTCAGGTTGCTTTAAATCCCAAGTCCCACTGCAGAAGTGGTTGTATGAGATTTTTATTAGTTATATAACAGAGACAGTCATAAATAAAGGCATTTTCCAAATATATTGCTAGGGGCCAGAGGGAGGCAGGTTACCTCTGAAACCATGTCCCAGGTTTCAGATGGTATCTGACAACATTCTTAGCTTTTGAATTGGTGGAAGCCAGTAGTTTGTTGAGAAGACATTGTGTGTGTGTGTGTGTGTGTGTGTGTGTGTGTGTCTGTGTCTGTGTGTCTGTGTGTATATCTGTGTGTGTGTCTGTCTGTCTGTCTGTTTGTCTGTGTCTGTGTGTCTATGTGTGTGTGTCTGTGTGTATATCTGTGTGTGTGTGTCTGTGTGTGTGTCTCTGTGTGTGTCTGTGTCTGTGTGTGTCTGTGTCTGTGTGTGTATCTGTGTTTGTGGTGTGTGTCTGTGTGTCTGTCTCTGTGTATGTCTGTGTGTCTGTCTCTGTGTGTGTCTATGTGTCTGTGTGTGTCTGTGTGTGTGTCTGTGTCTATGTATGTCTGTGTGTGTATCTGTGTCTGTGTGTGTCTGTGTGTATATCTGTGTGTGTGTCTGTGTATGTGTGTCTGTGTGTGTCTCTGTGTGTGTCTGTGTCTGTGTGTGTCTGTGTCTGTCTGTGTGTGTATCTGTCTTTGTGGTGTGTGTCTGTGTCTGTCTCTGTGTGTGTCTATGTGTCTGTCTGTGTGTGTGTCTGTGTGTGTCTGTGTCTATGTGTGTCTGTGTGTGTATCTGTGTGTGTCTGTGTGTCTGTGTGTGTCTGTGTCTGTGTGTCTGTGTGTGTCTGTGTCTATGTGTGTCTGTGTGTGTATCTGTGTGTGTTGTGCAGGTAAATGTGGGGGTGCACACAACTGTGAGCACACACATAGAGGCCAGAGGAAGACACCACATGCCCCCATCACTGCACACCTCACTGCCTTGAGTCAGGGTCTCAGCTCAGCTGTGTGGCCAGTGAGATCCCAAAATCTTCACCACCCAGTGCACACACTTTCACACACCACTTTTTCACACAATTCTGGGGGTTCAAACTCAGGTCCTCACGCTTACACAGCAAACATTCTTACCCACTGAGCCACCTCCCCAGCCCCTAACAACACACTTAAAAAGTTTTGATAGTCACGAGCTTGTTCAATCAGACACAAGGGAAGGCAACGAACGGTTTTTCAAAAGGACTAAAAATAGCCGAAGATAATTTAGCTCTGGTCTGCACCGTTTTAGCTCCTCATAATGACCAAGTGCAGTCGTTTGACCTTGTAGACTCTTTAGCAGAGGCACAGCCCTTTATGCTCTGGAACGTCCCTTCACAGCTCCAAAGCTCGATAATTTAATAAGAATCTATTGACTTCCTTCTACTGCCAAGTCCCTGGGGTCTACCAAGGAGTGGGCTCTCTTCTTTTGTGGACAAGGTCAGAAATTACCCTTGAAGTCTGAATCTGGGTCTCTGGAGCCCTGGGGATGAGGCTCCCAGGAGGCCATTGTCCTGGCTTGTAGTGTAACCATGGAATTGAATGATGCTAAAATTATTTCCAAATATCAACAAGATTGCTGCAGGAAGGGAAGAAAGGCATGCAGGAAACTCGTGGCCACCCGTATCCACCAGGCACCACTTAGCCATAGAAGACCCTGACTTCTGATGAGATGTGACTTTGCCCAATCACCTGCTTTGCCTGCACACACCCACCTCCTCTGAACCTCCCAGCAAGTTCTGGAAGGCAGAGGAGTGGTCTGCGATTTGCACACTTGGCAGGTGAGATACAATCGCTGAGCCTCTAGACAGGAAGTGCTCAGCTCTCCGTCACCACATGTCTACACAGAGGGCTCTTTAGACCTTGCACTGATCAGGTTGCTCGGTCACTAACAGTCCTCACAGGTGAACTGCGACCTGATTGGTAAGTGCCAAACAACTGCTCCTGGGTTGGCCTTGTTTTGATTGGCAGTCCAATCACAGCTCCTTCATCCCGGCTCCTAAGCTCAGAGGAGACTCAGTTCTGCCTCATGAGCTGTTATAGGAAGGAGGGGAATGAGGCAGAGAATGAACCCATTCCTTAGATGGTCAGAAGACAACAGAAAAGGCCCTTAAGACCACCTACTGCAGCCGGGCAGTGGTGGCTCACGCCTTTAATCCCAGCACTCAGGAGGCAGAGGCAGGTGGATCTCTGTGAGTTTGAGGCCAGTCTGGTTTACAGAGTGAGATCCAGGACAGGCACCAAAATGACACAAAGAAAAAAAAACAAAAAACCCTACTGCCCTAGCAAAGGGCCCAAGTCCACCTCCGAGCTGCCTTGTAACTCCAGCACCAGGAGCCCCGAGACCCTCTTCTGGCCTCCCTGGACCACCACACTCACATGCAGAAACCTGCACTCAAACACACACATATAATTCTGCTCTTTGCTTTCCCCCAAACCGAGAAGGGACAAGAATGTAAACAAGTGATAGAGTGAAGTGAGGGTGGCTGGGAATGAGAGACTCAGTAAGTAGAGACCACTGGGTCGTGATGATGAGTGTGGAGCCAGCAAGATGGCACCATGGGCAGAGGTGCTTGCCATCAAGCCTGATGACCTGAGTTCAAACCCCAGGACCCATGTGGTGGAGGTGGAGAATGGACTGGTTCACCACAACAAGTGCACACACATAAATGTGACATTAAAAAAATAAGGTGCGTGTGGGGCTGGGGTGTAGCCCAGCGATAGAACCTTTGCCTCTACCTGGATTCCATCCTCAGCATCATTTTAAAGAACAGAAGATGGCGGAGCTCAGCGGTGAGCACCTTTGCTCTCAGAGGCAGGTGGATCACTATGAATGAACTCAAGGCCAGCCTGATCTACAAAGGGAGTCCAGGCCAACCAGGACCACATAGGCTGGGGGCCAGCAGAACCAGGTCACCACTGTGAGAATGTCTGTACAAACCTGACATCATCAGGCAGTTGGCACATGCTATGTGCAGAGAAATAGCTGTCATTTATTGAGTACTTGCTGTATGCAAAGTGTTGCCCATGACGAGAGAGGGTAGCTGATGACACAGGATCCCAAAGATAGCCAGGGGCAGAGCTGGAGTGAACCCAGGCGGTCGATGGGTGAGCAGGAGTGGGTGTGAACCCAGGCAGCTGGTGTGAACCCAGACAGTCCAATGGATGAGCAGGAGCTGGTGTGAACCCAGGCGGTCTGATGGGCAAGCAGGAGCGGGTGTGAGCCCAGGCAGCTGGTGTAAACCCAGGCAGTTTGATGGGCAAGCAGGAGTGGGTGTGAACCCAGGTGGTCTGATGGGCGAGCAGGAATGGGTGTGAACCCAGGCAGCTGGTGTGAACCCAGGCAGTCTGATGGGCAAGCAGGAGTGGGTGTGAACCCAGGTGGTCTGATGGGCGAGCAGGAGTGGGTGTGAACCCAGGCAGCTGGTGTGAACTCAGACAGTCTAATGGATGAGCAGGAGCGGGTGTGAGCCCAGGCAGCTGGTGTGAACCCAGTCTGATGGACAAGCAGGAGCAGGTGTGAACCCAGGTGGTCTGATGGATGAGCAGGAGCTGGTGTGAACGTGGGCAGCTGGTGTGAACCCAGGCGGTCTGATGGGAGAGCAGGAGCTGGTGTGAACCCAGGTGGTCTGATGGATGAGCAGGAGCTGGTGTGAACACAGGCAGCTGGTGTGAACCCAGGTGGTCTGATGGATGAGCAGGAGCGGGTGTGAACCCAGGTGGTCTGATGGATGAGCAGGAGCGGGTGTGAACCCAGGCAGCTGGTGTGAACCCAGGCAGTTTGATGGGCAAGCAGGAGTGGGTGTGAACCCAGGCGGTCTGACGGGCTAGCAGGAGTGGGTGTGAACCCAGGCAGCTGGTGTGAACCCAGACAGTCCAATGGATGAACAGGAGCTGGTGTGAACACAGGCAGCTGGTGTGAACCCAGACAGTCTGATGGACAAGCAGGAGCAGGTGTGAACCCAGGCGGTCTGATGGATGAGCAGGAGCTGGTGTGAACCCAGGCAGTCTGACATACGAGCAGGAGCTGGGTCCCAGTGTGAGAAAAGAGCTGCTGCTGCCGCCACCGAAGCAGTTACTGAGTTTTGGGGGAGGGACTGAGACAAAGGCTTACACTTTAGCCAAGGTTAGAGTTGAACTCATGAGATAGCCCAGGTTGGCCTTGAACTCGTAGCAACTTTCCTACCTCAGCCCTGGGAGTACTGAGATTAAGACTGTGAACCCATACTGGCTTTCGGCAGGTTATTAAATCATGGAGGCAGCCAAGGGTCAAAGTTGGTCACAGTGCAAGTGTATAAGCCAGGAACAGGCCCAGTTCTAGTGCACGGGCTCTTTCTGCTTCCCATCAGCACCACTAACTGCATTTAGGTCCTCTTCTGCACATGCTGAAAAGAAAATGCCATTTTCTCGGTACTTAAGGGTCTACAAAGAGCTTTTCCGTGCGTCAAAATCAAACAAAAATGGAACCTGTGAACCTGTCACTTGTGTCAGAGACAGTTGAAACAGCTTTCAAGGGGTGATGAACCCAATGGCCCAGGGGACCACAGACGACCGAGTTCTACCCAGGCCCTCTTAACTTGGAAAGCAGTGGTCCCGAGAGTGGGTGGCAAGTGGGATATTTCAAGATAGCCAACATCTCCATGGCAATGTGAAGTCACTACCCCTGTGGACTCTGGGGACGATAGCTTCCTCCTCATTCCACAGACTGCAATTCCAAGGAGCCAAGAGCCCTGTGGTGTGGGCGAAAGCTTTTCACAGTTTCCACGTGGAGATGATCCGGAGGTAGAGAGTGAGTGGGTGCTGATCTTCAAGCAAGGGAAACTTCAAAGTCACATCTGACAGCCCAGTGCTGAGCAGCAGAGAAAAGTTGAAGATGTCTCATGAATGAATCGGGGAGAGGGTGAATGGCTGAAGAGTCCTGCCTGTTCTCAGCTGACAAATCCAAACTCCGGTTTGGAATCGGAGCTGGTGGCAAGACAGGGTAGAGCTTTCTCTAAAGCTAAAAAGGACAGGACATGATGACACACACCTGTTGTCCCAGCACTTAGGAAGTTGAGGCAGGAGGACTGTAGGTTCACACACAACCTAGGCTACACTATGCCTCAGAAAACACAACAAACAAACAAAAAAAACTAGGAATTCTGGGTGACCCAGCTCAGCGAGGCCATAACTGGGGGTAGATTGTATCACTACTCAGGGTAGGTGAGAAAGAGAAGCAAGCTGGGTGTCTATCTGCAGACGAATGGATAGAAAATGTGGTATATATGATGCTCAGTGGATATTACTGGGCCACAGGAAAGAATGTGCAGAAAGACCAACACTACATGTTGTCGCCACGTCTGGAAGGTAAGCTGACTTAGAAGTAGAAAAAACAGTGGTGACAGACCACAGCGCTGGGGACACGGTGACGGTCAGCACAGAAGCATAGTTAGGAGCTGGGACAGCTCGTCAGGAAGGTCATTGTCCTGCAAGCACAGGATCTGAGTTTGGTCCCCACAACCCACTGAAAAATAAGCCAGCCAGTGGTGGGCACTGGTAATCCTAGGGCTGAGGACGCGGGACTGGTCGGTCTTGCTGAGTTGGCAAGCTCCTGATTCAGTGAGAGATCCTGTCTCAAAACACAAGACAGAGAACAACTGGGGAGGCACCTGGCATTGGCTTCTGGTCCCCACGTACAAACGTGGATGTTCACATGCACTTAGGAGGGCTAAGCCCTGGCACAGCGGCTCATCATGTTTAACAATTCGTTGTACTTTCAAAATAGCTAGGAAAACAAAACAAGATTTTGAACTCAACACGAAGTATGAGCTACAAGGGGGTGGGGCTTACTCATCCTGATTTGATTTTAATAAATTTTTTAATACTTTATTATTTTATGTACATTGGTGTTTTGCCTGCATGTATGTCTGTGTGAGGGTGTCAGATCCCCAGGAACTGGAGTTACAGACAGTTGTGAACTGCCATGTGGGTGCTGGGAATTGAACCCGGGTCTTCTGGAAGAGCAGTCAGTGCTCTTAACCACTGAGCCATCTCTCCAAACAAATTCTTTACATTACTGAAATAGTACACTTTGCTCCTTAAATAAGTACATCTATTAAGTGAGAACTAGATTATTTTTACTATTTTATTAAAATATGTTAATTATACATGCGCTTCAATGTGACATTTTCACAAATATATAATGTATTCCTACTTCATTCACGACCTATAACCCTTCCCTGTACCCCTCCATTCTCTTCCTCCCACCTAGTCACTGGAAAACATTTTCTGTTCGTGTGTGTGTGTGTGTGTGTGTGTGTGTGTGTGTGTGTGTGTGTTGTTTTTAAATCATGAGCCATGTGGCCAATGACTTTCAACCGTCCCTGACAGACAGCCCCACTGTGGCTTCACCCACATCCCATTACACAAGGCTGCCTCAGCATGGGGTGGGATATCCCCAGAGAATTGAAGGCTGGGCCCCAGAGTGCTACTAGACAGAGCCTTTATGAGGAGGGGCCTCACTGGGGGTGTCCTTGGAAGGGACCATGAGACCATCCACCTTCCTCTCTCTCTCTCATGTTCCAGCTACGTGGAGGAATCTTGTCAACTGACTGGACTGAGAAACCCCTGAGTCCATGAGGACCTGGCCTACTCAGTGGACTAACCCTTGGGTGAGTTCTGAATATGATAATATGATTGACAGGAGGTGGGCCTAGTTGGAGGAAGTGGGTCACAAGGCCTGGCTTGAGGCTACATCCTGCCCAGGTCCCTCACATATCCCCGTTCTTGCTGCTGCCTGTTCGTCATGAAGTGAAAAGTTCACACACTCCCACCAGCACGATGAAACTGAGCCCAGATCAGCCTCTCCAGCTTCAAGCTGTCCCTCTTGGGTAATGACCACAGTGATAACAAGAGTGACTGAGTCACTGGCCCTGAGAGAAGCAGGTGGCTCGCCCTAGGCTCCCTGCCCTTCCACCAGAGACCCAAGCAGTGGGTCCCCAAGTCACAGACGGGGACCTCCACCCACAACCATGAGCCAAGCAAACATGTCTCTTTACAAGTTCATTACGTCAAGTCTGATCAGAGAAATGGACCCTGGGGACAGGGCTGTGTGAGCTGGTGTGTGCAGACACAGTATGAACAGCCAGAGCCTCCTCTTCCCCTAAGTGAATGGGACACTAGGTCCTCTGAGCCACCATGAGGAATGTGGAAATGTAAAGGAATGTCAGTTCCACCCAGCTGCGGCCTCACTGGGCCCCCAGTCCCCTAGGGCCTGCAGCTGACCAAAGGCTGGAGCAGTCGAAGTTGGCATGATTGCCAGGCTCACCCACCAACTCAAGAGGAAACATGAAAAACAGTTTTGTTCTAGTTCTCATTTTTTTAAATGCCCTATAGTGCTGATATTTCTAAAACATGAAGAATATTATGTATATTTGAGATGTGCAGCATAATGTACGGGTTTCATGTAGTCAGTCAATGGCATAAAAGGTTATAGTTTGAAGTTGCTAGGTTTGGAGCTATTTGTCACACAGCAGTAGCTGCCTGCCACAGACTACCTGCTCTGCAGATCTCAAGATCTCCAAGCCACCTGCTCCCAGTGAAATGGGATGAAATGCTTCAGTGTGTCTCCTCTCACTGAGACAGGATCTGATGTAGCCCAGACTGGCCTCAAACACACTATGCAGCCAAGGATGACCTTGAACTTCTGATCCTCCTGCCTTCCCCTCTCCAGTGTTGGGATTGCAGGTGTTCACCCACGCCTGGCTTCTGTGGTGCTGAAGACGGAGCCCAGGGCTTTTTACATGCTCGGTAAGCGCTCTACCAAGTGAGCCCCACCCCAGCCCTTAGGTGGCCCCTTCTTATCTGCAAACTCCCCTACAAGCTGTGCTAAGAGAACCGTGACTGCCTTTGGGGCTCAGCCAGTGAAGACACCACTGATGTCACTCCCTGGCTCCCTTGAGGCAAATGACTCCAGGGGGTGAAACAGACAGGAGCACCTGAGGGCGCCGAGTCTGCGTTTCCTGCTCTCAAGGCTGAGTTTGCCTGAAACTCTGCTTTCTCTTTCCTCTGCGGCCCCCTCCCAGACTGATCCTCACAGGACTGCAGCACCATCAGAGCAGGTGGTTCAGAGAGATGCACCCTTCTCGTGGGGCGTCCTTTCCAGGACTGCCCGGAAGTCCAAGAAGAGGACCCCCTCCCCAGGAGAGGCAAATGAAGAAGCCGCCTGTACAACTCCACTGAAAGTGCAGGTGGAGACCAGCGGCGTGGGACTCTTTGGGATGGCAAGTTACCGCACAGCGGGGGATGTGGCTCAGTTGGTAGAATGCTTGCCCAGCACACCCGAAGCCCTGGCTTTCATCTCCAGTCCAGTGGTGCATGTCTGGAATCTCAGAGCTCAGATGTGGAAGCAGGAGGGTCAGAACTTCAAGGTCATCTTCAGTGGACACAGGGTCTCCTTTTAAAAACTCTTCAGGTTAAATCCCAGGGCTCACCCTTCACAGGCACGACAACGGTCAAGTGTTACAGTTTTTGTCCAAGCACAGGCGACTCCACACTGCCGCCCTGGTCACTGCTGTGGGCGGACACCCGAGTCACCTCTGGCCCTCAGCCAAATGTCACCTTCGTTCCCAGTGCTGTGAAGAACACACAGATTAACCCTCCAATCTTCACTGTGCACACCTGTGCAGACTCACTTGCTGTGACCAGCCCAGCGACACCCCTCACCTGCTGAGGGACAGCCCAGCCTTTGTACACCAAAGGGCTCCTGAGAGCACAGGGTTCACCCGAGGAATGCACAGTCTCTGCTGCCATTTCCCACAATTCCCTCTGATCCCCACAGGACAGTGCCTACCCTGAAGGACAAGAGTGGCATGGAAGTAATTTCTGCAAAAAACATTAACTCGCTTATTAACCGGAGCAAAGATTCCTAAGGACAGGTTAAGATTTTTGAAATATTTTTGTGAGCTAATGGCAAGGGAAAACGAGGCATTTTTAAAACCTGAAAGCTCCCAGAGCAGAAGCTGAATTCAAACCAAAATGCTGAATTTTAATACTCCTATTTCAAGGTCTTAATAAGCCCTGGAAATCCTGTTCATTTAAATTACTGGCCACACACCAACACCCCTCCTGAAATCATTCACACCTTCCATCATCTTGGAGAATTTTTCCCCAAAATACATACATATATATAAATAACATATACATACATAATACATACACACACACATATCTGAGGCAGTTTATCTGCTGCTTCTGCAGAAGTGATTTTCTAGAACTCGCTGAACTTCGGGATAAAAGGACAATCGCAAAGGAGACCGCGGCTGTGTCTCCCAGTGATTTTTTTGGTCCCCATTCATCATAACCTTTTCATAAGACAAACCGCGAGGCCGAAGGTGAGCGTAATCACACAGCTGCGCTCTGTAGAGTTGATAAGACACAGCCTGAGTGCTTTAGGTTACATGCAAATGAATTCTGCTTTTTTCCGCTACTCCCTTCAGATGAGGAAAGAGTCTTGTTTGAAGGACGTTAGGGAGGCTGTGCTGGTGGGAGGTTAATTAGCAAATGAGATTAAGGGAGAGCAAGCCTGAGAGTTGGGATATAGCAGGCAATGGCCCTCCTGTGTGTGTGTGTGTGTGTGTGTGTGTGTGTGTGTGTGTGTGTGTGTGTGTGTGAGAAACTCAGGTGTCATACTCAGTCTCGGCCCACCTTGGTTTTTCTCTTTTTCTTTTCTTTTTCTAAGACAGGGTCTCTCACAAGCCTAGAGCTCACCAAGCAGGCTCAGCTGGCTGGCTCATGAGCCGCAGCCAGACTCACAAGCGTCAACCACCACTCCCAGTTAAATGTGGGTTCTAGGATTTGAACTCATGCCTATACAGCAAGCACTTTACTGTCTGAGCCATCTTCCCTGGGCCCTCACCCCTCTTGTTTCTGAATGTGACCCAGTGGGTCCTCTGGAATCAATTAGTGACCCACAGTACATGGACTACATCACCCCGTTCTGTGCTGGCTTCTCTTCGGGGCTCTGTCTTTGGGACTGGCAATTGCTGACTTCGTTTCTGACCCAAAGGGAAGCGCCTAGGCCTGGCCAATCAGCTCATTTCATCCCTCCCCAGTCCTCGTGGGTGGACATGTGACTCAAGTAGATCCAGTTTGTTAGGCTTGAACCCCAAAGGTCTCCTGTGTGTGCTTGAACACGTGGCTCCCAGCTGGTGCCTTGTTTCAGGAGCAGAGGAAACCTTTGTGATGTGGTGGCAGATGCAGGTAGCTGGCTGGGGACAGGCCCTGACATGTTCAGGATCCCTGCTTCCCATCTGCCAAGAATGGAGATGTCTCTGCCACTTGCTGCCGTGAGGGCTGTGACTCCCTGAAATCAACCCTCCCTCCCTTCCTTTACTTCTGTCATTGCTGTGGCTTTTCCCTGGAATGGCTGGCAGATTGTCACAGTGGCTTTTCTGTTGCCTGGACACCCGACAAAAGTGACTTAAGAGAGAAAGTTTGTTGTGGCTCAGTTCCCAGCTTACAGTCCATCATGGCGGCAAGTGGAGGCAGCAAGAGCTTAAAGCAGCTGGCCACATCTTAGTCACCCTCCGCAGAGTGACACTGGTCACATCGTAGTCACCCTCCACAGAGAGTGACACTGGCCACATCGTAGTCACCCTCTGTAGAGAGTGACCCTGGCCACATCGTAGTCACCCTCCGTAGAGTGACACTGGCCACATCGTAGTCACCCTCCACAGAGAGTGACCCCTGGCCACATCGTAGTCACCCTCCGTAGAGAGTGACCCTGGCCACATTGTAGTCACCCTCCACAGAGAGTGACCCTGGCCACATCGTAGTCACCCTCCACAGAGAGTGACCCTGGCCACATTGTAGTCACCCTCCACAGAGAGTGACGCTGGTCACATCGTAGTCACCTTCCGTAGAGAGTGACCCTGGCCACATCATAGTCAACCTCCACAGAGAGTGACACTGGCCACATCGTAGTCACCCTCCACAGAGAGTGACGCTGGTCACATCGTAGTCACCCTCCACAGA
Source organism: Peromyscus eremicus (assembly GCF_949786415.1). Taxonomy (NCBI): domain Eukaryota; kingdom Metazoa; phylum Chordata; class Mammalia; order Rodentia; family Cricetidae; genus Peromyscus; species Peromyscus eremicus. The sequence continues at coordinate 141,883,231 of NC_081419.1, read as the reverse complement.
GAGTGACCCTGGCCACATTGTAGTCACCCTCCACAGAGAGTGACGCTGGTCACATCGTAGTCACCCTCCACAGAGAGTGATAAACGCCAGTGCCCAGCTCACTTTCTTCGTTTCCTTCAGGCCATGACCAGCTCATGATAACAGTGTGGCCACTCTTCCCACATCAGTTAACGTAATCAAGATAACCCTCTCCCTGACCCCCAGCTAGCATGCCTAGAGGCTCATCTCCTGGCTATCCAGATTCTGTCAAGTTGACAGTTGGTACTGTCACTGAGCCTCCCACACCCTTAGAGAAACTGACTCGAAACCACTAGGAACAAGACTGCACAACCCAGAGCCCTGGAGAACCTGCCTGAGAGTGACATCCACCTACCAGAGCGTGGCACTGAAGGAAAGACTGGATTCTCACGGCTGCTGCTGGACCCAGCCTTCCCTGAAGCCGCCCACACCCTAAAACCTGAGCCCGGATGCCCTGGTTATTGCTGGTTCAGGCTCACCCAGTTTGGAGTTGTTCTTGCTGTTTGTGACAAACGGCCTAACTCGTTCTCTTCAAAACCCCTCAGGGTCCTTAAAAGAAAGTCAAGAAAACAGTAAGTTCCTTTGCCCAAATAACTCAGAGAAATCAAGACCACTGAGTCTTGCCCCTTGTATCCAAGTGTGGGAGAGGTCCACACTTTTGTTTTAATGTAAAACTATACATTTATGGTAAAGATGCCAAGGGGCTGAGCCCCCAGCCCCTCTATTTAAAACCTATAGAACATCCAGGATGGCTTTTGAGCCTGAAGCCGATGCCACATCCATCTGTAGGTGGCTTGAGAAATACTCTCTGACCAGAAAAAAAAAAAAAAATCAACAAACAAGACCCAAATCCTAACATTAGATTTCATATACAACCAAGTAAATTGTTTCTCTTATAGAGCAAATTGTTTCTATAGAAACGAATGTTTTTCTAGCAACCCAATCCCTATTAGAGTTGCTATGGAAACAGATTGGGAAAATTGGGGGAAATGTAGAAAAAGGTAAATAAGCCACCCCTTGTCTTTCCCTACCTGTAAACCCACAGAAGGCAAGCGCCTCTTGAGTGTCTGAGCACCCCAGGCAGTCTCAGGAACGCTGAGAGCAGAATGCTCACTCCCCAGCATCCTCCTGCCCCAGCCCCGGGTTGCCTCCAGCCACTAAAGCCAGTACAGAACACAGCAGGGGTTTGCTGAACAAGGCCATGTATGCATGTTTTCAAGTACCAGGGCTGCAGGAGGGCAGCGGGGTGGTGCAGGGCTGCAGGAGGGTGGCGGGGTGGTGCAGGGCTGCGGGGGGGGGGGTGCACGGCTGCAGGAGGGCAGGGCTGCAGGAGGGTGGTGGGGTGGTGCAGGGCTGCAGGAGGGCGGCTGGGTGGTGCAGGGCTGCAGGAAGGCGGCGGGGTGGTGCAGGACTGCAGGAGGGCAGGGCTGCAGGAGGGTGGTGGGTGGTGCAGGGCTGCAGGAGGGCGGCGGGGTGGTGCAGGGCTGCAGGAGGGCAGGGCTGCAGGAGGGTGGTGGGGTGGTGCAGGGCTGCAGGAGGGTGGTGGGGTGGTGCAGGGCTGCAGGAGGGCGGCGGGATGGTGCAGGGCTGCAGGAGGGCGGCGGGGTGGTGCAGGGCTGCAGGAGGGCGGCGGGGGTGGTGCAGGGCTGCAGGAGGGCAGGGCTGCAGGAGGGGGTGGAGTGGCGCAGGGCTGCAGGAGGGGGGCGGGGTGGTGCAGGGCCATGCAGAGACTGATGACCAAGCACATGCTGCAGGTACTGTGTTTTGGAGCAAACCCTTCATTTAGAGAAGCCTGAGAGAGTGTGCACATGTTCTGGAAGGTTCTTTGTGGCAGGGAAACCAGGAAGCAAGCTGTCTGGCTCTTGAGGTGCAAATGAGCACTGACCATGAGCATTCTCTTTTCTCTACCAAAGAGCAGAAGGGAGGTGAGTGGCCCCTTCTCTAGTTCTGTTTCTAGAATCTTCTACTTACAAGTAGAGACTTGTGGCTGACTAATGAAGGAAGAGAACTCCATATCAACTCTCATAGACACGCTGCAGTCCTGACAAAGTTACTTTACTGCCCAGTGCTGATCTGTGGACTCCAGATGGTGGTCTGGTTTTATTCTGGATGTTTTGCAGTACTAGAGATTGAACCCAGGACCTCACGAGACATGCCAAGCAAGTGCTCTACCACTGAGCTACAGCCCAGCCCTCTTTTCACTGTGAGACAGAGTCTAAATAAGTTGCTCACACTGGCCTTGAACTCGCTATCCTACTGCCTCAGCTTCCCAAGTAACTGAAAAGAACAGATCTGTGTCATCAGCCCCCCATCGTGGATCCCATTTATAAAAAATGTGGTTAAGGGGTTGTGAGTGACAGGGATCCCAGCTGGTACAGGGTAGGCATGGTAGCCCACTCCACCACAGCCTCAGATTCACCAGAAGCCAAATGACATGACCCAGGAGTTCAAGTGACCCGGGGTAGGGAGGCAACAAAGAGGAACAGGGCCTGTGACCAAAGGCTCATTCCTGTCATGGAGGCTCCAAGCTGTCTGAGGAACCTTCTCCTTGGGCTGGATTCACCAGGGAAGCTCACAGTGATGCTCCTGCAGGAGCCACTGTGTGATGGGGGAACCTTGTCCACACTGGGAATAATACGGGAGATGTGGCTAATGGGAAAAATAAACAAACAAACAAACAAGAAAACAAAAAACTGTGCCCGCTGGTGGAGGGCCAGAAACCCAAAAGAGAGGCTTCAGATTGGAGGAAGTATGTCACAAGACACCAGACACACACACACACACACACACACACCACCCTGTTGCACCTCTACCCTAACCCAAGCCCAGCTGCCAACACCAGGAGGCACACACACGCCCTGTGTCTCTGCCCACGGCCATGCTCACCACGAAGCTAGAGATGGCTCTTGCCCCAGGTCACAGTATGGTCCTCTGCCCTAGCCTTCCGGGACCTCCCATGTCCCTAAAGAACATCAGCCCAACAGTATCCACGAGGCCCTGCCACACTCGGTCCCCCTCTGGCAGCCATGTTATTACTTTTTTCTTCAGACACAGTTAGGCCTCAGGGCCCTTGCACTTACCGACTAGACGCCCACATGACTATGTCCCCACATCCTCTGGGCTGTGACTCTCTGTGGCGGTGTCTTCAGGAAGCCCTCTTTGGTGAGACCTCTGGGTGAGGAGCCTTATTGCAAGATGTTGGGCGGGCCTTGAGAATTAAAGCTCAGCCCCGCTTCCTCTCCGGTCTCTGCCTCCTCTGAAGTCTGAAGCAAGCAAGCTTGGCTCCACACTGGACTGCTTCCTCTGAACCCCGAGCAAAGAACAAAACCTTCCTCTCTGAAGCTGTTTCTTCCAGGTGTTTTACCACAGTGACACGAAAAACCACTCACGTCTTCTGATTTTAGAAGACATCAAGATTGAAACAGTCAGTGGCTCTTGGCGAGTACCACATGTCCAGGCCCAGCACCTCCTGGGCTGGCAGCAAGCGGAAGTGTATTTCCACCACCCCACACCCCACAAGGAAGTCCAGAGACGCACTACCAGTGCATCCCTCCATCTTCAATGCCCTAGGGCTTTCTGCTTCTTTCCATCAACAAACGCCTCAAGTTTGCCTCATGGTCCAAAGCGGCTGCTGGAGCGTTAGTCATGCTAACTGCATTCCAGGCATTGGGCACAGGTGAGTCCCCACATACCCTCTGCCCTCACTTTACCCATGAGACTCCATAGGAGGTCATTTATTCTTCCTGCTTTTCAGGTGAGGAATCTGAGCAGATTATGTGGAGCGACTCACATAGTTGAATCCGGCTCCATCCAGCCGCAGACCATGTGAACTTCTGATGCTGGAAACTGTTTTTAATCCTCAAAAGATATTTTTTTCTTTTTCAAAGTCGATTGACTGGAACAGGGTCTCATGTAGCCCACGCTGGCCTCAAAGTTGCTGTGTAGCCAAGAAAAACTTTGAGCTTCTGATCCCCTTGCCTCTCCCTCCAGAGTGCTGGGTTACAGGCACGTGCCTCTCCGCCCAGTCTCATGTGTACCGCCTGAGCTGTAGCCGAAGCCCCCAAGGTGATGTCCATGAGCCACGACTGTCCTCACCACCAAAGTCCTGAGTGCTGAGGAGCCTGATCGACCCAGCTGGATGCAGATCTGGGAGCTTCTCTTGATTTTAATCGACAAGATAAGCCCAGCCACGGGCCATCTCTGCAGGCAAGGTTTTAAATCCTCAGCTTCTTTAGGATTTACTTGTCCAGCCTCACGAAAAAAATACCCCTCCACTGAGCTTGACAGACCACACGACGAAAAGTAAATTATTTTCCTGGAAACAAGCCCAAAAATAGCTGAGCCCAGGCCTGCTCGCAAACACCAGCGGCAACAGGACTGAATGTGTTAGTTTTAAGGGTGCAAATGTGTTTGGGAATACAGAGGCTCCTCTGTGGGCCCAGAAGGAAAAAAATGAGTCTGCAGATAGCGTGATAAATCACTGAGCAACAACTCAAAGCCCATAAAACAGGAACTCAGAAAGGCGGGCAGAGCCCTGGATCCATCTTGCACACCTCCCCAAGGGAGCCCAGAGGTCTTCCCCACCTGCACTGTGTTCATCTCCTCCCATGTCCCCCTACCACAGTAAAAGACAGCATCTCCTCCCATGTCCCCCTACCACAGTAAAAGACAGCATCTCCTCCCGTGTCCCCTACCACAGTAAAAGACAGCATCTCCTTCCATGTCCCCCTACCACAGTAAAAGACAGCATCTCCTCCTATGTCCCCCTACCACAGTAAAAGACAGCATCTCCTCCTATGTCCCCCTTACCACAGTAAAAGACAAGAAAGTTTTGATGAGAGAAAGGCTAAGTCTTGTGCTCTGCAGAGGCCCAGCCAGGCAGCAGGGGAAAGTTCAAGTGGTTGAGTTCTTCACCGCTTTCTCCCTTCCAAGCTGGAATCTCAGCAGATGATATAAACCTCCAGGCTTTCTGTTTAATTGTTCAAGCATCCTGTGTTTAAATGCCTTCTGCCTGCCCTATACCTCACTGACATCAAGGACCACTCCAAAGAACCTGCCTTCGGAGCAGAGCTGACATCCAGATGAGGAACCCGTCTTTCAGCTCTTTCCCAGACTAGAGGATATGTTAAGGACTCAGGGGTCAGGAAGCCCTAGGTTCAAATCCTGCCCCCCCTCCCCCCGCCCAGCAGAAAACATTTAGGAAAACTGAGTCTGGACTAAGTCTCAGTGTTCTCATCTGTGAAACGGGAGCGATAGAGTGCCTTTCAGGGTTGCTGGCACTGAGGGAGAGTGTAGGCGTAAAATAGCACACAGCCGTTCTTTTCTCTCGTTGCTGTGATGGCAGAAACTTGAGGCAGGAAGAATTTGGTGTGGCTCTGAGTTTGTGAGGCTACGGTCCACCATGGCCTGGGACGCAAAGCAGAGGTCCTGGCGATGGGAGCATGCAGCTGGGAGTCTGCACGACCAAGCAAGACCAAGCAAGAAACAGCAACAAGCTGGAAGCAGAGGGGGCTTGGAACCCTGAAGTCCCACCCCTGTGGCCCTACACCCACCAGCCAGAGCCCTTGTCTGAAAACCTCCCCAACACCACCACCTTCTGGGATCCCAGTGTTCAGACACGTGAGGCCATGGGGACATGTCACACTCCAACCATTAACAGTAACCAAGTGCCATATGCACGGCACTCAGAGACAGGCCTAGGAAAGGCTTCCCTAGTGTCAGATGCTGGAACATTCTGATTCTCAGCCCAGGTGCTGCTCCTGAGGATGGAGGTGTGGCGGCTGATGAGGGATGGAGGTGTAATGATGTGAAAGCTCATTAACTTGTACCAGTGTGGCTTGACCCCTTTCTCTGGTCCTCAGTCAAAGTCTGCATGGCACGGACTGCCTGGTATTCCACTGAGGACGATTAGAGTTGTAGCCTCATGTGTCCCCATAGGTTTCTGTTAAAGACCAGTGTGTGCAGAAATGCCTGGGGCAGCCTGGAGATTGAGGCAGGAGGATTAGGAGTTCAGGGCCATCTTTGGCTACAAATTAAGCCTGAGGCCAGCATGAGCTACATAGCAAAGACCTAAGAGAGAGACAGAGACGAGAGACAAAGACAGAAAGACAGAGACAAGGAAAGACAGGGAGAGATTGCCTAAGATGGACAGGATCTGGGGGGGGGGCAGTATCTGAGTGGCCAGCAGGGTCTTAACGAACCCATTTAACGGAGATGAAGAGCTTCAGCCACAGCTGCTTAGAAACTGCACACAGAGCACCAGACTCCACTGCACAATGAGGGTAGAACCGAACTTGAACTTTGCAGGAGCCTCAGCCTGTGCCCAGGGGAAGGTGTGGGGACTGAATGTCCTCTGCAGACACACGGGCAGGTGGCTTTCCAGACTGGACTGAGCTGAGCCAGCAGGAGACCGCTCCATGCACCTGGGGAGGCGCACCTGGACCCCTCTGTGCCCTTCCTGTGCCAGACAGGAGCAGCCACAAGCACAGACACAACCTTGGATAAGCTGGCTGTGTACAGAAGAGGACGTCGGGGACCACAGGCTGCAGGGACTGCCCTGGGAAGCTAACAGAACCAAAATGGTAACAAAAAGGTAGTCCCTTTGCAACAACTGTGTGCTGGTTGGTCACCTCCCTAAAGATGCTAACAGCTTTTCCAGGGACGGTGGTGACTGCTGTCTGGGGATGGCTCTGGACACTGCTGGCTCCTTCACCAGGCAGGGATACACACACACTCACACACTCTCTCACACTTACAGTCTCACAGCATGCACATACTCACGTTTTCACACACATTCTCACACATACACACATGCACACTCTCACACACTCACATACACTCACTGTCACACGCACTCTCTCTCACTCACATGTACACACTCATTCACACATGCTCCCATTCACATTCATTCCCAATCACACACTCACATGCTCACACACTCACATGCTCACACACAGACTTTCTAGCTCTTTGCTGGTCCTCAGGATGTCGCCTTGGGCTGAGGAGATTTGATGTTAGCAATAGAGAAGGGCTGGGGTGGGGCAGGAACGGCCTTTAGACTCTGGTCCTTCCCGCCTGGCACCTGTCAGGCTCCGCCCCAACCGGCACACTGACTGGATCATTTGTACCTACAGAACTTCACCTGAGCCTACATCCTTAGGCCGTGGCTCACATGGCCCCTGGGATAAAGCCACTGTGGGGGCCGACTGCTGGGTCTCATGGCTGCTGGACTGTGCAGCCCCTCTGGGATCATCTCACCCACTGCATGCCTCTCCTCCCCAACTCCACTCATCCCCCGGCTCAGCTTTCTCCCCAAACCACAGCCGCTCATTCTGCAAGCTTGTTCTTCTCAGGTAGACGGAGCAATCCCATTAGGAGCCGGTCTCCAGGACTCCAAGGTTGATGAGGGCTGAGGAGGTGGGAACGGAGGCCACCCTGGGGCTGTGTGGCAAGAGTGACGTCACTTTCTGAGACAGGAAGACAAGTTGAGGAACAGATGGGAGCAAGTCCCAGTTTTGAGTATGCTGCATTTGTCAGGCCTGTGGGGATGTCCTGGAGGCCTCAGGGTTAGGGCTGGGGTGGACACCTCATCCTGTGTTCAGCTCCTGCCTCAGGTGTCCACAGCCACGGGAGACCTCGGTGCCCTGCCTCGGGTGTCCACAGCCACGGGAGGCCTCAGTGCTGCTGTGAGCCCCTGCTTTCTTGCCCAGCACCGCACAGGTCCACCAGACATCACCACGTGCTGGCTGAAGCTTATGCTTGTTGTACCCAGGGTCCCCCAAAGACCACCAAGAGACCGAATCCGATGCAAAAGCACAGAGTCTTTGTATTGTTACGAGTTAACTGACGCAGCAGCAGAGCAGGAGAGACCCTGAGTGGCAATGGGGCAGGGTTTTTATAGCAAGGACAAGTCCCAGGCCTTGTCCTTGAGCTGCCATGGAGGCTGGCTGGCCTCGCATGTACTGACTGTGTGGGCTGACTCAGTGGCCCACGCTTTCACATTGACCCATGCACGTAGCTCTAAGTTGGTGAGGGGTCCCAGGCAGTAAACAACTGGCTGAACCCTGAGCGGTCAGAGTACGTGCAGAAAGGGAGCTACTGCAAGGACTGTGTCTTTGTTCATGGCCCTCCCAGAAACTGCTCAAGTCTCAGGAAACTGAAATTGAGACCTGATCTCTGAGAGAAGACTGACAGCCTGTTATGCCTGGTCTTTTCTTTCCTTTCCTTTTCTTTTTCTTTTTTCTTTTCTTTTTCTTTTTTTTTTTTTTTTTTTTTTTTTTTTTGGTTTTTTGAGACAGGGTTTCTCTGTGTAGCTTTGCGCCTTTCCTGGAGCTCACTTGGTAGCCCAGGCTGGCCTCGAACTCACAGAGATTCGCCTGGCTCTGCCTTCTGAGTGCTGGGATTAAAGGCATGCGCCACCACCGCCCCTGCCTGGTCTTTTCGGTGCTGTGAGCCATCCCTCACTGACCGCCATCGGCAGAAAGGCACACGAACGGACCCCACTTCAGCCGCAGAGTCTCTGGTCCCAATCTTCAGAGCCTGCCCTGCTGTCTGCCTCTGGTGCTGGGGCCTGAACTCTCCTCAGAACCCCACCACGCTACTGTCTGTCTGCTCATGGCATTAATAACTCTCCTAGTAAACTTACCCCCAACAATCTGCCCCAGTGTCCTTCTTGAACCCCCATCTGAGACCTCTCACTGAGGAGTGTAGCCAATCTTTCTCTGTCCCACCAACCAGCTCCCAAATAATGACATAGAGACTTATTAATTATGAAAGCTCAGTGGATAGCTTAGGCTTGTTCCACTAGCTCTCATAACTTAAATCAACCCATTTCTATTAATCTACATTCTGCCTTGTGGCATTACCTCTCTTCCATCTCGTACCTCCTGTTTCCTCTCCGTGTCTGGCTGGTAACTCCACCTTTCTTCTTCCCAGAGATCTCTCTCTGATCGGAAGTCCCGCCTACACCTCCTGCCTAGCTATTGGCCATTCAGCTTTTTATTACACAGACCACAGCAACACATCTTCACACAGTATACAAATGTCCCACAACAGAGGAGACACTTTCTGTCACCCCAGACAGGGAGGAAGGGCACCAGCCATCTAAAAAAACAATCCCATCAAGTCCAGCTTGGAGAACCAATTGGTTCCTGGGGTCCTTTACCAGGAGCATGGGTGACTCAGAAGCGGAGAAGCCCACCCTGGGGGGCAGTGAGGGGGTTTTCAGGAAAGCTGTCTCTCTGGGACTCCTGGCACGGCTTGCAAACAATGCCACCATAGAGAGTCTCCTCTCCCAGTTTGGATAACTGGGGGTGGGGGGCTGGCTCCTCGTGCCGTGAGTTTCTGGTGAGTCTCATGAGCCTTGTGAACCTCCCTGCCACAGGAGAGAATGCTTGAATCCAGGAAACAGCCACACAGCACCCACCCTGAGATGCATCTGACTGATACTTCCTGCCTCGTGCATCTACTCATTCCACCAGCAACTGGGAAGCCCTGAACATGGAATCTGGATTTCTCCATCTCCTTTGTTACTATGTTCCCACACCTGGAGCAGACAGGAAACACTGCAGGGGCTCAGGAAGTGTCTCCTTAATGAAAGATGAAAACACTTATGGATTTGTTTTCCTAGGGAGAATTTTGAATCCTCTCGAAGGGACATGTGCCCTAAACTGATCAGGAACCACAGATCAGCTGACCCCAGCATTTGGATTCCAAGGGCAAGGAGCATGTCCTCCTTCCTGTGACCTCAGTGCTGGGAAGTGAGGGAAGAGACAGAAGGATGCTGGGCTTGCTGACTGACAGCCTAGCTCGAGGCTCAGTGAGAGACCCTGCCTCAAGGGACAAGGAGGTGAGTGATAGATCAGGAGGATACCCAACAACCTCTTCTGCCTTCCACACACATGCACAGGCATGCACATCCTCACATGCATGGCACATACACCACACACACACACACACACACACACACACACACACACACATATACACGGCATATACACTCACATCAAAAAAAAAACTTTTTTTAACTTTAGATAGATGTTTTCTGAGGAACCACAGCCCAAGTTGGCCTCTGGCCTCCTCACACACACCCATAAACACATACTGAAGCAGGGGGTAGATTCACCAGACCTATGCACCTAGCACTGTGCATATAGCTGGGGTAGAGCCTGGATTTCTAATGAGTGGATTAGCGGGTGTGGCTGGCAGCCGTGGAAGCTGGGTGGGATGGGTCTCCATTCCTCGGGTGAGTCTGTTTAACTGGCTGGCTCAAAGCTTGACTTAAATCAACACAGCCATGGGTGTTTGGAAAAGTGGCTTAGCATGACAAATGGCACTACAGAGAGGCTCATCCCTGCTTGGGTGGCATCCGAGCCAGACCATGGTTATCAGCCAACATTTCCAAACCAAGTAGATTGATCTCCTCCAATCGGATAAACAGAGCGAGGTCTGCAGAAGTCTGCAAGCAGGAAACCACTGCAAACTGGAGCTTGCCTCTCCTTCCTCCATGCTGAGCCCTCCAGCCCGAGTTAGTTATTGAACGGGATGATGGGAGGTGTTGCATGTCCCTGGGTGACTGTCCACTGATGGCTTCCTGAGATCACTAACAAAATCAGCTCAGAAAACATGCAGAGAAGTCACCACCTCCCCACCTCCCATGGCTCTTTAGCAGATGCTTTCTATGCAAGTTTTTATAACCTGAGGTTCCAACAGTTCCTTGTGGGTGGCTCCAGATGCCTGGGGGGGGGGCAGATAAAGGCTCCCAGTGGACTCCCCCACTGTTTTAATTTTCTCTTGCAGGTGAGAGGCTTGAAGAAGAGGCACGAAAACAGAAAGGAATCTAGTTTCTGGTTCTGACTTTTTGTTGGTACTGCTGCTCCAATGGCTTTACTTCTCCTGGTCCTGTTAGAAGAGTGTTTCTCAACTTGTGGATTCCTACTCCTTTAGGGTCGACTGGCCTTTTCACAGGGGTCGCATAAGACCACCGGAAAACACAGATATTTACATTATGATTCTTAACAGTAGCAAAATTACAGTTATGAAGTAGCAACGAAATTAATTTTATGGTTGAGGGTCAGTGCAACATGAATTGTATGAAAGGGTCGTAGCATTAGGCTGATTGAGAACCGCTGGGGTAGAGAGTGAGGTCTATCAGAAACCTTTGATGACCCCCAAAGGAGCCACGGGTCATCAGACACGTCTCTCTTCCAGTTGAGTTGACCCCCATCTGCTTTTCTGTGTCAGAAAACTGCAATAGAAAAGGCCTCTTCCCGGGGAGGGACCAAAGACAGCCTCATGAGTGCCCATGCAGAAGCAGCCACTTGGACACACATTCTCACTGCCCATCACAGTGGTCCTGCCATGGCAGCAAGGGACAGAAGCCAAACACTACCACCAGCAGTGTGGGCTTGCTGACCTTTTACCTCTGAGTTGTTTGTTTTTTAAACAAAGCAAGTGGTGGCAACCTCCTTAATGGCATCCCTCAGGTGACGTCAGATCATTGACTACAAAGCAGAAGAGTTCTCGATAGAACGAACCAAAGCTATCATATTTATCAAGGAGGTAAGAGAGACATGAACGCCTCACGTGGCTGTTCACAGAGAGAGATACTTACAAAGGGAAAAGTGATTCACTCAAAATGTGGCTGGGGTTTCTCAGGACAAGATCCCCCCAAGTGTCCTTTGTTTGTTTTGTTTTTCAAGACAGGATTTCTCTGTGTAGCCCTGGCTGTCCTGGAACTCTCTCTGTAGACCAGGCTGGCTTCAAACTCAGAGATCCACCTGCCTCTGCCTCCTGAGTAATTAAAGGTGTGCGCCACCCTCAGGAAAGCTAGCCTTGCCTGGGCAGTGTGAGAGAGCTGACTCAGAAGGCTGACCAGCTCAGCTACCACCCAGGCCCAGATCCAGGGCTTTGAGTTGGCCCACCCCAACATCTACCCCATCTATGAGCTGCTGGGAAGCATGAAGGGGCCGGTCCTGTGGAACCACAGCTGCAGATCTCCATGACTCCAGACAGCAGCAGGATATCAGAGAGGAGTCTGGGTGAGGGACCAGGATTGATGGGAAGCAGAATACAAAGACCTCAAACCAAACCAATGACCCATTGCAATGAACATTTGCAAGTAAAAATTTGGGGTTTTTGTTTTTATTTTCTTGCAGGAGGAGAGTTACAAGGGTGGAGGGCAGACAAGGAAAGACTGGGAAGTGAGTGGGATTAGGGTGCATGACACGAAATTTCCAAAGAATCAATTTTAAAAATTATGTTTTTTAAAAAAAGGTATGTGCCACCATGCCTTGCACCCTAGGTGTCTTCACAGTGGCTAAATATAGGATTGTGTGTGAAATTACAGTGCTCAAAGGGCATAATTTACAGCGAGGCTTAAAGATTAAGCAAAGTTTTTTAACTAAATACAAAAATACAAGCTAGTTTCCTTTTCTTAAATTAATTTTTATTTTATGTATGTGGGTGTTTTGTCTGCATGTATGTCTGTGCACCGTGTGTATACACTGCCTACAGAGGCCAGAAGAAAACCATAGATTCCCTGAAACTCAAGTTACAGATGGTTGTAAGCTGTCGTGTGTGTGTGTGTGTGTGTGTGTGTGTGTGTGTGTGTGTGTTGGAAATTGAACCCGGGTCCTCTGGAAGAGCAGCCAGGGCTGCTCTTAATCTGAGCCACCCCCCAACACACACCCACACCCACTCATACTCATGCACACACACACACACTCATACTCATGCACACACACACTCATACTCATGCACACACACACACTCATACTCATGCACACACACACACTCATACTCATACACACACACACACACACACACACACACACACACACACCTTTTGTGAGACAAGGTCTTGTGTAGTCCAGGCTGGCCTTGAACTCATGACACAGCTGAAGATGACCTGAAGCTGCCTCAGCCTCCTGAGAGCTGGAATTATAGGTGTGCACACCACACTCAGTTTGTCCGATGCAACCTAGGACTTCATGCATGTTAGGCAAGCACTCTACCAACCGAGCTACATTCAGCTCTATATTTTTCTTATGTTAAGAACTTTTTGTAGGAAGTTTGTTATTCGGGTTCAGGGAAGGCTGTCAGTACTCTAGCCCTGAGCAAGCACAGCTAGCTGGCCACCTTGAATGGGCTTCTGAAAGACATCTTTAGGAAAATGTACATTATCTCTCCATGTAGTTTCTGACTTTCTCGGCTGTATGGAAGTTTCTTCACTCTGGGCCAGCAGAAAATGCCAAATATATCCCAGGGTGAGGGCCTTTCCCTTTCCACACCCCTCATCTTATCCATCTCTCTACCCTCTGCAGCCCCTGAGGCAGCCAGCAGCTGCCCATGTGCAGACCCGGAACTGAAGCCCAGAGACTCACTCATCACCAGGACACTCTGACTCCCATCCTCCCAGCAGCTGTTACCTCTGAGGACAGTGACCTGAGAGCTTTGCCCTCCAAAAGTCTCCAGGGATTGGGGAACACAGATTAGAATCTTCTCTTAGGAGCATCCCACTGCCAGAGGGAAATCCTTCCAATGGACTACAAGCAGAAAACAGCCCTGTCAGCATTTGGGGATTTCATTCCACGAAAATCAAAAAGTACACTGAGATAACAAAACTGTTTTCAAATCACCAACAGTAATTGTGCAAGGAATATTTTACACTACAATTGTTTAATTCTTTTGTGTGTGGAAGAATGCATGCCAGAGCATGGTGTGGAGGTCATGGGGCATCTTGCCAGAGTATGTTTTCCCCTTCTACTGTGGGTCCTCAGGATCGAACTCAGGTCATCCACCAGGCTTGGTGGCAAGTACCTTTACCCACTGGACCATCTTGGTGACCCCATGCAATATATTTTGAATACATAAATATATAAACATCACCAGATATTAAGCAGCACAATGAATATGAAAACTGTAAATAATAAATGGAAAGTGTTTAACATGAATTAAGTTATATAAAAGTAATAAAATGTTACACAAAGAACAAATTCAAAACTGAGCAGAAATAAATTCTTTTTGAAAGTTCCTACATTTTTATTACTGAGCAAACCAATTAGCTTGTGTGGAACAGATAATAGCACATCAGACCCCCAACTTACACAACCAAGTCTCCAGCAGTTAAAAAATGTTCAGCTCCATCTGGTAGGATCGAGGACCATGGTTCAGCATAAACCCTCTGTCATGCCATTGTGTGACTCCTTACAGACCCAGCTTCACTCTCCTGTGGTGGCCCTCTTGGAGTCGTCCCTGATTTTGTTACCAGACTTCATCTGAATCCATTGAGGAATAGGATGATTCTGTTTCTTGGCCAGGAGTCACTCGACTGTAAAAAAAACTTGTGAGAAAACATGGCAAGAAGCCAAGTCAAGACTATGGTGCACAATGGTGTGGAACAGAAACAAAACTTTAAATAAGAAAAAATTTTAATAACTTTTTTATGGAAAGATGTAGAAGTAACCGTCTTATTAAATAAGAAACACAGAGCCAATGTAAAGATAAAAGCCCAAGAGGTCAGAGCTAAGAGCCTTACCCTTCCTGCTTCAGCCAAGAGAGAGACCTACTTCCTGTGTTTTTGTCTTTATATAGACTTTCTGTTCTGCCTTCTCATTGGTTGTAAACCCAACCACATGACCGCCTCGTCACTGCCTGTCTGTACAGACCTCCAGGTCTTCTATGGTTGGCACTGAGATTAAAGGCGTGTGTCTCCAATGCTGGCTGTATCCTTGACCACACAGAGATCTACCTAGCTCTGCCTACAAGTGCTGGGATTAAAGGCATGTGCCATGAACGCCCAGCTCTGCTATGGCTTGCTATTAGCTCTGACCCCCAGGCAACTTTATTTATTAACATACAAATAAAATTACATTTCAGTACAAATAAAATATCACCATAGAAAAATGGGAGAAAAACAATGGCTGAGAGGTGCCTTGAGGATCAAGGGTTTAAGGGTTTGGGGGAAGGGAGCTGTTTGAAACAGGATCTCTTGTAGCCCAGGCAGGCCTTGAATTCATTATTTAGCCAAGGATAACCCTAAACTGTTTTTTGGTCTTTTGTTTTATCTTTTTAAGTAGTAAGATGCTTTGGGATGTCTTTCTGTATGCTGTGAATATATGTTGCTCCCATTGGTTAATAAACAAGCTGCTTTGGCCTATGGCAAGGCAGCTTAGAGGCAGGTAGGAAATCCAAACAGAGAGATAGGAAAAAGACAGGCGGGAAGAGGAGACACCAGCCCACCACCCAAGGAGAAACAAGATGCCAGCAGACAGGTAATGCCATGGCTACGTGGCAACATATAGATTAATTGAAGTGGTTAATTTAAGATGAGCTAGCAAGAAGTCTGAGCCATAGGCCACACAGTTGGTAATTGATATAAGCCTCTGTGTGTTTACTTGGGACTGAGTGGCTGTGGGACCGGGAGGGACACAGGAAAACTTCCAACTACAGCAAGATGTTTCATTTAAAGAAAAAGTATAGGATACACTGTAAGGGAGGGGTGGGCTACTTGGGCTAGACCTTGAACTTCTGATTCTCCTGCCTCCACCTCCTGATCTCTGAGATCATAGGTGTGCACAACATCAGGTTTATGCAGTGCTGGGGATGGAAGCCAGGGCATCCCGAAAACTCAGTGATCACTTTACACACATGTCCCCAGTCCCACAATAATATTTGATTCTCAGATAAAAACTGCGCGTTAATGGAGAGGTAAATGTGAGCAAAGTAAAACAACATATACATAAATATACACATACATGCATATATGTATACATACATAAAGCTGTGATGAGACCCAGTGTTTTACATGTCAACTAAAAGAAGCTTATTGATTTTAAAAGTGTGTGCTGATTATGTCATAGATGAATCCCAAGTATCTTCTAGTGCAAATTTTTTCAACTGTTAAAAAACTATGGGTCTGCCGAGCGGTGGTGGCACATGCCTTTAATCCCAGCACTCGGGAGGCAGAGACAGGTGGATCTCTGTGAGTTCGAGGCCAGCCTGGGCCAGAATGAGTTCCAGGAAAGGTGCAAAGCTACCCAGAGAAACCCTGTCTCAAAACACACACACACACACACACACACACACACACACACACACACACAAAAAAAAAAAAAAAAAAAAAAAAAAACAAAAAACAAAAAAAAAAAAAACTATATAGGCCACAGCCAGGTGGTGGTGTTTCATGCCTTTAGTCCCAGCACTTGGGAGGCAGAGACGATCTGTGAACTCTGTGAGTTCCAGCCTAGCTTGATCTACATATCAAGTCCCAGGGCAGCCAGAGCTACACAGTGAAACCCTGTCTCAATCAAAACAAAACAACTGTGGGCCATCAAGAGGGCTCAGCAGACAAAAGGAGCTTGCCTCCAAGCCTGATAACCTGAGTTCGATCCCTGGGCCACATGTGGTAGAGGGGAGAACTGACTCCCAGTCCAGTGGTTGGGAGCACATACTGCTCTTGCTGGGGTGTGGTGTGGTAGTGCACAGAAGTCAGAGGCAGCTGGATCCCTGAAGCCAGCCTGGTCAACATAGTGGGCTTCAGGACAGCCAGGGCTTTATGGAGAGACCCTGTCTCAAAAGAGAAAACAAACAAACAAAACGGATACTCTCCAAGAGAATCCAAGCTGGGTTCCAGCGCCCACGTCAGGCAGCCCTCGCATTTTGTGACTCTGCTACCGGTTTCTCACCAAGACACCTCTGTCTCAAACCGCTTCCGTGACAGCCCGCGTACAGAGAACTTTTACCAGACTCATGACTGAAGCACAAGCTTTGTTTCAGCGCATATCATTCTCCCCTTAGGATAATGAAGGTGAGAAAGGTGTTTTCCAAACAAGACATCCTTTGTTCCATTTGAATCTTTAATGCAACCGGAAACACTCCCGGGGTACCTCAAGATGGAAATGACTCAGCTCTCAGACTTTGGAAGATGCTAAAATAACAGTACTATATTTTTTTAAAAGTTAAACACACACACACACACACACACACACACACACACACACACAACAGTATTTTGGTGCTTAAAAATAGCCTAGTGTACCAGAATACCAAAAAGAGGAAATTTCACTGCAATCATTAGCCCAGTTGCTAGGAGACCTGTGCACAAGCCTGGAGCTAGGGCACAGGTAAGAAAGGGAATTCACTTCAGCAGCCTCGGGTGACAGAGGGCACCAGGCGATGTCATGACAATGTCCTTAAGAGTTTGCATCTTAGAAAGAGGTCTGAACTCCATCCTACACTGGGTGTCCAGACACTAATCTCTAATGATGGTTATCCACACCACTCTATGACCTAATGCTGTGCGCATTCTGCAACCTCACATGGAGAGACTCCTTGTCAGTGGGAAGACAGGTCTATCATCCCAGCTACTCAAGAAGCTGAGGCAGGAGGATTGAACAAACACTGAAAGCCAGCCTGGGCAATAAAGTGAAGTTATCTTAAAAGAAATAAACAAAAACAGGGCTAGAGATGTAGAATCCTTGTCTGGAATGATTAGGGTCTGGTTCCATCCCTCCCACCTGAGCATGTGTGCTCTTGCATGCATGCATGCATGCATGCATACGTGCGCATGCACGTGCACACACGCATTCTCTCTCTCTCTCTCTCTCTCTCTCTCTCTCTCTCTCTCTCTCTCTCTCTCTCTCTCCCCATGGGCTAGGAAACAGTGACCTAAATCGTAAGTTCCAGCCTTACACATACCAACCAACAAATCTGACAAATGAAACGGAGTTGGTTCTTGATGAAAATGGAAAGAGCATACTGTGTGTGTGTGTGTGTGTGTGTGTGTGTGTGTGTGTGTGATGTGTGATGTGTATCTGTACACATTTGTGTGTATTTGGAAAGGTCAAAAGTTGGCCAGATCTGCTCCAATTGCTCTCTATCTTTTCTTCCTTCCTTCCTTCCTTCCTCTGTTTCTCAAGTCAGGGTCTCACTCTATAACCCTGGCTGGCCTGGAACTCACTATGTAAACCAGGCTGACTTCCTGAGCGATGTGAATTGAAGTCACCGTGCCTGTCAGCCAGGGCTATATAGTGAGACCCTATCTTAAAAATTAAGTAATCTTAAATTAAAAAAAAAAAAAAAACCTGCACCAAGACACCACACACGCTGCTCCATCAGATCAGCAGCATGGAGGTGTGCTACCCACCTCTGCTGGTAAGGCCATGAGAAACAGACCCTCCAGACATTTAGAGAGATCTAACAGCATGGCCCCAAGAAAGGAGTGGGCACAGCTTCGACGCCACATGCAGTCACTCTGACTCAGCGATCCTGCCTTTAGTGACACACACTGTTCCACAAACAGCAAAAACAAGTGTTTGCAGCAGCAGCAGTGAAAACAGAACCCAGAGGCTCCTGAACACTCACACCCAAACGCACAGGTTCATGTGAGCAAGTCCCCAGGACTCACAGTCAAGGAGCAGAGTGAGCTGCAAAAAACTGTAGAGTATGTCTGCTGTGAACATGCACGTGAGTGCAAATGTGTGTGTCTGTGCGTTTGTTCAAGTATATGGGCATGTGTGTATATGTTGCTAAAATTCCTTCTCTGGGGGAGATATAAAGAAGGTCTACCCTGCATGCTAAAGTCCCAACAATAAACTAAGGTCTAATTCCACCAAGGTTCCCCCAGGGAACCAACGTGTTGATCAGGCTTCCTTATAGCATGGGTGAGGGGTACAGGAAGAGCATGGGTGAGCTTGAAGCAGCCACAGCGGAAGGTCTGTCCCCAGAGGGATGTCGGCTTCCCCAGCACTGTGTAGACGGAGCTCTGTACACCCTAACCCTTCCTTCCCCACCAGTATGCTGTAGCCCTTCCTAGAGCCCCACTACATACATTTTGAGCAGAAATGCACACAGATATTTGGGAGGGGCAGCTGGATACCCAGGTAAGGCTGCCATAACCCTTCCCCCTCCCTCCGTCCATGAGGGAGAGTCACCAGTCAATAGGCCCAGCTGTGAGGATCTTTTGCAAGCAGACCCAGCCAAATTCCTGAAGATGACGGCAGCTTGGCCCAGAGGACAGTTGGTACGACAATATGGTGTGTGAGTGCATTGTGGGGTGTGTGCATATCTGTACGAGTGTGTGCATCTGTGAGTACGTATGTGTGTGGCTTTGTATGTGCAGGTGTCTGTGCTTGTACGTGTGTGATGGGTCCTTATAGCATGATGCACAGGAAGAATAAACCAGAAAGTCATGTAAAGTTTTTGTGGGAGCATGTGGGAGGCAGCAGGAAATGGAAGGGGACCTCTCAGGCCACCCTTCTATATAGTTTTTCGGTTGAACCATGTAAATTAAATAAGAGGAGGGGAAAAGCCACCCCAAGACTAAGAGTAAACAGAAATAGGTCTGCTCAGCCCAGCTGCAAATATGGACTTTCTGTTCAATAGAATCACTACATCAGAATTAATTTTTGAGCATGATAATTGTGTGTGTTATGTAAGAATGTTCTTGCTTTTAGAAGCCCTGAGACTGAGGTATTTATAGGTAAAAGGATACAGTGTCTTCACGCTGCTTTCAAACACTTTGGAAAAATACAAAATGTCAAATGCCAAATGGTGAGACCAGATGAAGGCACAGAGCGGTCATTAGACCATCTTCTGACCTTTTCAGCACATTTGAAATGTGTCAGAATAAGCGTTGGGGTATAATGAGCTGAGTGTGCAAAGCCAATTGCAGACAAGGCTCAGGGGCCTCCCGAGGTGAGGGGTGAACTTCTAGAACACACGGCGTACCGAGTGCTGTTCATGGTTCTGCTGTGGAAGTGAGACTTCTCACAGCATCGTGGAAGCACTACAGTCTTTTATCCACTTAAACCAGGGCTGGAAGCACAGAAAGCAATCCACAAACAAGTGATGCTAGTGAATGAAGCCCAGCCCACCCTGATCCGGAGAAGCCACCTGGAAGAACTTTTCAAAGCCTGTCAGTGACCACCTGCCCTTGCCCATGTGCCCAGCTGACACATAAAGGCCATCTGTACCGATAAGATGCATTAAGTAGCGTAGGCACAGCACGGAGAATAAAGTTGCTCGTGCACATGGCTGCCTCTCTCTACTCATAGCTAGAAAGGACTAGAGAAGTTGATGCTTTTTTTCCTAGGAAGGAAAATCAAGTTGCCACAGTCTTCGACTTACCTCGAATCCTTTTGCTCTACTTTGATTTCTTCCACAGGAACATATTAACTATATAAAATGTGTTTCATAAATAGTGATGAATAGTAGGTGAGTGGACGAATTGGTGAGTGAATGGACAGATGGACAGATGAATGGGTGGATAGATGGGTGGATGCTTAGGTAGGTAAATGGAAGCACAGATGGATATGTGGGTGGGTGAATGGATGGATGGATGGATGAGTGAACAGATGGGTAGGTGGATAGATGGATGAGTCGCTGGATGGATTGATGGATAGATAGACAGATGGACAAATGGATGGGCGGGTAAGTGGATAGATATTAAGACAGATGGGTGAGTAGGTAGATGGGTGAATAGGTGGGTAGATGGATTGAAGGACAGATGAATGAGTGGGTGGGTGAATGGATGGATAGACTGATGTACAGACAAATGGATGGATGGATAGACTGATGGACAGATGGATAGACAGACAGATAGATATAGATAGATATACATACATACATTCATACATACATACATGATGGATAGATGGACAGATGAATGGGTGGAGGGATGGGCGAATGGGTAGGGAGAAGGATAGATGCTGTGGTGGTTTGAATGAGAATAACCCCATAGGTTCATATACTTGATGCCTAGTCACCAGGGAGTGGAACCGTTTGATAGGATTACAAGGGTTAGGAGGTGTGGCCTTGTTGGAGGAAGTGTGTCACTGGGGATAGGTTTTGAGGTTTCAAAAGCTTATACCAGGCCTAGCCTAGTGTCTCTCTCTCTCTCTCTCTCTCTCTCTCTCTCTCTCTCTCTCTCTCTCTCTCTCTCCCTGCTTGCAGTTCAGGATGTAGTTCTCAGCTATTTCTCCAGCACCATGCCTGCTTGCCAACATGCTATCTGCCATGATAATTGACTAAGCCTCTAAAATGGTAAACAAGCCTCCAATTAAATATTTTCTTTTATAAGAGTTGCCATGGTCGTAGTGTCTCTTCATAGCAATAGAACAGTAACTAAGAAAGATGTTCAGATGAATGGGTAAGTAAATGAACAGATAGTGGATGGACAGATGGATGGGTGAATGGATGGATAGAAGGATGGATAGACAGATGAATGGATGGGTGAGTAGATAGACAGACAGACAGACGGATGGACGGACGGACGGACAGGAGGATGGATGTTCATACAGATGGTGAGTAGATGGATGGATGAGTGAATGAGTGGGTAGATAGATGGACAGATGGATTGGTAGATTGATGAATATGTCAGTAAGTGGATAGACAGATGGATGGGTCAGTGGATGGTAGATAGAAAAACAAATTTACACCCAATTTCCATCCCAGCCATTTGCTCTTCAATGCCTTATCCTGTTGTAGAATATTATTTTAAGGTGTATTACATTTGTTTATGCTGTGGAACATTTGTTTAATGATGCAAAAATGTGTTGCATTCTTTTATGTTGCATTTGTTTAACTCTGTGATGCTGTGTTACTTTGCCTGTCTAAAATACTTGATGGTCTAAAAAAGAGCTGAATGGCCAATAGCGAGGCAGGAAAAAGATAGGTGGGGCTAGCAGGCAGGGAGAATAACTAGAAGGAGAAATCTGGGAGGAAAAGAAGATGGAGCAAGAGAACAAGGAGAGGAGGATGCTAGGGGCCAGCCACCCAGCCACAAAGCTAGCCATGGAGTAAGAGTGAAAGTAAGATATACAGAAGCAAGAAAAGGAAAAAGGCCAGAGGCAAAAAGTAGATGGGATAATTTAAAGTTAAGAAAAACTGTCAAGAAACAAGCCAAGCTAAGGCCAGACATTTATAATTAAGAATAAGCCTCGTGTGTGATTTATTTGGGAGCTGGGTGTGCCAGGTCCCCCAAAAGAGCCAAAGGAGCAAAAACAATAAACAACACCATCCCCGCTTCCAGTGACCAGAACCAGCTGCTCCAAGCTGCTCCTGCTGACCTAAGGCCACAGGCTGGCTCTGTGCCCTGCTCAGGTCTTCAGTTTACAACTGGAAGCTTCTCTCTATTCTCCCCTCCTTGGATTTCAGGGACCTCCTCCTCCCACCCCTGCCCTGAGATGCTTGTAGCTCACTGTCCTGCGGCCCAAGCCAAAGGGATTTGTCTGCCGACTGAAACGCCCATTCCCCTTATCTGCAGAGCCAGAGCCAGGCTGCAGCAGATCTCTGGGGTGACTGAAATGGCTCAACCCCCAGCAAAGAACAGGCTTCCGTTCACACCCCTGGCAAGTCTTCCGAGGAGCTGACAAGGCCTCACCATTCCCCGGAGACTGCCTGCTGACAAACTCTGTCTCTGTGGTAATGTGCTTTATATGGCAGTTTCTTTCACGTCACAGCCCCAAGGCCCTCAGCTGCGGCCCAGGCAATGCTCTCCGGACTGTCACTCCTGCAGAAGATGGAGGGCAGGGTGCAGAGGGTTAGGGCCTCTTACCTCTGTGGCTTGACCCCACCAGGGCTGGGAGACTCAGCTCTGGGGAGGCACACTGTGCAGAGGGCTGTTATAACCAGGTTAGCCTCCACGCTGGCGTGGGCCTCACCCCAGAACACAGTGTAGAGAAATCAAAGCAAGGAAGGGCTCTCAGATAAGGTGTTTGTGGTACAAGTGTGAAGACCAGATTTCAGAGCCCTAGAGCCCACATAAATGCCAGGCAGACGTGGTAGCCCACCTGAAATTCCACAGCGTGGGAGGCAGAGATGGGATTCCTGGTGTTCTGAGCTGGCTAGCCTATGAGCTTTGGGTTGAATTCAGAGACTTTGTCACAGTGAATAAGGTTGAGATCAATCAGGGAAGGCTCTGAAGTTAAGCTCTGACCTCCACACATGTGCACACACAGTCATACACATACATGCACCCAGACACCCACATCCACACATGAACACGTAATACTCTTAAACATGCACAGAAGAAAGGAAAAATGGAAGGAAGGAAGGAAGGAAGGAAGGAAGGAAGGAAGGAAGGAAGGAAGGAAGGAAGGACAAATGAACGAGAGAGAGAGAGAGAGAGAGAGAGAGAGAGAGAGAGAGAGAGAGAGAGAGAGAGCAGTGAGGGAACCTGGCTTTCTCTCTCAGAATAGTAGGACAGGTGTGGGGCGATCAGTGCCCACACTGGTTACTTTTCTCACCCTGTGAGCACAGCCCCTGACAGAAATAGCTACAGGAAGAAAGGTTTGTTTAGGTTCAGGGATGTGGGTCCCTCATGGCACGAAGGGTGTGGTAGCCCACATCGCGGCAGGCCAAGATCCAGAAAAGGGGCCATGAGGGTAGCTTAGCTGGCAGAGAGCCTGCCTAGCACAAAGCCCCGGGTTGATCCTCGGCACAGAATAAAACCAGAAGTCACAGCATTCACCTGTAATCCCCCAGCACTGGTGAGGAGGAGGCAGGAAGATCAGAAGAAGTCCATGATCACTCTCATCCACACAGTCAGGTAGAGATCAAACTGAAATATCAAGATCCTTTCTCAAAAAAAAAAAAAAAAAATTTAAGAAACAGAAAAAGATCCAGGCCGTGGTGACACATGCCTTTAATCACAGCACTCAGGAGGCAGAGGCAGGTGGATCTCTGAGTTTAAGGCCAGCCTGGTGTACAGAGTGAAGTCCAGGATAGCCAGGGCTACACAGAGAAACCCTGTCTCAAAAAAAGGAAACAGAAAAAGAAATCCAGGAAAGGATGAGGGTGAGGTCCATCCCCAAGGACACACTCTAGTGACCCATTCCCCGAAGCAGGCCCAGCCTTCCGCAGGTCCACCTCCTCCTAGTGGGTATCATTTGAGTCTACTGGGGACAGAGCTCGGTTGGCAGAGTGCTCGCTTAGCATGCTCGAGGCCCTGGGCTGCAACTCCAGCGCCACATAATCCAGGTATGGTGGCACACACCTGTTAGTCCCAGAACTCAGAAGGTGGAGGTTGGAGGATAGGAGTTCAAGGTCAACCTCAGCTATATGGCAAATTCAAAGCCATCCTAGAATACATGAGACCTTGTAGTAGTAATAATAATAATAGTAGCAGTAGTAATAATGATGATGATGATGATAATAATACTTTAGCGTTTTTCTAAGTCTCAAATTCCTATGCATGCACTATACTCACAGCATATTGACTCCGAACCAGCTCTTGTCAGCCTTCCGTAGTTCATCACTACTGGGTGACAATGTTCAATTTAACGGCAAAGACCGCTGTGGTTTGGATGTCTGTCCTTTCAAAAATTTAGGGAAAGCCAGAATTGGTGGTTCACACCTGTAATCCCAGCATTCAGGAGGTAGAGGCAGGAGGATCAGAAGTTCAAAGTCATCCTCAACTACATAGCCAGTTTGAGGCCAGCCTGGGCTACTAGAAAGCCTGTCTCAAGATAAATAAATAAATAAATAAATGTGGAATTTAAATTTGAGTCCATAGTTAGAAGAAACCATTGATTAGGTCGGAGCTGTCCTGCTCTACCTTGAGCATCCTCAAGGATAGACCGGGGGATGTACTTTCCTAACCTTCCAGACACCTGCCAATCCAATCAAGCAGGCAAGATTAATCATGGTGCCTCATTACCACTGATTAGTGTGATTACCACTGTCCTCACGGGAAATGAGCAATGCTGAGGAGTCTGACTTTCTGGGAACCCCACAAGTGGTGTTCCTGGGAGGAAGCCTGGCTTCTGGGACAGGCAGGGTAAACTCTGGGGTGATCTTTCAGGTCTTAGAGCTTGCTCTCTCCCTCCCGCACTGTCTCTGCTGGCATCAATATTTTACTAACTTCGGAGCTCCTCGGTGTGTGAGGGCAGACATCTGTAGGGCAACAGAACCCCTAGAACGAATATGTATGATAAAAAGGAATTCTGACATAGGAGCTGGGTGGCCCAACGATGTCCACCCGCATGCGGGAGAGCCTGACGACCCAGCAGTTGCTCGGTTCACTGGGCTGGACGCCTCAGCAGTTTCAATCTGGCAGTGACGGGCTGGCTTCCTGGAGGGCTACTGGTCTTCGGTGCGTGCTGGAAGCTGAAGGAGCTGAAAGCTGAAGGAGCTGGAAGCTGAAGCAGCAGCGGTGGCGACAACATGAACGCACTCTCCAGCTAGGCGGGAAGGCAGGCAAGCTGCTTCCTCCTCAGGTATCTGGGCCCACAGAAGGTGCCACCTACTGTGAGGAAGGTCTTTCCCCCTCAGTAAATCCTTTCTGGGAAGGCCCCCACTGCCCTGCCCAGAGTTGGATATCTTAGTTGACTCCACCCCACTTGAAGACTCTTCCATTTGACATACAGGAAACCAAGGCTCAGCAAACCTCGTAACCTGCAGAAGGCTAATACACAACTCAAAGACCAGAGACAGAAACTGTCCCCAGGGGCAGTCTGGGCCCCTACTCCCTAGTCTATGGCCCTCTGGGTCCTGCAAGGCTGTGATGGTAATCTCCATTGTCTACTTGACAAGGTTTAGAGTGGAAACACACCTCTGGGGGTGTCTGTGAGGGAATTTCCAGAGAGATTCATGGAGGAGAGAAGAGCGACCCTGCATGTGACGGGTACCATCCCATACACTGGAGTCCTGGACTGAATCAGAAGGAAAAATCCAGCTGAGCACCTGCCTTCCTGTCTCTATGCTTCCCAGCTGTGGATGCCATGTGACCAGCAGCCTCAACGTGACCAGCAGCCGCAATGTGCTCTGCCGCCCTGGCTTTCCTGTCGATCAACAGTGGCCTCAAACTGGGGCCCCAAATAAACCCTTTCTTCTTTAAGTCACTTTTGAATTGGGTAGTTTTGTCACAGCAAAGAGAAAAGATTTCCCCCGCAACCCCGAGCCTTGTCCAGGTCTGCATAGCAGATGACCGGAAGCCCCTGGAGGCTGAGGAGAGGGAATGGAAGACAGAGATTCTGTCCACAATGAGTATGCCCCTCTCAGCTCGAGAAGCAGGCGCCCCCCCCCCCCCCCCCGCCCGCCCGCCCCGCCGGCCTGCAGCCAGAGTGCAGGCTGCTTGCAAGCCTGTCCGCTGTTTCCACGTGAAGAGAAGGAGACCAGAGGGAGGGAGACTGTTTTCATGGGTTTGGTTTTGTTTTGTTTTTGGTTTTGTTTTTGTTTTCTAGAAGACACTGGTGGGTGTTCCTGCCCCTGCTGGAGACAGACTCAGGGCCTACCTGAGCTATCTCTACAGTCCTCATTTGCTGAGATTTTTACACTATTATTTTAATTAGATTTTCTTGTGCATGTTTGTGTGTGTGTGTGTGCGCACACACACGAGTTCAGGTGCCCATGGGGGCCGAAAGCATCAGATTCCCTGGAATGCTCTGGAGTTGCAGCTACAGGCAATGGTAAACTGACTGGTGTGGATACTGGGAACCGAACTTGGATCCTCTACAAGAACAATGTGTGCTCTTAACCACTGAGTCAGCTCTTCAGCCCCTCTCTGCTGATTTTTAGTCACATCTTGTTGCAGGGAATGCTGGGAGGTCTTCACATAGTCAGATTGTGAACTCCTATCAGTTAGTGATTTCCAGGTCTCTCCTCTCTTTCACAGCCTGCCTGATGCTCCACACAGGAGAGAACCTTGCCGTTTGGTTCACATTGGCCCCTCAATCCCCTTTGTCTCCAGCGTGGACCCAGATCTGCCTCATTGCAAGCCCTCTTCCCTGGACGCTGGCACCGAGGGTGTGGGTGGGTTCCTCTCAACAGCTCTTGCCTCCTACCACAGCCTCATCTGCCGATCACAAAACCATGCAAGGCTGATATCCTCCCAAAACCTGAGCAATCCAGGCTCAGGTTTATTCCGGGGCACTTCATTATACATGCATTCCCAAATCGTATGTGTGTTGGACATGGGTGGGAGGGTGATCTTTTTGTCAACGATTTGAAAAGTGTTGGAGTCTTGCTATGCATTTTGCATGAAACTTCAGCATAAAGAATGTCTGGAACAGGAAAAAGAGTTTAGGGCTGAGGAGACAGCTCAGTCAGTAATGGACTTGCCAGGCAAGCATGAGGATCTGAGTTCAATCCCAAGGACCCACCTAAAAAGAAGCCCAGGGAGGCTGGAGAGGTGGCTTGGTAGTTAAGAGCGCTTGCTGCTCTTGCAGACCAAGGACCCTAGTTCAGCTCCCAGCTCCCACAATTGACTGCCCATAGCCACCTATAACTCCAGCTCCTGGGGACTGGACCACTGAGGGCATCTGCACACATGTGGCACACACACCAAATAAATAAATAGATAGATAAATAAATAAATAAATAAATAAATAAATAAATAAATAAATAAATAAATAAAATCTTAATTTTTAAAAAGGAGAAGAAACCCACAGTTGTGCTGGGGAGGCAGAAACAGGCAGAACCGTGGGCTCACTGACCAGCCAGTGAGCTGATCTAATAATGTGTTACAGACAGCAAGAGACTCTGTCCCCAAACACAAGATGAATGGCTCCTGAGGAATGGCAGCTAAGGTGACCCTCTATCACACACACACACACACACACACACACACACACACACACACATACACACACACACACACACACACACACACACACACAGTGTCTTGTTTCTATATTTTTGGATCTAGTCAAGTTGCTTTTTCAGGAAGTCTACAGCCTACGAAAGTTCAATAAATAAGAATTCAGAGCGCAGAGTGAATTAGCATTGAAGAGCATGATTGGTTCTGAGAGCCACAATGAAGTATCCTGGGGATTTTGACAAAGAAGTTAATAAAAAGGGAAAATTGCAAAGCAGAAGCCCACACTACATTTCAAATGAACTTTCCAGTAAGTACGATGAGCTACTGGGGGTGATGGAGGATAATAATCCCATTATTTATGTCTGACCTCTCTGTGGAGACTCAGCGTTTCACAGACAGGTCTGAAGGAGCTTTTAAACACGAAGGTTTTCTCCAGAATATCATCATCCCAGTTTGTTCCAATTCGTTTTCTGTTGCTGTGATAAACACTGTGACCAAACACGACTTAGGTGAAGGAAAAAGAGTTTACTTTGTCTTACAGGTTACAGTTCATCCTTGAGGGGAAGCCGAGGCAGGAACCTGGAGGCAGGAATTGAAACAGAGATGAGGAACTGGCTTGCTCAGCTACCTGCCCGGGGATGGTACTGCCCACAGTGGCCTAAGTCCTCCTACACCAACCAGCCATTGAGAAAACACCTCACAGATGGAGCCACAGGCCAATCTGACGGAAGCAATTCTTCAGTGAAGGTTCCCTCTTCCCAGGTATGTCAAGGAGACAACAAAACTTACAAGGACAACCCTTAACTATCCACAGGGTTTAGGTGCGACTCTGGATTGTGTGGTGATCTGAGGGAGAATGGCCCCCATAGGCTCCTATGTTTGAATGTTGTCCCAGTTAGCGGAACTGAGGTGTGGCCTTGTTGGAGGAGGTGGGTCAATGGAGGTGGGCTTTAAGGTTTCAACAGCACATGCCAAGCCTAGTCTCTCTCTGTCTCTCTCTGTCTCTGTCTTTGTCTCTCTCTGTCTCTCCCTCCCTGCTCTCTCAGGTAATGCTCCAGTGCCAAGCTCCTATCTGCTCCTGCCGTGATCATGGACTAAACCTCTAAAACTGTAAGCAAATCCCCAATTAAACACTTTCCTTTACAAAGGTTGCTGTGGACATGGTGTCTCTTCACAGCAATGGAACAGTAGTTGACTAAGATAGAAGCACACAGTGGCACCAGCGACAGATCAAAAGACAAACAATTCCACCCATGTCTAGCTCAGTGAACCAGCATGGGAGCTTATCTCCCGACTCCAGAGGGGTATGCTTCCTTCCAGTCAGAGGAAGTGGCCTCGCTGGCTTCCTTGGATGACTGCGGAATCTCAGGTCTGACTCTGCTTCCACCACTTTGCTTACACAAAGTGGGCTGGCTTGACGCTGTGTCCCCCAAACTGACTTTTCCTCCAGCTGGTAGATCCATCACTGAGAGGGGACTGCATCTTGAGGCTCTGAGAACATCTGTGGGTACAGTCATCAGTGCCCTTGTAGTCTGCCGGCGTGGCTGGGAGGTGGGGCTCTCACTGAGGAAGCAGGGGAGTGTGTTCTCCTGAGTGAGCTCCTGTGCAGCCCCTAACCCGCTCCTCCAGCTGTCACACCACACCCTGCCTGCTGTGAGGATTTTCCTTTGCCAGGAGCCTGTAAGCCATGGAGTCAGCCTACCATGAGCTGAGACCCTGAGCCACAATCAGCCTTTCCGCCTAACCTGTTCCTCTAAGGTATTTGCCAAAGCCACAAAAGACTGGCACACTCTGACCAATTTTTCATCTACCATAATCACATCAAACTTCTTTTTGGGGGGAGGAGGGAGGTGTTTTTTGTTTTGCTTTTGTTTTTTCGAGACAAGGTTTTTCTGTGTAACAGCTCTGGCTGTCTTGAAACTCAATTTGTAGACCAGGCTGGCCTCGAACTCACAGAGATCTGCCAGCCTCCACCTCCTGAAAGCTGGGATTAAAGGTGTGTGCCACTATTGCCAAGCCAAATTCCTTTTTTAAAATATTTGTTTTATCTTTTGTTATGTATGGTGGCACATAGCTTTAATCCCAATACTCTGGCAGGTACATCTCTGTGAGTTCAAGGCCAGCCTACTCTACCTAGCAAGTTCCAGGACACCAAAGATATATAGTGAGGGCTTATCTCAAAAAATTAATAAATATTTGTCCCTGTGCTTTTTCCAATCATGGTCTCCACATCTCTTGCTCATATAATCCTTCCTCTCTCTCACCAATTGGACTCCTGGAGCTCCACCTGGGGTCTGGCCGTGGATCTCTGCATCTGCTTCCATCAGTCACTGGATGAGAGTTCTAGCATGACAGCCAGGGTGTTCGGCCATCCGATCACCAGAGCAGGTCAGCTCAGGCACTCTCTCGACCATTTCCAGTAGTCTATAGTGGAGGTATCTTTGTGGATTTCTGGGGACCTCTCTAGCACTCTGCTCCTTCCTATTCCCATGGGGTCTTCATTTATCATGGTATCTCTTTCCTTGTTCTCCCACTCTGTTCCTGATTCAAGTGGGACCACGCGCTCCCCTAAGCTCACTTTCCCCTCAAATAGCCAAACTAGCGGAAACACATGAACTGTGAACCAATAGCTGAGGAGCCCCCATGGAACTGGACCCTCTGGATAAGTGAGACAGTTGATGAGCTTGAACTGTTTAGGAAGCCCCCGGACAGTGGGACCCAGACCTGTCCTTGGTGCATGAGCCGGCCTTTTGGAACCTGGGGTCTATGCTGAAACACTTTGCTGAGCCTTGGTGCAGGGAGGAAGGGACTGGACCTGCCTCAACTGGGCTGAATCCCCTTGGAGGAGATGGGAATGGGGGATGGATTGGGGGGGAAGGTTGGGGGTGGGAGGAGGGAAGACAGGGGAATCCATGGCTGATATGTAAAATTAAATTAATTATAAAATAAAAATATTTATGAAAAAAGAAGAAGAAAACATAAAAACAAACAAACAAATAAATAAATAAATAAATAAATAAATAAATAAATAAAAAGTTTATTTTTAACTATGTGTATGGGCGTGATGGGAGTGTAGTTGCCCACAGAAGCCGGAAGAGCATCATGTCCCCTGGAGCTGGAGTCGCAGGCAGTGGTGATCTGGTCAACACGGGTGCTGGGAACCAAACCAAGGAGTCACAGTGCTCTTAACCGCTGAGCCGTCTCTCCAGCCCTAAGACTCTTTCTGGAGTAAGTCTATTTAAAACAGGACAGACTGGCTTAAGAAAACTTTAAGCTGCTGCTCGGGGAACCAGATTAGTCAGGACAAAGACAAAATGCAGAAAGCTGAAGTTTGCAGATTGTCCTAAGAGAATCTTGACGGAACTTAGTAGAAACTGCCTTGGGTATTATTTCCCTTTAATTGAATTCCTCTGAAACCCATCTACATTTCCAGTATCTCATCACGGCAGGCACTAATACATATTTGCTGGATAATTGAGGAAATAATCAATCAGCAGAAGGCGCTTACCGTAAGACCTGCCATCCTCCCTCTAATTAATCCAGTTCATGGCAACGAAAGTATCTACAGCACATAACTGAGTGTTTGTCACAAGCCACGCCCAGCCTGCCTGTCCCGGTCTAAGGTGAAATGTGCCCCACAGGCGCGTGGGTTTGAGCACGTGGTCCCTAGCTGGCCGTGCTCTTTGAGGAGTCTTGTAACCCTTGGGTTGTGAGGCTGAGCTGGCAGAGGTGTGTCACCGGGTTGGGGGTGTGGGGACGCTTGAAGGCTGAAAGGGCCTCTGCTTTCTGTCCCATCTCTCTGCTTCCTGATTGGCCAAGAAAGAGAGGACTTAGACATTCTCCTGTTGCTATGAACTCTGCCAACGGTGGGCTGAAAGCCTGGGCTAACCCTTCCTTTTTCTTTAGTTTTTCAAGACAGGGTTTCTCTGTGTAGCCCTGGCTGTCCTAGAACTCTATTTGTAGACCAGGCTAGCCTCAAACTCACAGAGATCTGCCCACCTCTGCCTCCTGAGTGCTGGGATTGAAGGTGTGCGCCACCACCGCCCGGCCCTTCCTCTCTTAAACGCTTCTGTCACAGATTTGTCGTGGTAATGGGAGAAGAATCAGCTGGACCACTTTAAAGAAGCTGAGACCACGTTAGCCACAGCTGAGCATCGTCACCCACCACAAAGCCTGTGATATAATAGACTGTTGAGTAAGCAGCGTGGAGGGTGGGTGCCCCGGCACCACCATGAAGTGGGAAAGCCACCAGTGGAACCTTGTACGTCCAGACTGAAAAGAAGCATGCTGCCCGGCCCTTCTAGCGGTTCAGTGGGGGAATCAGTCCCTTGCCAGCTTTCACACACTCTTGGAGGCACCCTTATCGCTCAGCTTATGGCTGTTCCTCCATCCCCAGAGGCAACTATGTGCTAGCTCTCCTCTCCTGCTGGGCCTCAGCTTCTACATTTCCATTTTCCCTCTGGCTCTGACCTTCCTGACTCCCTCTGTCAAGAATGTGCTTGAGATTGTTGCAGAGGTGGGGGGTGTTCAAGTGCAGTGGAGCTTAATTCAGAGAACTAGAACCCTGGAAACTCAACGGCCACTCAGGTCACTCCGGGCCATCAGCTCCCAGGTTCATTGTCTTGGGACCAGTGAGGACAAAGACAAAGGAAACTTTGCTGAGGTAGAGAAGCAGCTCTCTGGGAGGGAGAGGCTAAGTCCTGGCCTGGGCTTTGAGGTCATGGGTTCTGTTGATAAAGGCCAGGATCAGCAAGGATGGCACCCCCAAATCAAGACCCCTGACTCTGGTGTATCAGAGGGGGCCCTCTGGGTGGTGAAGGCCATCCTTCAGCCATGCAGAAATGGTGCGCACTCCACACACGCATGAATGAACTTAAATTGCTTAAGAGCAATGTCTCAACCTGGCCTGGTGTCTCCGGCCTGTCATCCCAGCTACTTGGGAAAGTGAGGCAGAAGTTCTGATGAACTTCCAGTCTAGCCTGGGCTGCAGAGTGAACTGAAGGCCAGCTCGGGCAAATGAATCAGTCTATCTCAGCGTACAAAGTAAAAGAAGGCTGGGGACAGAGGTCAGTGGCAGAGCGCTCGCTAAGCTTGAAGAGGGACCT
Organism: Peromyscus eremicus; assembly: GCF_949786415.1. Classification (NCBI taxonomy): domain Eukaryota; kingdom Metazoa; phylum Chordata; class Mammalia; order Rodentia; family Cricetidae; genus Peromyscus; species Peromyscus eremicus. The sequence continues at coordinate 141,850,570 of NC_081419.1, read as the reverse complement.
CGGGTCAACTCCCAGGACCCCCTACATACACATCACACACGTGAAAAGCCATGTTTGAGAAATGGAAAGCAAGTGAGACGACAGATGAGGTCTTGGGTTGAGAGAAAGCCCTGCAGACAGGAGAGTCTGTGTAACTTTAAACTCAAATCTTCAAGGCTGGAGAGATGCCTCAACCCTTAAGATCACTGGCTGCTCTTGCAGAGGAACCAGGTTGGATTCCCAGCACCCACGTGATGGTTCACAACGACCTGTAACTCCAGTGCCACGGGACCCAGTGCCCTCTTCTGTCCTCTTCAGGCACTGCACATATGTGATACACAGACATGCAAACAGCCAAACACCCATACACATAAAACAATAAAATAAATAAATTCAGATATCCAACCACCGTCATCTGAAGGACAAGAAGAAGAAGGCACTAACCACTGTCAGGCCAAAGGAAACTCCATCTCCCCAAACTCCAAAAGGCAAAACTCTACCCACTACCAAAGGGAGCCATTTCCCTCTGGCAGAAGGGAAATGTGGTGCCCATTAGCACACCAAAGCCCATGCTGGCCTCCAGGCTCCCCCAGTTCCACAGGTACCGGCTACACATTTCAAAGTCCATGCTAGCCTCCTAGCCCTTCTCACCTCTTCCCTACCGTAGACCCCTGTCAGCTCATGGCTTCTCTCCTGCTAACTCATACTTCCCATAACCTTGCTATTGCTGTGTTCCTGCCCCTCCCCCTTCTCTGCTCTGCTCTGCTTCTCACAGTTTTCTCTATCCCCACCCCCACCCCACTGTTCTCTCCTCTCTTGCAGATAGCCCTAGCCAGGCCTGGTCTGCTGGCCATGCCCAGTCTACTTCTTTCTCTCCCTGCTCTGGACTCTTCCAGATGCCTCTGGCTGTTCTCTCCCTCGCTATCTACAATAAAAACCTTCCCCTCGACCATGCCATGGAGCGGTCATGTCATCAGTTTATATAACCACAACCTGTGTCCACAGCGAGATTCTGAGTCTAAGGTATGCGTGCACGCGCACTCGTGCGTGCGTGTGTGTGTGTGTGTGTGTGTGTGTGTGTGTGTCTGTGTGTGTGTGTCTACAAAGAAGCTGAGCAATTTTAAGTGTTTGTTAATGAGACAGTGTAGAAGAAATGAGGCCAATGATACCCTGTGGCTCTGAATTTACAGTATGAAATCGTGATTAATTTTATGCATTTATTAAAAACATGTATTCCTGTCGGGCCTGGTAGTTCATGCTTTTAATCTCAGAACAAAGGAAGGAAAGGCAGGTGGATCTCTGTGAGTTCAAGGCCAGCCTGGTCATGAGTTCCAAGTCATCCAGAATTACACAGTGAGACCCTGTCTCATTCATATACAGACATGCCTAAGTCTGTCCTCAGGAAAGACCTGGAAACAATAGCTGCTTTGTAGCCTTCAGCCCTGGTACCAAAATCACGGTCACTAGATGTCATAGTCACAAAGGATGCCAAGGTTCCAGGTCAAAGATGGAGAGGGGATTCAAGAATCTGAGACCAAGAAAGCTTTCTCAAAGGACAGCCACCAGGGGCGACTCTTCAGGGGAGGGGACTTTTGAGATGATGTGGGAAAGATGCACTGTGAGAAAATAGAGTGGGGTAAGAATGGGAAAGGGGCTTGAACTGAGGGAGAGAGACGGGGCTGGCAGGCAGCAGGGACAGCTATCCACCTGGAGAGGAATCTGGATTCCCTTTCTAAAAGGCAGTGGGAGGGTATGAAATAGCCGCCTGGTGTGACCAGAGCTTTCAAAAGATCCCTTTCAGCTGCTGAGAGAACCGCGATTTGTAAGAGGCAAGGGTGACTGGGCTGGCAACATGGCTCAGCGGTTTAAAGGGCTTGCTGTCAAACCTGATGACCTGAGTTCGATCCTCAGGACCCACAGAGTAGAGGGAGAGAAACAACTCCTGCAGGTAATCCTCTGACCTCCACTTGTGCACTGTAGCGCATGCATGCGCGCGCGCACGCGCGCGCACACACACACACACACACACACACACGCACACGCACACACACACACACAGACAGACTAAACAAATAAAATGTACTTCTGAAAAAGAAAAAGGCCTTTTCCTCCTGGTGTCCAGTCACACCCCACTGAGCCCTCCTTTTCTCTCCAGGGGTGGCTACAGTTCTTTCACACTCCTCTCAGAAGCCCACAGCCCTGCCTGTCCTCCACACCACCCCACTCCTTCCTCTTCCAGGAAAAATACCTCCTGCTGTACTGAGGGAAGCGTGGGGTGGGCAGATCAGCATCATGGGAAGCCTCGAATACACTGGGGTCCGAGCCTCATCCCAGCAAGAGCTGAGTTCTGGGTCCCGGAGAGGAACAAAACTGTCACTCAGGTCACATCCTCAAGATCCAGTAGGAGGGTTGGCACACGGTAAGTGTTCAATGAACCCTTAAAAAGGAATGTGTGGAAGGGTCAAAGAATGCCCAGACTACTAACAGCGCTGACAGCTAACATTTTTCTTTCCTTCAAAAAAGTGTGCTTTCCATTCCCCGAAAAAAAAGAGAAAGCCACAAGCTTGACCGCTGAGGAGAAAGCACGGGAGGCAGGCTGCGAGTCAACAACCCACTTGCACACAATAGGTGTAATAGGATAAGCCCTTGAAGTGGTTAGAGATGCAGCCTGACGCTGCAGAGCCAGGGAGGCGAGATCCCAGCGTCCTGGATCCCTGTCTCTCCCACATTAAGACTCTTCCTCACTAAGTCAGTGGGCTCCACGCTGTGTGGAAGAGAACTAAATTTGTCTCTGCAGAAATGAAAGGAGGAACTGATAAGATTACCGCTTTCATGTTTTCCCTTACTTCAAAAGGAGGCGCTTGGCAATAACTGGAAGATCCAGAGGGCGGCAAAGGATGCCGCTAACACGGTGAGGATGGGATGAAAAGCCGAGTGTGGAAACTGCTAAAGACTCAGCCTGGGTGAGGAGGAGGTCAGAGGTCCGCCACACCGGACACTGAAGGGGCCAGGCATGAGAGAGCCCCGGCCACCACACCCGCCCCTGTAAGGCTCTTTGTAGCCCAGCTGCTGCAGATCTCCCAGGGTCACACACTGGGTAGCAATCACTTAACACCAGGGCTGCTTGGAGCATGAGATGAACCACTGTGCAATCTCTTGTCAACAACAGGAGATGTGCTCAAGTTCAACCCTCCTGGCTGCCAGTGGCAGAAGCCACAGCACGAGATCCATCTGGGACTGCTCAGCCAGGGACAGTCTAGCCTGTTCCACAAAGCCCTAGTCGCCGGGACCCTCTGCTAGGGGAATCACTAAGTAAGAGAGGGACCAGAGCTGTCCTCCAAACCACTGTGACAGTAGGCCAGGCTGTCTGCTCTAGAAGGTGAGTTCTTATGGAAGAGATGGTGTGTTGGAGCCCACTAAGTTTCCTAGGGGCTTTACCCAGAAGGACTGCATAAGAGGTTGATGGGACCATGGGCCTGGGTACCAGCTGTTAGTGAGGGTCTACACTTGACTGTAACTAGCAAGGGGGAGGTCTTTTGCTCCACCCCTTGGCATTGTTGTAAATATCCCTTTGGACTAAAGTTCTGGGCCGGTGGATAAGGATCCAGGTCCACTCAAGGATACCCTCTGTTTTCTCTGTTTTTCTCCCCTCTTCTATCTAAGTCTCTTACCCCTCATTCCTCAAGAGTCCCTGGGGTAAATAAATGTGGGGGCTGGTCCCCCACAATCGTGGAATGGGGACAGTGGGGGATCAGGGCAGCGGGCAATCACTCACTCATCCCACAGCGCTATTATCATTATCCTTGCATTGGTGGAGACTGAGCCCAGGACGCCTTGCATGTTAGGCAACTCTCTACCACTGAGATGTGGCCCCACCTCCAAGGGTTTAAACAAAAAGTGTTCCCTGTAGGCTCATGTATTTGAAAACTTGGTCCCCAGCTGACGACACTGGGGAGGTTATGGAGATGTTAGGAGGCGGAGCCTTGCTGAAGGAAGTACATCACCGAGGGTAGGTTTTGGGTTTTATAGCCCCACCCAATTCCTGTTCTGACTACCCAGCCACCCACACCCCACTGCCCGCCATGATGGACTGTATCCATCTGGAGTGTAAGCAGAGAAATCACATTTCCCCTAAGTTCCTCTTGGCCATAATATTTTATCACAGCCGCAGAAAAGTATCTGATACATCGGCCTCTTTTTCTCCGGTATTTTTTCATCTCAGTCTCAAGATGTTGCCCAGGTTGGCCTTGAACCTGCAATCCCTCCTGCCCCAGCCTCTGAAGTAGCTAGGATAACAGACAGGCCGGTGCCGCCAGGCTTAGCCATTCTGCCAGCAATGGGGGAGCTTTTAAGTTCCCAGCACCAATGGTGGAGCTTTTAAGTTCCCAGCACCGTACTAGACCCGGGATGCGACGGTGAGGAGCTCATCGTCACTGCAAGCTGCAGAGGCCGAGAGCAGCCCTGAGTGCCGACACTGGCCTGCACTGGCTCAGGGAGAGGGAACGGGGAAGACTGTAAGCGACAGAAGCAGGATGATAACACACAGAGCATGTGACTAGAAACTCGGAGCAGTTGTGAGAGCGTGCACAAAGACATGCTCAAGCTCAAAACGGACAGACAAAATCCCATCACGAGTGCGGAGGTGAGCACAAGATCCCACCTCCAGCTGAGGAGCAGTCAGCGTTTAATAGCTGCTGGGAGAGGGACAGTCAGTTTTCTTTAATCATGTGATGCCTGGTAGGTGGATCACACATCAGGATAGACCCTGCTCCCAAGTGCCTGCAGCTAGGCAAAAACTGGACTCAATTTAGAGGGGAGAGGAGAAACCCCAAAGGTCTCTCACTGACCTAGAACTCACTAAGTAGGTTAGGCTGGCCAGAGATCTGCTTGTCTCTGCCTCCCCAATACTGGGATTATAATCACAGGCAATCATGCCTGGGTTTTTGTTTTTGTTTAATGTGGGTTCTAGGGATCAAACTTAGGTAACTTTACCAACGGAGTCACCCCCAGATTCCCTTAGCAGAATGTGCTCGGCATTCACCCAGGTTCATCCACATTGTGACATGGTGAGAATCCCTTCCTTCTGCAGACTGACCAATACCCAAGGCCTCAAACCATCCCCAAAGGACAGCAACCACAGCTGCTCTTTGCTGTGGAAAGAGACACATTTCCACCTTCCAGGACATTCACCACAGAACATCCTCTAAGATACAGTCTATTACAGAACACCCTCTATTGGGTGGTAGCACAAGCCTTTAATCCCAGCAACTGAGAGACAGGGACAAGTGGATCTCTGTGAGTTTGAGAGCAACCTAGTCTACATAGCGAGTTTCAGGCAAGCTAGGACCACAAAATGAAAACCTGTCTCAAAATAATTAATAATAATAGTAGTAGTAATAATAAAACAATAACAGCAATAAAATGCAGTCTAGAACAAAGGAGCTGCACTGTGGTCCACAAGTCACAGAGAACCAAGAGTCCCATGGAAGGCTATTTCCCAGTCAACCCAAAGAAGACTCCCTCCTCCACACTGTCATGTTCAGTGTGCATCCTTCCATAGTGTGAACCAGATTCAAACCTACTGTTGCACATGAGTAAAGCCTTTGCTTCTGAGAGGCAAGGGCTCAGCTGTCACCAACTTTAGAACAGAAGCTATGGTGGCATTGTGACTGCAGACAGCAGATCCACTCCCAGAGTTTTCTCAACAAGATAAATGCCTATGTCCACAGAACACTGGTAAAGAGCATCCACTCTGACTCTGTGCACAATGGCCCTCATGGCAAAGATCCACAATATCCATCCACAAGAGGACTGAGAAATAATCCCATCCTTGGAATACTACTCAGCAAAGAAAAGGACGAACCGCTGGGTGGTGGCGGCTTACAACTTTAATCCCAGCATTTGGGAGGCAGAGGCAGGTGGATCTCTGTGAGTTCAAGACCAGCCTGGACTACAGAGCAAGATCCAGGACAGGCTCCAAAGCTACACAGAGAAACTCTGTCTCAGAAAAAGAAGAAGAAGAAGAAGAAGAAGAAGAAGAAGAAGAAGAAGAAGAAGAAGAAGAAGAAGAAGAAGAAAAAGGAAAAAAGAAAGAAAGAAAAGAAAAGGACGAACCACTGACTTGTGTGACACCATGAATGCTGAACCTTGAACTTCATACTGAGCATGGAAGCCGGACACCAAAGAGCACTCTTGGAGGTTATTATTGCGGAGACGCTGGGAAGAGGCAAAGCCAATGTGCAGAGGAAGAAATCAAGCTCCAGCTGCTTCAGGGCAGCCTGGCCAGGGAAGGGGGTTTCAGAACTCATGGGAAGGGAAGGGGCACAAGGGAACTTCTGGAATGATGTAATACTGTGAGTCTGAATAAGCTGTGCGGGAGCATGTGTTCAACCAGGCTGACAAACAGCAGGAAGACTGGTGAATTTCACTGTGGATAAGCTACAGCTTTTCCAGTGTAGCATCTTAAGAGTATGGGCTCTGGAGTCAGGGGTGCCATGAGCCCCAGGTGAGCTGGTATAGCAAGTGAGAAGAAGTCAGGGCCAGCACAGTTTGTTGTCTGTGTCCAGATGTTACAGAATATAACTTCACTGTGTGGAGATGTCTTGCTGTGATTGGTATAATGAAAAGCTGGACAGCCAATAGCTAGACAGGAGGTATAGGTGGGCCTTCCAGGGATTGAGAGAAAGGAAGAGGAAGAGAGGATCTGCGTCTCCTGGAGGTGACTCCAGGAGATGCAGAGCAAGCAGGATGTGCAAGAGGAGAGGTAACAGCCATGAGCCATGTGGCAGAACATAGATTACAACAAATGGGTTAGTTTAAGTTACAAAAGCTAGTTGGGAACAAGCCTAAGCTATAGGTCGAACTTCCATAATAAATAAGAAGTCTCCAGGTCATTATTTGGGAGCTGGCGGGACAGAGAAAGACTGGTTACATCCAGAGTTACGTACAAGGCACAGTAAGACAAAGCTCAGCAGATACTGCTAAACACAATGAGAAAGTGGGGGTTGAGCACAGGAGGACCTGGAGTGACGTCTTTAAAGGGGAGCATTCCAACTGAGAGCCCAGAAGGAGACACAAGAGAACCCTCACACAGTCCTGGCAGGCCCGTTCCAGAGGTTGGAGTGGAGGGAGTAGATCCTTGGTGCTCAGCTTGCTGCGATTCTAAAAAAAAGACAACCAGTCTAATAATCTGGGAGCTGTCAGCTCTGCCTCTGCCAGTCACCTGCTGTGCAAGCCTTACAAGGGTCTGGACCTCTCTGGACTTCATTTCATCGTTTGAACATGAGAAACCAATCTAGAAGCTGGTCCAACTGTGGCATCTGGGAGAGGGGGGACTTTGACAGGCCACACACCTTCAGGGTGTTTGAGACTTAAAGGACAAATCGCCAAGGAACAGAGCCAAGGAGGCAGTCCCCGGGGATGGGGGGTTGGGGTGGGGGAACCCAGGCAACAAAAACACAAGTCCAGCCAAGGGGATGAGAGCAGAGGCTGTGATGCTCTGGCAGTCTTGTGGCTGCCAGATGAAGATGTTCCGTGCCTCCCTCCCGTCTGCAGGAACAAAACAAGGTGGCAAGCACCCAGAGTGCTCGCTCACTCGGCTGTCAGCAGCCCTCCGCCACTGCGGCCTCAGAAATAAATGGTCCCGTCAGCCACTGAGGAGGTGAACTCGGGCTTTGAGATGGAAATGAAATAAGAGGGAACAGAGCCCAGAAACGATGCAGGGGAATGGGAACGAGGGAACCAAAATCTTCCACTGCAGCAAAGCAGATAATCAGGGTGGCACAAGGCAGGAGCTAACCTTGGATTCGGGGACCTGGGAGCAGAGCTGGTGCCTGGGCCCAGAGGGGGCTGCACCTCTGTCATCTGACCCACCCCTGTCCTCCTATTCCCATCCGGCAGTCCCCTGCCTCATATGCCTGCTCCTTATCAACCGACTTCAACCCTGGACTGAGGAAGGAGAGCCTCAAGCCTCTCCCACACTGGGGAGGCAGGGAGATGGCAGCTCTGGGATAAACAAGGCTGAGCGCAGAGCTCCCTTAATTCAGGGTTGGGGGAGAGGAACACGAATCCCCAGGTCCTCTTCCCTCCCAGCAACCACAGCTAGTTTTCTAGCTCTGCAAGCCTGACAATAACTTGAGGCCCCTGCCCTGCCCAGAAAACAAGGAGAATGATAAGAACTACCCTAGAAGAGGGTCAGTGAGATAACTCGATGAGTAATCGCTTGGTGCCAAGCCTGATGACCTGAGTTCGATCCTTGGGACCCACGTGGTGCAAGGCGAGAACTGACTCTTGAAGTTGTCCTATGGCCTCACAAGCACGATGTGGCACACACACACCCAAAGGCACCCACGGGAACACAACATAAGTAAATGTAATCTAAAAAAAATTATGTGTGAGTCTAAGGACGAAGAACAGCGTCTGCCCCAATCAGGGCTCTCAGATTTTGTTTTGGGTTTGTTGTTTGTAAGATTTCTTTATTTTTTATTCTATGTGTATAGGTGTTTTGCCAGCGTGTATGTCTGTGCACGATGTGTGTGCAGTGCCTATGGAGGCCGGAAGAGGGCATCAGATCCCCTGGGACTGGAATTATGGATGGTTGAGAGCTGCCCTCCGGATGTTGGGAATTGAACCCAGGTCCTCTGTAAAAGCAGCCAGTGCTCTTAACCTCTGAGCCATCTCTATATCCCTGTTGGTTTTTGAAACAAGGTTTTATTATGTAGCACAGGTTGACCTGGAACTCCTGGGCTCGAGTGATCCTCCTGCCTCAGCCTCCCAAGCAGATGGGACTCAGGTCTTTCTTCAGTAAAGTACCTCTTTATATTCCAGTTACTTGCCGGGTAGTGGTGGTGCATGCCTTTAGTCCCAGCACTTGAGAGGCAAAGGCAGGTAGATCTCTGTGAGTTCGAGGTCTACAGAGCTAGTTCCAGGACAGCTAGGGCTGTTACACAAAGAAACTCTGTCTTGAAAAAAAAAAAAAAAAAAAAAAAAAAACAAACCTATTCCAGTTACATAGAGTTATTGCTGCATAGAAAGGCAAGACCACATAGCATCAGCTAAGATCTACAGCCGCCTGAGTTTACTGAGACTGTATGTGTGGAGTAGGTTCAAAGCACCCTCATGCCCAGCTTGCCTCTACCATCCTAACAGCTCTCCAGGCACCCACCCTCTGCACAGGACACCACCTATTCAACAACGGATATTGGTCTCCCCATCTCAAATGCCACCTGTGTCTAATCACTGTCGGTGACTTTTCCAAAGCAGTCCCCTGCAGAGGCTGTATGTCAAAAGTCCAGTCTCTCCCCCCATGTATTACTGAGGACCAGGCAGACATCTTTTGGGTGCAAGAGCCACAAACTCCCAGCTGAGCTAACACTCCGGGCAGATCATACCAAAGCATCCTGAAATGTCTGCTGGTGATGATGGACTTAGGCTCGGCAGGTGGAACCCTGAGGGCTGGAGCTGGGGGAGGATGTGGGCTTCAGGAGTGGTGTTGACAGAGAGAAAGCATAACACTAGGAGGAGACTGAGGGAAGCGGGGACCTCACGGCTGGGTCCTGAGACCCAGTGCTCCCAAACACGACCCAGCAGCACTCGCCGGAGGAGATCCTGTTGGGAAGGCTGCTGCGTGGCTGACGGCATCTGGAGGCAGCACTGAAAAGGCCCATCTGTCATGGGCTCTAGAATGTCACATCTCACCTGCAAGCCGTCTACTGGGCAGGCCATACTCGGCTCAAGATCCCCCTGGGGCCGTCTGGACTCCCACAGCCACACGTTAGCACCCTTGGGGCTACAGATGTGGTCAAGTACTTGCTCAGTTCTTGCCGAGATAGAGGTCCCTAAGGGATGTCTGTCAGATGTCTCGTGAGAGAAACTCAGGGACAAAGAGCAGGACCATCCCACTCCTCCCAAACTGGATGCTGCCGAGAGAGGGAAATGAACGGCGGCATGGAATGACATCTCGTGTGGGGTGCCAGGAAAAAAATACAAGTGACACCCCTAAATGGCTGTGGTCAGCAATGCCCAGAGAGCGCCTCGGTGTATCTGTCAGAACTCTAGTGGGCTGCTTGGATCATTCTAGAGTCAGAGGCCACCCTTCCCTGGAAGGCTCACGGTGCCGTTGGCAGCTGTGTGTGAGGGCACAGTCTGAACCTAAACTTGCTCCCCCGCATCCAGCCCCAACTTCCTTGCTTGTTTGTGTGTCTCAGTTTTGGGGAGAAGGTCTCTCTATGTAGTCCTGGCTAGCCTGGAACTCCTGATGTAGACGAGGATGTCCTCCAACTCATAGAGATCCTCCTGCCCAGAACACCCAGTGCCGGGATTAAAAGCCTGACTACCACACCTGGACATAGAGTTCCTTTCAAGGAACCCAGGCAGGGACTAGGGCGATGGCTCAGCTGCTCTTGCTGAGGACCTGAGCTTGTCGCACCCACAATCAAGGAACTCACAACTGCCTGTTGCTGTGGGATGGTCTGCATGTCAAATTGCTCTGATTGGTCAATAAATAAAACACTGATTGGCCAGTGGCCAGGCAGGAAGTATAGGCGGGACTAACAGAGAGGAGAATTGAAGGAACAGGAAGACAGAGAGAGAGAGACACTGCCAGCCGCCGCCATGACAAGCAGCATGTGAAGATGCCGGTAAGCCACGAGCCACGTGGCAAGGTATAGATTTATGGAAATGGATTAATTTAAGCTATAAGAACAGATAGCAAGAAGCCTGCCACGGCCATACAGTTTGTAAGCAATATAAGTCTCTGTGTTTACTTGGTTGGATCTGAGCGGCTATGGGACTGGCGGGTGACAGAGATTTGTCCTGACTGTGGGCCAGGCAGGAAAACTCTAGCTACAGCCTGTAATTCCAGCTCCAGGAGATCTGACGCCCCCTTCTGGTCTTTGTGGGCACCTGCACTTAGATGAACATGTATACATACTCATAAATAAAAAGGAAAGTAGTTTTTTTAAGATTTACTTTTCTATGTATGGGTGCACCATATGCATGCAGTACCGGCAGAGGCCTGAAGAAGGTGTCAGATTTCCTGAAACTGGAGTTATAGAAGATTGAGAGCCACCTTGTAGTTGCTGGGAACTGAACCCAGGTCCTCTGCCAGAGCAGCCAGTGCTCTTAGAAAAGAAAAGGGAGACTGGGCGTGGTGGTCCACACCCTTTAATCCCAACACTCCAGAGGCTGAGGCAGGCAGATCTCTGTGAATGCCAGGCCATGCTGGTCTACATAGGAAGTTCCACGCCAGTGAGGCCTCAAGAAAAAAAGAAAAAGACTCCAGGCTGGAGCTGGGATGAGGTAATGGGATAAAGTGACCTTGCAGGCTACTCAAAATAACTCATTAAGGAGAACCAATAACATCTCGATACAATTTTTGTGTTTGTTTATTTTTTCCAAGGCGGGGTCTCTCTGTGTAGCTCTGGTTGTCCTGGAACTCACTCTGTAGACCAGGCTGACCTTGAACTCAGAGATCTGACTGCCTCTGCCTCCTGAGTGCTGGGATTAAAGGTGTGCACCACCACTACCCAGTTCAATAAAATTTTTTTAAATATCAAAATTAATGTCAAAAATAATCCATAATGTGCTAAATATCAAGTTTTCAAAAACTAAACAAAGGCATGTCCTTGAGTGGCTCATCCTCACACATTGCACATACCTATTCCTGGCCTGCATGAGGGGTCTCAAGGTGACAAAGGAAATCTGTAGGTTGGTGGCTTAGGGTAGAGGAACAGGACTGGCAAGAATCAGGGACACAGGAAGGGGACAGAGTGACCAGAAGACAGGGTCTCCTGGAGAGAAATATACCTTGTCCTCCTTCTCCCTGACTTGACTCATCAGACAGATCTTTCCTTACAGCAAGCTGCAGAATGAGATCCAGCCCCCCTCTAGCCTCTTAGGACTCACAGCTCTAATCTAATCTAAGCCTTTTCCTCTCGGGCAGATAGATAGGAACCTCAGACAGCTGTAGATAACCCTTGCTGCCTTGGAAAAACAGCCCAGACTTGGTGACTCGCTGACAGTGGCTGGTGGCTAAGAAGGAAAACATTCTTAACCCGTGGACAGCAGCTCCCTTTTAAGGATGTCCTGAGGCAGCCAGCATCTCCTCCTGCTCCAAGGGGAATGGCGTTTGGTTTTCAGTGTGAGTTTAAACTTCAGGGGTCAGATTGGCCTGGCTTCAGATCTGGCTTTGCCATCTACCATGTGACTCTAGGTGATTTGCCAAGATGACCCACACCAGCTCTGGCTCCTAGAATTGGTGGCAGTAATTTAAATGTAGGCTGAGAAACAAACCACAGCCCTCACTATTATTGCTTCCTTAAAGATGCCAGCCAGAAAGGCAAGAAGGCCAAGAGTTCAAGTTCATCCTCAGACACGTATGGAGTTCAAGGTCAGCCTGGCCTTCAAGGAACCCTGTCTCAATAATCTTTTTTATTATTACTAAATTTAAAAAGCAAGCATTGTGATAGTGATGCACACCTGTAACGCCAGCGCCTGGAAGGTGGTGACAGAAGTACCTGAAGTTCAAGGCCATCCTTAGATACATTGCAAGTTCAAGGACAGCTTAGGTCACAAGAAACCCTTTCTCAAATGAATAAAAATAAAATAAAAAAAAATGCTAGTCAGATCTGCCAGCTTTTCAAAAGAAAAAAATGTCATATGAAATCTGATTTTTTTAAATGTTGGCAATCAATTTCAAAATTCTTACAACTTAACCCAGTAGAGACAACTAAAATAGGGTTGTGTGGCATAGCTCTCCAGCTGTTCAAGTGTGTGCCTGTTCCCTACAGGCCACACCGTGTTCAGCAGGCCTGATACCCTCCCTCATCTTTTCAGGAAGCCCTTCTCCAGCACGTCAGCATCCTTCTCCACAGGACAACTTGGAGAAGGGCAGGGATGCTTCTTGTGAGGGTAATGAAGATAGGAAGAGCCGAGGATCTGGAAGGCTCCACGGGAGGGAGGGACTGCAAAGAGGGACTCCTTAAAAGGATTTAGAAGGATTTTATTGGACATGGTGAAGCACAGTGGGGGATAAGATCATAAATTCACCCCTGAGAACAGCCTGGGTCTGAGACTATGTGGGGGTGACAGGGGAGGAACAAGTCTAACCCTGCTCTCCTGGGTCTTCTCCGGAAGTCACCCCAGCACCAGGCTCAGGTGCCTGGTGTTCTGACTGACCCAGTCCACAGGCAGAATCCCTCTTCCTTCAGAGGTGGCCATGAGGTCCCCTGATCCTAAACATAAAGTAGCTAGCTTGAGGCTCACAACCCATCTAAGTATTTCTAGAGAGCTCTGAGGTCAGGCGGGGCGGGGCTAGACTGAAGTCAAAATCTCAGACCAGGGAATTTGCTGGAAGGGCTGTAATGTAAGCAGGGTCTGCTGGGTTTGAAGAATTCTCCCGAGGACTCAGAACACAGGAAGGCTTTGAGAATTTCTACTCACATCCTGGTCCTGTGGTCCTCCCTGGGGACAGCAGTTGACTTTCTGAGGCGATCAGTTCTGGGTCCCTCCAACAATCACTGTTGAGTCCAGCAGTGTGGAAGCTGCCGACCAGAAGGAAGACAGCACAGCCCTTGCTCTGGTGGAGCCTGAGGCTCAAGGGGGAAAGCAAGAAAGCACGGGTCCTCCTATGCAAGAAGGCAGGGGCCTGATACAGCACCGAGGATCAGCCACACTCTCAACACGGGACCCGGGACCACTGATCACCAGGGCCCACATAGCCGGGGAACCCTTATGCTGGCCTCCTTATATTCCTCCAGCACACTGCCTCCAGGTCTCTCCACAACTCAGAAACCTTCCTTTTGTCCCTTACTGGGGTCTCTTGGCAAATCTTCCAAAGCTGCATTTCTCTCGGCTTGTGGCCCAGGGTTCTGGCTCCTCCTCGGGAGTCCGTGTTTGTTCATCTATAGAGTCTCTCCTCTCTGGACCTCTCCCTATTCCTGCAGTCCCCAGCCCCGTCTCTCCTGGTGTGGCCTCTGCAGAAGCTGGGGAGTTCTTGGGGCAGGTCCTTGGCTTACTCTCTGACTCTGCCATCTGTCTCCACCCACCAGCTGAGTGAACCCAAAGCTTACGGCCAGGGCCAAGCCTCACCCTCTCTGTAATGAAGCCCCAGAAGTAGGAGCCCCACTCCTGAGCGTGTTCTCTGTGTCCCTCCTGCTTGCCTGACAGAGGAGAAAGGACAGTACCAATCCAGTGTCCCCAGAAGCCTGCTCTGCATGCGGGTGGCTCTCCCTCCTCTCAGACAGCCTCCCACCTAACCCCAATGCCTGGCGGAGCTTCTACCAACTTAGAGGCCTCTGGAGTCCACCTGGCCCTCCCCAGGCTACCGAGTACAGGACCCAGAGACTGCAGGACTGGGTCCCAACGCCAGAGTCCACCCCGGACAATGGGCAACTAGAACACAGGGGTCACTCTGGGGCACAGGGCACCCATTCTATGGTGACACCGCAAAGATAGTTCAGGCCCTGAGGGGCAGGAAGAGTCCAAGGTCACCAGTGGAGAAGGCACGTGATTTGGCTCATGTGGCCCCTGGAAGGCGATGTTTAGGTGGAGCGCATCATGGGGCTCTTGGCCTGTCACGCATGAAGTACCCTCCGGACGTGACACTCACAGTGCCTGCGGCAGTTCCGCAAGGAGTCCACGGCCTCCCGTGCGCTTGGACCTTATGAGGACCCGAGACAGGGCGCGTGGCATTCCCACGATAAAGACCCGCATGGGGAATGAGGCTCAGGTCCTGGCACTCACTGAGCTTAGGGTGGAAGGGCGGCGCGAAGGTCCCACGATCACCGAGAAAATGCGGGACTGGAGAGGTGGCTGCTCCACGGGCTGGGAGCCCCGGGAGGAGGGGCGCGAGCACTTAAAGACCACCGCGGGCAGGCAGGGGCCTGAGGGGCGCAGGAGAGGCGGAAGCGGGCGGGATGAAGAGAGAGCGGCGCTGCGTTCCGCCAGGACCCAACACCCAAGAGGGCTCCGGGTCCGGCCAAGGTGTTGGGCATCTCCGCGGCGGGGTCCCACGGTGGCTCCATCCCCCGCCGCCCGCCCCTCTCTCCGCCCCGTGCGCAGTCCCCTCCCTCCGTCCCGCCTCCTGCCTCGCCACCTCCCTCAGCTGCTGCCTTGCCGCGTTGCCGGCGCACTCGCAGCCCGGCGGACACCAGGAGGCGGAGGCGGGACAGCCTGGGGTCCGAGAGTGCAGTCTAGCGGCCCCAGGGCCAAAGTTTGCCAGCAGCCCCGGGAGGCCAAGCGGGCACCACGCGTCGCCTGCAGCCCCCTCTCGCATCCTCACCCGGACATTGCTGCACCGGGGGACCGAGCTGCGGCCCGGCCAGCTCCAAGGCGGGGACGCCGCGACGGGAACTTAAGGTGGGAACTTCGCGGGCTGCTCCCTGGCGGGACCCTGCTCCTGCAAGCCGCGCTCCGGGCTCTGCACGTGGCCGCGGCCCCGGTGCCCCCTGCGGATGCCTAGGATCCCGGGAGAGGCCGCCGGGCCGTGCGGGATGCTGTCGCGGTTTGGTCCAGCCCCGGATCCTCTCGAAGGGTCCCCGGGACGCGAAGTGCGCTCTCTGGCGGGGCCACCCAGGAGCACCCTGACTTTGCATGCTGGGTTCTTGGGGTCCCCCGGGAGGAGTTGGGATGCAGGGGCGTCTTTGACTTGCTGGTTCACTGTCTATAGACACGGAATGCAGCACTCCCACCAGTGGGCCTCATTAAGTCATTCATTAATTACGAACTCAGAGAGGGCTTATGGACCGCCTACTTGGTCCGTCCTTGGTCCATGGCAAGGTCCTGGGGACAGTTCAATGGTCGTGGGCCTCAGCATCTAGTAGGGAAGTTAAAGGTCTCCTTAGCTTCAGGGTACCCTTGCCTGAGTGACCCAGCTTTGCTTACGGGTTTTGAGGTGTGGATGGAAAAGAGACCAATTCGTTCATTCCCTGAGGTTGTACAAAAATTGGTTGAGCACCTACTGTGGGCAGCTCACTATACCAAGTACTCAATGTTCATTCATTCATTTTTTTTTTTCAACAAGCCTGTATTGAACAACGACCAAGGTGCAGACGGGGACAAGATGGGGGCAGCCCTCCTAGGGTTTAGGTAGAGGTTGAGACTCAGGCCCCTGCCTTGGAAGGTCACAGCCTGCCAGGGTGTGGCCAGCAGCAGCAGCCCATGTGTATAGATATACGGTTGGTACATAATGCATTCGTTCTTAATGGGGGAGGGGTTCCTGGAAAGGAAGAACTGGGCTTTTAAAAGCTCTTGTGGTGGGGGGCGGTGATGGGGGCTGAAAAGGTTCATCTAATGTTGGGTGAACACAGCCTCCTAGTGACGGGGTTCATGAGCTAAGGTGTCCGTTCAGCACGCATTTTCTCAACCACTTGCAATGCGGATGCTCTTAAGGGGTGCTAGGCACCAGAGTTCCCCAAGTGGATGATAGGTGGGAGGCAAACACATCTTCACACCCTCCTCAATGACACCTGAGCTAAGTGCAGAGGAAGGTGAGAGGACGGGGTAGAGACTGGTCTGATTCACTGGAGAAGGGAGAAAGTGCCTCTGTAAATCTGGGTAGATATTCACTGGGGTCTGTTTGACACCCCCTCCCACACACACACACCTGTGACCACACTCTATGAGTCACTGTAGGGTGTCTCACCAGTAAATACACCTCCAGGTAAGTGGTGCCCCTGGAGATTGAGGCTGTGCGCACGCACGTGGTGGGTTTTTTCTTCCTGTGGTCTTTAAGCTTTTGTGGCTTTGCCTAGGCACCTGCTGGGTGGAGGGGGAGGGAAGTCAGGCCAGGCATGGAGGCATGGCCCCAGGGGGTTGCTCTTACCAACCCAGCTCTGAGCCAACCCATTCCAGTGGAAAAATGTCTGCCGTGGGACATACTCCAAACCCACAGGGGACCAGCACACTGAAAACAAGACACTCTGAGCCTTTTCCCAGAGATGGAGGACCCAGGCTGTGAGTGCCCTGCAGCCTGATCAGACAGACCTAGGAACCCTGTTGAGTTCTCTGTACTGAGTAGGCTGCTGAAGTCTGGCAAGAGGTGAGCCACCCGCCCCAGGGGACAGAAAGGTCAAGATGTTTCCTGAACACCGGGGGCTCACAGAGGCTGCCCTTCTCCAAGAATCCACCTGGGCTGGTTGCCTAAACTCAGAAAAGGAGCCCCCTCCCCTCGCTCCCACCGGGGAAATGGTGGACGGTAATACGACCTAAATAGAACTAATAAGAAACATAAGGGGATGAAGGAAGCCGTTGAAAGCCCTGGTCTGTTTACCTGGCAGACAGTCCTTAATGAACCTGCCACAGGCTCTGAACTGTGCCTGAAGTTACCCCCATCTCAGGCCTGCACTGCCCCAGCAGATGACAGGTACGACATGCCCTCCTTCCCACTGAGCCCTGTGAGCAACTTCCTATCTGGTACTTCCCCAGATCCCCATCACTCCCCTGTTTTAGCCCATGTTCCCCAATGTCTAACCACAAAGAAACAAAAATGACACATGGCTAGGTCAGTGGGTAAGCCTGGGGACCTGACTTTGATCCCCAAAACCAAAATCAAGAACAGCAACAAAAACAGGCAGAGGTCCCAGGGCTGGGGAGGCAGGGACCAAAGACAGATGATCTCTGAGGCTCAGATGTCTGCCAGTCCAGAGAAGCCCTGCCTCAAAAACAAGTAGACAGTGACAGGAACAATACCCAAGATTGTCCCCCGGGTACACACCACACACACACACACACACACACACACACACACACACACACACACACACACACACACGAAGAGGCTAATGGAAAAGATGTCCTGGCCTCAGCTCTAAAAAGCTCCTGGTAGAAGACAGGTGTGCACCAGGAACCATTTTGCCAGCAGCAGAGCCTGGTGGTTAAACAGACAGCCTGCCTGCTTGATATTGGGGAGACAAGCTTTGCCTTATTTTGGTTCAGGTGAGGGATGGAGAAAGGAACCCACATCCCAGCTTGTAATCCCCTAGGGACTGTGAACCCCCTCCCCCCACCCAAGCAAAGCTGAGGTCTGTGGGGACGATGGATGGCGAGTGTCAAAGACAGACTTCCACATGCAGCATTGCTGAGGGGAGGGGGCAGCATGCAAGGACCGGGGGCAGGCTAATAGCTGGATCTATTATAATTAACGATTTAATTGGGGGTGAACACAGCATGACCAGCCCCTGAGTCAGCCCAGCCAGGAGCCCTAATCCTGACAGATGAGGCTCACAGGAGAGCCAGGGAAGAGATGGAACAGTGCCTCAAGTCCCTCCTCACAGTCCAGAAGCCAAAACCAAGACAGCAGGCGCTTAAGAAACAAATACTCTAACTTGTAGAAATTTGTTGAAGGGTCTGTGTTAGGCTCTGCTTTCGTACGTTAGCGTTTATCAACAGAGTTTGGGGAAGGTAAGCAGTCCAAAGCGTGTCTCACTGAGTAAAATGAATGCATCTTCTGGGGAGAATCCACCCCCCATACCTTCTCCAGCTCCTAGAGGCCTCCTGCATTCCTTGGCCAATGACTGGGCCTCCCTGTAACCCCTGCAATCATGGCCACGTCTCTGGAGGCCACCGTGATGACCCAGAGCTCAACAAAAACAGGGACTCTCTTGGTTTCCTGCCCTGATCTAGTGTAAATACTAAGATAATGCCATTCTCAGCTTACACTCATCTGTTTCCCCTATGCCCCAGACCCTTCCAAAAGCTTGTCCTATAAAAACAGGTCCAGTCCCTGGCCCCCGGCAGCTGGTGGAAATGACACTTGTCCTGGTCCCCACAAGGACAGTAGAATGCTGGGATCCAAGGTGCCCAGTCTATAGTCCCACCGACTATTGCTTCCTTACTGTCATCATGTGTGCTTGTTTCACTGAGCCTCAGTTTCCCCATCTTGCCATTTAGTATAGAATTCAAGCGTCTGAAGTTAGGGCTCCAGCGTCACCCCTTAGTGCTTAGTGAGCCTGCTGTAATAGAAAGTCTAGAGTGCCAATGTTTGGGGCCAGGTGAGGGGTAGCACTCTGTCTGCACCACCCTGAAAAACTGCCAAGAGCTCCTCAGAAGGGCCGAGCTACAGAAGCAGAGAGCAGACCAGCAGCGTCTGGAACAGCCCCAAGAGGGATCTTAGGGGTCACACAGCAGTTCATGGAACCCTTTCCTGTGAGGACCGGAGGGCGGGAGATCAGGTGAGGGCTACAGAAATCTCCACTCACCGGCCCTCAGAGCAGCTCTGCCCGACACTATTGCTCTCATTATAAGGGGCAGGAGAAGGCCATGAGAGACCAGTGCTCTAGTGTGGATGCCCGGTTGAGTGCAGGGTCCTTCACAGGAGCAGTGGCCATGGTTAGCCATCTTACCCACTACTCCCTCCACAGATCCAGGCCTCACCCCTTGAGCTCATGCCCTGAGCCCGTGGCGGGCCAATTGCTACTTAGAAGCCTCCCTCTGAATGAATACTTATCTTTGGAAACCTTAGCTGGACCTCGGTCACAGCTCCCAGAGTGCTATTTTTCTTCCAGGAGGAAAGACAAGAAACAGCCTCAGGCTTGCTACGGGTCTCTGGACTCCTGGAGGAGAACAGGATTGGGGTATCTTGAAGGGAAATGATTCACAGACAGAAGCGGGGGGCGGGGGGACCTCTGCTTCTGCAGTGAAGCCTTAGGATGTCCAGGGAACTGAAAGGTTGGGCAGGAGGCCTCCTGGCCACCCAGGGTTCCCCAGGCATTTATGGAGCCCCCCCCCTTCCACTTCTCTTTGGGACTTTAACAGGATGGTTGTTGCTGAAGCAGCCAGACAGGCTAGTTCCAGGGACTAGGAAATCTTGGAGGGACACCATGCTCTGGTGTCCATGCTGAGCACCCAAGACCATCCCCAAGCTGGAAGCTTTATGGGGCTTGTGCTTTTTGTCTGTTGTAATGCAGGCAACCCCAAGTTGTGGGACCCAGCTGCTCGCCTCCTAGCATGCTGGCCTGTCTTCTATTCCCTATTTTTCTCCTCCCTTCCAATCCCCAGGCTCGGTCTCCTTCCCACTACCTCCAGGCACCTCCATGTAACACACGGATCCTTCTGTGTTTGAGTCCTCGGCGAGACGTAATGTGTTCATTTACATAAATAGCATGAGAGCATAACACTGGAAACTTCTGCTGCCTCTCTCACTCGGCTTATGTTTTAAAGACCCGGTTGTGCCCCCAATCCTGCACAGACGACAGCCATTGCCTCTTCTGTCTCTTCCTCTACCAAGACTCACTTAACTGGTCCCTGGGGATGGACGCTGGGAACTTCCCGCTGCCACAAGTAAAGGGGGTGACATTCTTGTGTTGTTCCTGAGATCAGATTTCCATGAAGCAGACCCCCATACACACATCAAAGATTTAAAGGTGGACAATTTGTTACATCAGTGTCTCCCATCACCTCTGTGGCCCCCTGAACTGGGAAATAGATGCCGGAGCAGGGTTCTAGAGCCGCAGGGGATCAGCATTGCTTAGTGTCCTTAGCTGTGCAGGATCATCTCCCTTGAAGGCTTGCCCTGGGCTATGGAGTCAGATGGTGCTGAGTTTAAATCCTAGCAGGTCAGTTCAGGGGAGACGCCCTTGGCTGGTGGGTGGAGATGGGTGATAGACACTTGTCAGAGCTAAGAGGAACACAGCAGGTGTCTGTTGACTGGGCACTGGGCCAAGCACACTCTCGTGCCTTCGTTCCACCATAATTCAAGTGCGTAGGAACTGTTCGTGCCTCCATTTTATAGATGCAGAAGCCCAAAGTCGTAGAGCAACCAGCCAGCCTTTCAAAGCTAGTGGGCTCCTCTGCTCTCACCCCAACCCCTAGGGAGCAAATCAGCTGACTGGGACCTGGAGAAGGAGGCCCAGCCCCAACTCTGTCATCTCCTATATCTACTACCCCTCCTTCTCCTCCCCCTCCTCCTCCTCTTCCTCCCCCTCTCCTTCTCTTCCTCCTTCTCCTTCTCTTCCTCCCCTCCTCCTCTTCCCCCTTCCTCTCCTCCTCTTCCTCTCCCTCCCTCTCCTCTTCCTCCCCCTCCTCCTCCTCTTCCTCCCCCTCTCCTCCTCTTCCTCCCTCTCCTCTTCCTCTTCCTCCCTCTCCTCTTCCTCTTCTTCCCTCTCCTCCTCCTCTTCCTCCCCTTCTCTTCCTCTTCCCCCTCCCCTCCTCCTCTTCCTTTCCCTCCCTCTCCTCTTCCTCCCTTCCTCTTCCTCCCCTCCTCCTCCTTTTCCTCCTCTTCTTCTTTGACAAAGTCTTGCTGTGTAGACCTGGCTGGCCCAGAACTCACTAGGCTGGCCTTCAATTCACAGAGATCTGCCTGCCTCTGCCTCCTGAATGCTGGGATTAAAGGCACACTCCACAACACCCAGCTATTTTATAGTCTTATTGCCTCAAACTGGATGGTTTAAGATAATCCTCACTGATAGCCTTCTGGCTCTGTAAACTATATTTTAAAGGGGGTCTGGTGGCTAAAACTGGAGCCTGGCAAGACCATGGCCCTTTGTGATTGTTCAGAAAATACTTGACTTGCCTGTCTTAACCTCTGGTGGCAGCCTGCACTCATGGCTCCCAGCTCCTCCTCTGTCTTCAAAGCCGCTGGTCGCCTACAGGTTGGTATCCTTAGCAGACTTCTTCCATCTGTGGCCTCAGGCTCTCCTTGCTGTAGAGTGCTCATGAGTCCAGGAATCGGATATGTGTGCCTGGGGTGACTCTCATCTTCCCGATGTATGACCCCTGTGATGTCCATCTGCACTGACCTCTGAGGTCTGATGTGGGGGCCACTTCAATAGGGTGCTGGGCTCTGGGTACTGTACCCAGGTCAGGCTCCTGCCTCTGCACTTCAAGATAACTCTGCTAGCCTGGCCTCATCCTGCACTAGGGCCCGTTCACACACTCATCGGAGCACACACTGGTCAGGTCTGCTCTGGCGCTCTGACACCTGCCTGTGAGATACTGCATCCTACTGTCTCCTTCACTTCAGTCACACACACACACACACACACACACACACACACACACACACACACACACTCACGTCCATCATCCACACCAGTTTGTCAGAGGTGCCTTCTCACTCACGCCTGTCTCAGCGCCACCTACTGGTCACCTCTGTAAATGTCGCCTCTGGCATCACCCTCCTCTCTAGTCTCTTCGCCCAGGCCCCACCCTTCAGTAAGTTCTGCCTGCTCTGCCTCCAAGCCCACTGAATCCATGCCAGCCCACCCCCGACCCCGCCATGCTCCACTTGTCCTAACCTTGCTCTTCCCATTGTGGTCTCTTGCCCCCAAGTCTACTCCTGACACTGCCCACAAAGCCCTGCCTCACACAGAAAAACCTAAGCTGCTCCCTGAGACCCACAGGGCCTCTATACCTTCACCTGCTAACCTCCAAATGCATCTCCTGCCTTCCTGCCCCTTTTTTGCCCAGCCTCTCGGCCTGCCCTTCAGTCTTGACCATCTAAGCCCCCTTGCGAAATAGAGCAACCCTGGCTGTCCCCTGCACCCAGAGTAACCAACCCCAAGAATCACAAGACTGGCTGCTTCACACACATAAGGCCCTGCCCTATGTCCCCTCCTCTGAGAAGCCCCCCCCCGCCACTCCTCCAGATAATGTTGCCACCCCATAGTCACCCTCCACCACCACCCAGCTCTGACTCATCACAGCACTCACTATATTCTGAAGTGACTGGTGCACTCATGTGGAAACTGTCTCTCTGTGGACCATCAGCGGCACGAGGACAGAGGCGTCTGGGTTGCTCCCTGATGTGTCCAAGGACCCAGCGTAGCATCTAATATATGGGAATGTTCGAGAAGGAATGCATGACTCCTCCACAGCCCCTTTCCAGCCAGCAGTCTCTCATGAGCCTCCATAGCCCCAGAAACAAAAGCCGCCCCCGCCCACCCACACACACAATCCTTGCAGGTGGCTTAACTAACTCAATGAAAGGACAGACTTGACCCTTGGGAAGGATTGGGCTGGAGAAAGCAGCGTTTGTGTCCAGGAAGCTGGCTGTAGGCCTGTTTGATGAATGCGCTGAACTCTGAAGTCTAGAAATGCCAGCTGTCCTCCCGTGCCCATCAGATCAGGCATCCGTGGAACCACAACCTGGAGAAGTGTGGTCAATCCCTCCTTCAGCGGTTCAGCCCTTTGACCGTCCTCCCAGTGAGCTCTGGCACTGAGGAGACTGATCTCCAGCACTCACCCAGCACCCTCTGCTCCGAATAGCCTGCTGGGACAGATAACTCCATGTGGGAACACCTCTGAGAGCCGGGGACCTAGGCAGATGCCAATGGGGAGCCTCTGCCAGAAGGCAGGTGGGGAGTGCAAGGGAGACTCCTCGGAAAAAGAGGGCTCATGAGTGAGCCTCGGAGGAAGCTCCTCTGCTTCCAGGCTGTTCTAGCCGAGTAGAACACAGCTTTCCTCTCGTCTGTGGTGGCACAATGGAGCGGCAGAGCGGAGAAGCATGGCACTCTACTGAAGCACCTGAAAGGGATTGTTCCCACGCCTCTGAGGGATCCCGGCAGGCTGAGCCCGAGGACATAGGTTCCAATTTTAGGAGGAGTGAAAAGCTCCCAGCCGCTCTAAAAGGCAGGCATTTGACTTCAAACAGGTGTAGCCTCGTTTCCCCAAATCCCATCTGTGACGCTACAGCCTTCCCCGAAGATGAGAGTGTGGAGTGGTGTTAAGCCCCATCAAATGCCTGTGGGGACGAGGCCCCTTGAAGTGAGCTCCCTCCCTGCTTGGGTTCCTGCTCTGAATCTATGCAGGGAAAGGGAGCTTCCTAAGCATCCCTACCCTCATGATACTGGAAATGATCGTCTCCACCGGCACCGTTGCTTCCTTCAGGAATCAGAGGGAGCGACGATTTGATTCGGTTTGGTTTTGAGATGGGTCCTCCAGTAGCCCGGACTGGCCTCTATTTTGCTATGTAGTGTCAGTGCAAAATCACTGCTCTTGCTGGGCTGTGGTGGCGCACGCCTTTAGTCCCAGCACTCAGGAGGCAGAGCCAGGCGGATCTCTGTGTGTTCGAGGCCAGCCTGATCTACAGAGAGAGTTCCAGGACAACCAGGGCTACACAGAGAAACCCTGTCTCGAAAAGGCAAACAAACAAAACAAAACGAACAAACGAAAACACTGCTCTTGCCTCCAAAAGGAAGAAGAGACAGATTATCTGGAGCCAGATCTTAGTGGTCATGGCCGGGAAAACATATTCTCCAAATAGCATGTTCCACTACGGAAGTGGTTATGTGAGCTCTTATTAGTCACGGGACAAAGAAATCAAATATTTACCGAGGATAATTTTTACCAAATGTCTTACCAATGATAAATCGAAGTATCTATTAAAGGCAGTAGTGGGGACCACAGGTAGGGGGGTCACAACAGATCTAGTGATCTGGTAGGAATATATTCTAAGGGCTCCTAGTCACAAGGAGATTAGATCAGACACGGGTGAGGGCAATGGATGGTTTTCAAAGAGACTAAAAATAACCCAAGATAATTTGGTTCTGGTCTGCAACATTTTAATGATCCATAATCTTCCAAGTTCAGTCATTTGGCCTCATAGAATATTTATCACAGGTACAGCCTCCACCCCCTCAATCCCTGTTTCTGTCTCTGTCTTGTTCTCTCCCTCTAGGAACTCCAGTTCATATTAGCAAAGAACAATCTCAAACTTACAACTCTCTGACTCCACCTCCCAAGTGCCGGGTTATTGGGGTACGCCACCATGCCCAGTTTCTTCAGTGCTGGGCATAACCCAGGGCTTCCTTCATGCTAGGCAGGCTCTCTACCAACTGAGCTACATCCCCAGCTGTTTGGTTTTGTTTAAGACAGTGTCTCTATGGACTGGGAGGTGGCTCAGCAGTTAAAAGCACTGGCTGCTCTTTCAGAGAGCCAGGTTCAACTCCCAGTATCCACATGGCAGCTCACAACCATCTGTAACTCCAGTTCTAGGGGACCCTCACACCTCTACCTATACCAGGCACTCATGTACATACATGCAGGCAAAACATCCATACATGTAAAATAAAATTTTAAAAAATATGTATTTTTTAAAAGCCACAAGTAGTGGCACACCCCTTTAATCCCAGCACTTGGGAGGCAGAGGTAGGCCGATCTTTGAGTTCAAGACCAGCAAGTCTCAGGACAGCTAGGGCTATACAGAGAGACCCTGTCTTAAAGCAAAACAATAAAAACCACAGTGTCTCTAGGGCTAGAGAGATAGTTCAGCTCTTGAGAGCACTGGCTGTTCTTCCAGGGAACCCAGGTTCAATTTCTAGCGCCCACACAGCAGCTTACAAACGTCCATAATTCCAGCCCTCCAGGGGCACCGCACACTTGCAGTGTAGACATGCATGCAGACATACACTCATGCGTGTTAAATAAATATTTTTTTAAAGGAAAACATCTCATTGCATAGCCCATTCTGGCCTTCAACTCAGTAATCCTCCTGCCTCAACCTCCCAGGTGCTGGGATTACAGACATGCTCTACCAAGCTCAGCTATGGACGGTGATCTTAAAAAGCCAAGTGTTCCCTAAGCATTATAGTACAGACCTGTAATTCCAGCACTCCTGAGACTAAAGCAGGGGAATCACATTTCTGGGGACAACCTGGGCTACATAGTGAGACTGGGAGAGGGCCAAAATACGAAACTTATGCTACTTTCCTGTGCGTCCCTTTAGTTCTAGAAAGGCCTCTAGCCAGGCCTCAAATGGCTGTAGTATAGGGTGGAAACGTGAGTGGAGTAGACCAGAGTAATGGAGACAGTGAGGAGTATGAGAGACCAGCCCCCACATTTATTTACCCCAGGGAAAGAGAGGAGAGAAACAGAGAGAAAAACAGGAGAGACTCAGGTGGGCCTGGATCCTTATCCACCGGCCCAGAACTTTAGTCCAAAGGGCTATTTACAACAATGCCAAGGGGCGGGGCAAAGGACCTCCCCCTTGCTAGTTACAGTCAAGTGTAGACCCTTCCAAACACCTGGTACCCAGGCCCGTATGGGGTCCCATCAACCTCTTATGCAGTCATGCTGGGTACAGTCACTAGGAAACCTAGTGGGCTACAACAGGGGAGTAGCTGGGACTGCAGTAGACCAGAGCCGGCCTGAAAGGCAAAGGCGTTTCTCAACTGGAATTCAGGCCATGAATACATATTACATGAAGTTTCTTAATTATCAGAAGTATTCATGAACCAAGCTGAGCCCACGAGCTGGAGACGGTTAGCCATCTCATTCACTGGGTGCAGACCCTTCCCTCTGAAGCCAGGAAGGAAGGAAGGAGTTCTTAATTGCTGATGTTCTGACCTGTGTTTTCTAAAACTGGCGTGTGCTGTTGGCTTATCCACAGTAAACGCTCTCATCTAGCGAGTGGGTCTTGAGCCTTTACACTGCTGGGTGCTGGGGTCCAGGGATGAGTCAGGCATGGGACCTACCTCCCCCGGTGAGCAGACAGCACACAGGAGGATCCAAGCTGCTCACAGATAATCGTAAAACTAGATACACAGTGGGGCTAAGAAGATGGCTCAGCAGGGAAAGTGCTTGTCGCTTCAGCATGAGGACCTGAGTTCAATCCCCAGCACCGAGTACTAAACCAGGCATGGTGGCATGTGATTGTGATCCTAGCACTGGGAAAGTGGAGACAGGCAGACCCCGGGGCTAGTCAGCTAGCCTGGCTTAAAAACAGCAAGTCTCAGATCCCAGTGAGAATCCATCTCCAAAAAAAAGGGTGGATGGCTCCTGAGAAAGGACACCCAAAGTTGACCTCTGACCTCCACAATATGTACACACACCTGCACATTACAGTACATGCGCGCACATGCGTGTGCACACACACACATACACAATGTATTTGAAAAAGGAAGAACATGGGCTATGAATGTGACTCAGTAAGACTGCTTGCTCTGCAAGCATGAGAACCTGAGTTCAAATCCCACCTCCCATGTAAAAAGCCAGACATAGATGGGTGTGTCTTAGCCCAACACAGGAGGATGGAGAGAAGCAGATCACAGGAGTTCACTGGCCAGACAGCTGAGCTGAAGCAGCAAGCTTCCGGTTCAATGAGAGACCCTGCCTCAAGGCAACAAGGCAGAGAGCCATAGAGGGTCCTCCAGGTGACATCTGCCAACAGTCAAGCAAACCAGGCCCAGTCAGACATTTTTTTGTCCATTAACTCTTATGTTCCTGCTTCCTGTTTGTGGATGTGATAGGATGTTAAGATAAACATTCATACAATAACCAGCCAGTATTGAGTCCCTGACCCTTGTCCAGGACTTTGTCCTTTCTGATCCCCTGGAGTGGGTCACATGATTAAACTCATTTCACAGGTAAGTGACTTACCTGACTGTCTGGCTCTGAAATCTGTCACCTCAATACCAGGGCTTTTCTCCTCAGCATGAAGGATCTTCTCAGCCAGATGACTGGCAGGGTTGTCATGGGCTGCCTCCCTGGCCCCTCTGCTGGAAGCTAGAACTCTCCAACGTATCAGTCAAAACTACCTCAGACATTGCCGAATGTCCCATGTGGATTAAGTCCACGCCACTTGAGAGCAACTGGCCTGTGCCCAGGTATCCTTCTCAGCTAAGCCAATCTGATAAAAGCTGGCTGGGCTAGGGATGCCTGCCACTCTGGCAGAGTGTCTACCCAACATGCACCTGGGCTCAGTCTCCACCACCATACGCATGAAACTAACCCAACCCCAGGACCACTCTGACCCTCATGGACCCCAGTTATCTCAGAGGCCCGCCTCCAATTCCCAACACCAAGAAGTCAGAGCCTCAGGCTGGTGAGATGGCTCAGCAGGTAAAGGCACTTGTCAAGCACGCTGTGACCGAGTTCCTTCCCCAGAGCCCATGTGAAAGCACATGGAGAGAACCAGCTCTGCAAAGCTGTCCTCTGGCTTCTACACCCATACGTGCATGTGCACACACATCTGCCACACAGACACATCCACTACCACACCCACAATAATAATGGTTTTTTATATGTTATATATTATATAATTGGGGGAGCTAGAAAGATAGCTCGGTGCTTAACAGCACTGGTTTCTTTGGCAGAGGACCAAGATTCAATCCGCAACACCCACATGACAATTTACAGCCACCTATAACTCCATTTCCGGGGACCCTAACATTCTCTTCCGGCCTCCTTAGGCACCTGCACACATGTAATACATACAGACAAATAGGCACACACACATACACACCAACAAAAATATTCAGAACCTACAGTGGCATTTTTAAATATAATAAAAATGGATATTCTTTTTTTTTTCAAAGTCAAGGGTTTCAACCTGTGGCCTTCGGGGCCCAGACCAGGGAAGTGTCTTTAGAATCCACAGTCAGAGAGGGACTCCGCTAAGACTCGGGGTTCACCAAGGGTCTCTCTTCCTTCTCCTCCCCAGGCCCAAGAGGGATGTGAAGCCCCAAAATGACCCTGTTACCGGGAGACAACTCGGATTACGACTACAGTGCCCTGAGCTGCACCTCAGACACCTCCTTCCACCCAGCCTTTTTCCCACAGCGCCAGGCCATCAAAGGTGTCTTCTACCGCAGGGCCCAGCGGTTGCGCCCGCAGGACGACCTGCACCAGGGCAGCTCACTTGGGGACCGCAGGCGCCAGATCATCATCAATGTGGGTGGCATCAAATACTCGCTGCCTTGGACCACGCTGGATGAGTTCCCGCTGACGCGGCTGGGCCAGCTCAAAGCCTGCACCAACTTCGATGACATCCTGAGCGTGTGTGACGACTATGATGTGACCTGCAATGAGTTCTTCTTCGACCGCAACCCTGGAGCGTTCGGCACCATCCTCACCTTCCTGCGGGCTGGCAAGCTGCGGCTGCTGCGGGAGATGTGCGCCCTGTCCTTCCAGGAGGAGCTGCTCTACTGGGGCATCGCCGAGGACCACCTGGATGGCTGCTGCAAGCGCCGATACCTGCAGAAAATCGAGGAGTTCGCCGAGATGATGGAGCGGGAGGACGAGGAGGAGCCTCTGGACAGCGAGGACCCAGACACTGAGGGTCCGTCCACCAGTGAGGGCCGCCTGGGCCGCTGTATGAGGAGGCTGCGGGACATGGTGGAGAGGCCGCACTCGGGGCTGCCTGGCAAGGTGTTTGCCTGCCTGTCCGTTCTGTTCGTCACCGTCACCGCCGTCAACCTGTCTGTTAGCACCCTGCCCAGCCTGCGAGAGGAGGAAGAACAGGTAAGACATTCTGTGACTCCAAAGACTGGCTATAACTTCATTCGCCATTACCACCTTCCCTGGGCAGCCTTCCCTCACCGCACTGGTTGAGTAGCCTCCATGGTGCTCGACATCAAACTGTGTGGATGTGTTTGCGTCCATCTTCTCTGCCTCCCCCCTGGAGTCAGTGGCTGTGACTAAGCAGTCAATGTCCTGGTCTCTACTGTGTCCCCTATTCTCCCATCCTGTGAGATCTAGAACCAAACCCAAGAAAGAGGAGACCCTCAGCCTCTTCTGCAGACTGCAGGAGTGAGTGAGTGTGAATCAGACGTGCCTGCCTCTGAGCTGGGCACATTCCAGAGGCCATCAAAACTGACCTGAGTCCTCTCTCCCCCTTCCTATCTCCCTTCTATAGTAATATCCCAAGCACCTTTTCTTAGTCATAAAAATAATTTTTATCCATAGGTCTGTGTGTTCGTGCGTGTGCCCACCGGGTTGGCATGTCTCTGTGTACAGTAGGAAACTGTATGTAAGACATTTGCTCCCAGGCTGACACAGGCTGTGTGCCCCCAAAAGCCACGGGATGGGGGGAGGGGGGCTCTGCCCTCTGCCTCCATCTTGTCTTCCCTCCAGGTCCTCCTGTGACCCTGTAGGGGATATGTTTCTCAATCCACCCAGCAGTTGAGGACGCTGGGGCAGGCAGAGCAGTTTGCCGAGTCTAGGTTCATGGAACCCACAGTCTCTATGCCCCATACAGCAGCTGGGGACCCAGGATAACCCCACAAAAGTACACAACTCCCCTACATAGCACCTCCCCCAAAGTGGACTTGGTTGAACTCTTCAGAACTATGGTGTTTGCCATATAAAAATGCACATTAGGCTTTTCTTACAGATGACAGAGAAAGGCCTTTGGTGAGAGCTGGGTACATGGGGAAGGTCTCCTAGTGACTCTCCTTACCTACAAGATCCCTGGGCCTGTGAGTTGTGACTCCTGCCCCATGCATACAGGAACAAGGTACACACTGTATAGGCATTTGAGGGATAGGCTTGATGACATGAAGTGAACATAAATGTCATGCCAGCCAGCATTTATTGAGCACCAACTGGACACCCTGCATGTGCTAAGCATTTTATGCTGTTTGACTTAGCCTTTTCTTACCAGGGAAAAGTCCTTCTATCTACAGATAACATGGAGGATGTGATCATCACTACTGTATTTACAACCCAGAGGGGATTGCTGGCATGGTCTTACACATTGAAGCTTTTAAAGGGATCTTAAGAAAACATGTGACTAATAAAATTAACTTTTGATGACCATAGGGCCTGGGGACAAGGAGGGAGGGCTGGAGCCTGAACCTGAATCCCATCTCACCCACTCTGGCAGCGTAGCTGTGGAACAGTTACTAGACCACTCTATGGCTCAGCTCCCCTCACCTGCCCAGGGGACTATGACCACTCTTAGTAAGTCTATGTAAAGGGATCAGAACAGAGCATGTTATCTAGTACCTGGGTTGGTGGGTTGGTGGCCCCCTACTCCATAACCATACAGGGGGGCTTGTGTAAGAGACCTCCTATACACCTGGGGCTACTTAGGTGGGGTGCACTCCAGGAAGGCTTCCTGGAGCAGGAGGGATTCCCATCTCAGGTTAGAGACATCAGAGTCCCCAGGTCAGATCACATCCCCAGGCTGGAGGGCATTTTCAGAAAGACAGACTACACAGGTCCTCTGAGAACCTAGCCATGACCAAGACCCTTTAGAAAGTCTCCAGCTGGGACATCTGTAGCTTTCCAGGGCTCCAGCCTCTTGGGGACTGTGTGCTAGGAGGATGCTGGCTGGACAGGTGGGTGAGGGGACGCAGGCTGCCTGAATTTCGTGGACTGCATCATCTGAGCACCTGTATCAATATTCTGATGCAGAAAGAAAGACTGGCAGAAAAGGAAAGGAGGGAGGGCCAGGCGGTGGTGGCGCACGCCTTTAATCCCAGCACTCGGGAGGCAGAGGCAGGTGGATCTCTGTGAGTTCAAGGTCAGCCTGGTCTACAGATCAGATGTCAGGACTGTTACACAGAGAAATCCTCTCGCAAAACCAAAAAAAGGGAAAGGGAGAGACAGAGGGAGGGAAGGAGGGGGGGGGGGAGGGAGGGAGGGAGGGAGGCACATTCAAGGCACAGGAGCACCAGCGCTGGAGGGGTGGGATTGCCTAAGCTGAGGAAATGGAAAGGCCCAGAAAACAGGAACCCGGCTGGCAGCTTCAGAGGAGTCTGTCTGGAGATCAGAATCATCAGCTAGAGCTAGGGCCTGGTGGCATGGTGAGGCAGGGAAGAAGGGTGCCCAACCCAGGCAGAGCTCCTTGCCTGCTGGCTGCTGGTGTGACCCCTGCCCTGTCTCTCCGCAGGGCCAGTGCTCCCAGATGTGTCACAACGTCTTCATCGTGGAGTCCGTGTGCGTCGGTTGGTTCTCCCTTGAGTTCCTGCTGCGGTTCATCCAGGCGCCCAGCAAGTTCGCCTTCCTGCGGAGTCCACTGACCCTCATCGACCTGGTGGCCATCCTCCCGTACTATGTCACACTGCTGGTGGATGGCGCTGCCTCCAGCCGCCGCAAGCCAAGCACCGGGAACAGCTACCTGGACAAAGTTGGGCTGGTGCTGCGTGTGCTGCGGGCACTGCGCATCCTCTATGTGATGCGCCTGGCCCGGCACTCCCTGGGGCTGCAGACGCTGGGGCTCACAGCCCGTCGCTGCACGCGCGAGTTCGGGCTTCTGCTGCTTTTCCTGTGTGTGGCCATTGCTCTCTTTGCCCCACTGCTCTACGTCATCGAGAACGAAATGGCCGACAGCCCCGAATTCACCAGCATCCCTGCCTGCTACTGGTGGGCCGTCATCACCATGACAACCGTGGGCTACGGAGACATGGTACCTAGGAGCACGCCTGGCCAGGTGGTGGCTCTGAGCAGCATCCTCAGCGGGATCCTGCTCATGGCCTTCCCTGTCACCTCCATCTTCCATACTTTCTCCCGCTCTTATCTGGAGCTCAAGCAGGAACAAGAGAGGGTGCTGATCCGCAGGGCCCAGTACCTCATCAAAACCAAGTCGCAGCTCAGTGGCATGTCCCAGGACAGTGACATCTTGTTTGGAAGTGCCTCTTCAGACACCAGGGATAACAACTGAGGCCAGAAGACATCCGTGCCCTGCCTGCCAGCTGCGGCTTCGTGCAACCACCGTCACCATTAAAGCCTGGAGAAGGACCCTGGCCCGGGACTGACCGGAGTGAGCCACGCCACAAGAAGGATCTGTGCCACATCACCGAGAGTCCCTGCCCTCCCTCAGAGCCCAGAAGTGAAAGGGAAGCGAGCCGAGGCCAGCACCTCACCCGCCCCAGCCTCGCATCTGTTTCCCACCCTCAGGAGCCGACTGGCTCCTTTCCACATGTAAAGAACACACAGGGGACTGTGTGGAGAGAAGTCCAGACAGCAGGCGGCCACACATGACTTTAATGCGTCCACTGAGAAGGGAAAAGCTCTCCACTGGGGCTCTCGAGGAAGGAGCTATGTCTCTAAGTGAAGCCAGCAGCAGGGTCGCAGAAGTGAAAGGACCATGTTGCTGGGGTCTCGGGGCTAGTGAGACCCCGGTGAGATGGGAGGAAAGGGAACAGACAGACCTCTAGGGAGACGGCCATGGATGCTGTGTTCAGCCTCCTGCTGCTCCTGACTCCCAAGCCTGCCCTTCATCCTGCTTCCTGCTCACCTCCGCCCTGTCCTCTTTTTCTCCTTGAGAGCCCCATTTCCAGACTCCCCTCATCCCAGTGGGGGGACACCATAAGCCGGTCAGCTCTACTGACTTTAAAGGTGAAATTGCTTCATTTTGTGGCTTAAAATAAGTGAGATTTTAGCCCACTCCAATTTATTTTAATATTTAAAAAAAAAAAAAAAAAAAGCACTTGATACCCCTTACCAGGTCCTCAGTCTAAACCCACCGTGGGCCAGTGCTTCCTGCAGATGCAGCCCTGGGAGGTCTTGGGAGTGTGTGGAACCTCCTCTGTGCCCTCAAAGGGAGCCGCTCCCTGTCTCAAAAGCATAGTTTGTGCACCAAGAGGGACCCCAGGCCAAGCTAGAAGAGACTATGCCAGCTCACTGTGTCTGAGTCCTGGGTGCCTGGCACTGAGAGGAAGTCACACATGCACATGTACACACATGCACATGTACACACATGCACATGTACACACATGCACATGTACACACATGCACATGTACACACATACACATGTACACACATGCACATGTACATACATACACATGTACACACATGCACATGTACACACATGCACATGTACACACATGCACATGTACACATGCACACACACTTGTCCCCAGCCTCACAGGTGCAACAGCTTCCTTGACTGCTTTATCCCACATCCCAGCTGCCTTCTCTCTGTTCAGCAGCAGAAATTGGGCATTGAGACACGTCTGGTTCTGACTGTGGGCTGTGCAGCTCAAATCCCTGCCTGCTGCTACAGTCTCCAGCTTTTCCCACACCTCCACACCTGTCCAGACAATCCACCAGCTCCTACCACACCTCCACACCTGTCCAGACAATCCACCGGCTCCTCCCACACCTCCACACCTGTCCAGACAGTCCTCTGGCCCCTCCCACACCTCCACACCTGTCCAGACAGTCCACCAGCTCCTCCCACACCTGTCCAGACAGTCCACTGGCCCCTCCCACACCTCCACACCTGTCCAGACAGTCCACCAGCTCCTCCCACACCTCCACACCTGTCCAGACAGTCCTCTGGCCCCTCCCACACCTCCACACCTGTCCAGACAGTCCTCTGGCCCCTCCCACACCTCCACACCTGTCCAGACAGTCCTCTGGCCCCTCCCACACCTCCACACCTGTCCAGACAGTCCTCTGGCCCCTCCCACACCTGTCCAGACAGTCCTCTGGCCCCTCCCACACCTCCACACCCGTCCAGACAGTCCACTGACCCCTCAAGCCTCCCTTCAGACACACCCAGCCCACCCCATCTCATCGTGGGCCTTCACCCCTGCAGAGCCATCTGCTGGAATGCCCTCCCTACGGAACCTGCATGGCTAACTCACTCCTTTCCCTGCCTCCCTGTCCTGAGCTCCCACTCCTGCACTTTCCCCGTTTTCTCCTTCCTCTGCTGGATCTTCACCAGGTGAAACTCATTTCTCGGCTCCTGAGCTCTGGTTCGTCTCCTACAGGACCAGCTCAGTATATACTGGTAGGGACTCTAAAGCGGTTCCCTCCCTGCTGCCTCCCAGGACCTTGGGCAGGTTAGCACCTAAGAGGTGCTCAGAAAACGTTTTTGAAAAGCAGAATAAAGGGGAAACAGCAAAAAGGAACAGAGATGGGAAATGTATCCATTACAGCTTGGATCTGAACTGTCCCTGACTATCTAGAGCCATACCACCCCAAATGTGCCTGATCTCATGTGAAACGTCACCCAGAAGCTCACACGTCAAAGACTTGGTTCCCCATGCAGAGGTGGGACCTCTGGTAATGGGGTCATGAGGGCTCTGACCCCATCAATGGATCAACTCATGATAAATCCACAGCTTTCAACGACTGCTGGGAAGCGGTAGAAACGTAGAGAGGGTGGGGCCTGGTTGGAGGAAGTAGATCATCAGAGATCTGCCCTTGAAGGGTGTGTTGCTCCGGATAACTTCCTCTTGGTTTCTCTCTGCTTCTGGCTCCAGTGAGGGGAGCAGCTGAGCTCCACAACACACCCCGATTGGGATGCTGCACCTCGAAGTGGGCCAGAAACAGTGGAGGCAAACGACCATGGACTGAGACCGGAAACCAAAGTAAACCTTCCCTCCTTCGAGCTGCTGTCCTCTGGTGTTCTGTCATAGCAATGGTGGCTGTCTGTCACCGAGTTTATTTTTAACACTGGAGCCTGGGTCCCTGGAGCACCCACACACACGCATCTTCTCCTTACCTCACGGGAAGACACAGCCATCTCTGCACGGCATACCCACAAGCAGGCAGAGTGGAAATACCATCCAAACCCCGAGGGCCTCCCTCAAAGCTCCTCTGACGCCTGCTCCAGTGACTCAGCTCTGCAAAGCAAGTTTTCCTACTAATTAGCATCACCTTCCCTGGCCCAGCAGATGTCACAGCCCAGCCACTTCAGGGTGGCACCTCAGAGTGGTGGGATGCCCTTTCCGCCTCTAAGGTGGCTGTGAGAAACAGTCTATGAATGCATTAAGCAGGGTGTAGAGGGAGCCTTCTGAAGGCAGAGTGTGGAAAGAAATGCCACTTGTTGGGGAGGAGACCCTCAAACTGAAAACAGGGCCTGGAGTGTGTGGAGAAGCTGTGGGGTCTGTGGCCGGGGTCTCTAACCTTACCTTGCAGGTTTAGCTCTGCCCTGGTGAGTAAGGCTGAAACATAGACTGGCCACCACCCAGGACCTCACCTAGGGATGAGATGCTCCAGATTCCACCAACATAGTGAAGAGGACTCAGGCCCAAACTAAGAGACAGGGCACCCAGCAAACTGTTCTAGAACAGAGGGCAATCTCTAGGCCAGGCATTTTGTCCTCATAGCCAGGGACTCACTGTCCATGGGCCATCTGAGGCTGCAAGACAGCTGTGGTCAGACCCAGATGAGAGATGCTTTGATCTAGTGTGATCTGGTGACCTTGCCTCACCTGGCCAGGCCCCTCTGCTGACCCTGTTGGCCCTGTGTGCAAACCTTGGCTCTAGAAGAATTTAGGAGACTTGGCAATGTCATTCTGTAAGTCACATGGCTGTCCCTACCCAGGACCTGTCGGACACTTCAGAGTCACAGTGGACAGGAGCAGAATCCCAGCCCTGCCTCTGGAGTGGCCCGAAACCAGGGGTACCTGTCTTTGACACCAAAGAGAGGGAAGGACCAGAAGACTCAGGTACCTCAACACTTCCAGCTTCCGAACCCAAACACTGCCAAAACTACACAGTGAGGAACATGTCAAGATTTCACATGAAAACAAACCTGACCCCGACCTCCTTCACACTTGGTCCCATCCTGTCCCAATGCCTCAATGTACCCAGGTGAGACACTGTTACGTAACCAGAGCCTGTCTCCATGGGGGAGCTAATGGCTGTCAACACCTAGCTGTGGGCACGGCATCCGTCCACATCCTTTTAGAAGGATCAGGGAGCCATCAGCAACACCCTCTGCTTGGCCAACCCTGGGGACCAAGGCCTGATCCTTGTGCGGTCCACACAGTGACAGGGAGAGAAATGGTGATATGCGAATTTGGCAGAAAAGAAACTGACTGTGGGTGATGCTGGTGACTTCCCAGAGGGTGACAGGGTCAGGGGAGGCGGAGCACAGCCCCTTATGTGTAGGCCGTGAAGTCTGTGACCCCGGCCACTCCAGAGGCCGGAGCAGAAGCATTGTCTACTCAGTGCCTGCCTGGGCTCCCGGGGGACTTCAGGGCCAACCTGGGCAACTCTGGGAGAGTCTGTCTCAAAGTAAAAAGTGCAAAGAAGGTCGTGGGGTAGTATTCAGGGACACAGCATTCCCAAGGCCTTAATACCTCAAAAGGTATTTTTGAATGTTTGTCCAGAGAAGGACTTGCAGAGGAAGTGACACTAAATACAGAGTGGCGACTCAAGCCGAGAGAAGGGCTGGCCTACACGTCCAGAGGTGGCGGCCATTCCACCAGCCTTGGAGAGAGCTGAGGACAGACACACACACTGCTGGACCACCTCAGGATCCCACTTATGCCGGCATCAGGGCCTGGCCCCTGACTCCCTCGGCTGCCCCCATCTCTCGCTGTCTCCCCTCATACCTCTTCAGCTGCCCTGCCTGCCTACATCACCCTCTCCCGGCTCTGGGCTGCAGGTCCACCCCATCACCTCCCAGCTGAGGTATCACAGGTACCGCCTCCCTGTTTCTTCCTGTTTCTTTCTTTCCTGCCCTCGGTCCTGCAGCCCAGGGACCCTGTCGGATCTCTCACATCTGCTTGGAGCCCAGCCCTGCCTGGCACCCTCACTCCTGCCTGTGATACAGACAAACACAAACACACAATATCTCTGGGCATTTCTTCCTTTTTGTCTTCACCAGCGTCACCACAGACCAAGGGCAGTTGCTGCTTCCTGGGTCTCAGTCCCTAGAGAGGGTCGTTTTCAAACCCATCTCCAGAGCCCCGACCCAACCACTTCCCGGGTGGGGTGGCCACCCCAGCACACAGTTCCTGTGCCATGTGCATTAGAACCAGGCACCAGGCAGCAAGGGATGGTCCCTGTGACCCGGAGACTGCAAAGATTCCTCAAACAAGCCAGTTCCGTGTCTGCCCACTCGCCTCCCCTCGCCTGTCCTCCCTCACACAGAAGCCACAGGGAAAGGCCCTGATACAGGCCTCCTAGCCCCCTGGCATCTCCCTGTGCCCCTCCCCTGGAGTGACATGCTCTCTACCCTCGACATGCATGACAGGCTGACATACTGTCCTCACATGCTTCAGTAAGGGTCAAGCCTTCACTCATTTATTTCATGGTGGAACCCATGGCCTCACACATGCTAGGCAGGGACTCTGTCTACCCCAAGCTTTGCTTCCAGACCTCTTTTTACTTTTCATCTTCAGACAGTCCAGGTGGGCCCTGAACTTGTGATCCCCCTGCCTCAGCCTTCAGTGTCCCTGGAATTACAAGCCTGTATGACCAGGCCCAGCTTAAACCTATATTTTAAACACCTCTTTGTCCATCTCTAAAAGCCATACTACCAAATGATACATTATACAGTCGTTTGCTTGTGATCTTTCTGTCCCCCTTGATGTGCAACCCTTTGAAAACGGGGAGCTTCCCAGAAGCACCCTGTCTGGGACAGAGCCAAGGCCACACTGGCCCAAATGCACCAGCTGGATACCTGTGCACATAGCCTCTACCAGTTTACCCTGGGGTTCTGCTTGGAAACGGATTCATCCTGTGAGGATCGCTGTCCATCAACGGTCTTTTATGTTGAGTCAAATGGACGAGCAAATGCTGTGGGGCTCATGTCCCAACCATAAAACAGCCCCACGAAGTTTTTAACTCGCTTTTCAGAAAAAAAAAAAAAATCACTGTTTACCTAAATGGCGTGTAAATATCCAGGCTTGGCTGGAAATATATTTAAAGTCACCAACTAGCCTTGCTTGAAAGGAAAAAAAAAAGGAGGGTAGAGGTGGAGATGGGGGAGGAGAGAC